>NW_019416512.1:2144343-2170905 GCF_000390285.2 Anoplophora glabripennis
AATAATATTGAATAATTTTATTTGAATTACTAAAAACCCTCTTAACCCGGTTATGATGCTTAAAGTAGCCTCATGTTTTGAAATGCTGTTTTTATATTGTTTACTTATAAGAGAAATGGACCGAGAAATTGAAGCGGCATAGACAAAGACGGATTGTCGGGGATTAAATTTTAGCTACCTGCTACAATTTAGTACAGTCCGATCGCACAAAGTTTTTTAAAAGTACACCTTATCCTATACCGATAATACATAATATAAAAATATTGAATATAAGCACCAGTACTACATTTATTTACGATTTGCTTACATAATAAGCTTTTATTACTCTCTTTCATTTCTAAACAGACTATAATTCTTGAGTAGCGCCTTTGATGTCTCAATTACCGCAGTCCCTATCACCGAGTTATTATATTTTTGATACATATATTAAGTAATCACCTTAATGTTGAAGTTATGTTGATTTAAAATTATATTATTATGGATCAATGGCACATAATTGATAGATTATTTTTACGCTACACCAGAATTTTTCAATGTAATATAATTTGTTAAATGAAATTATTGAAATAAATAATAAATTTGGATATTTCTTTAAATCGATGTTCAGCTGTTTTTAAATAATATTTGAAAATTCAGAAAACCATCTACAACATTCATGTTTATCATTTTTTTTAAGGAGGTTAATTTAATAGATCAGTTATTCACCGCCAACCCTTGTATTTTTCTTTCTTTATATTATCGTAATTTTGGCGATATGGCAACGGCGCCGTAATCGCCAATGGATGGTTTTCTGGTCACGTTGCTCGTAAAGAAAAGGAAACTGTTGTGCAACGCGCGCCAAACGAAGAATCGAATGCAATAGACTTGTGTTGTAGTGTAGTCTTTTTGCGGATTTTGATTATTTAAAGGCAGCTCTAGTGCATTCTTAGGCAGTGCGAAGCATATCCTTCGATCGAAAATTTTAAGATGCGTCTTCAAACTGCAATTGACTTTCGATTGATTCCATTTCAACAAAATCCAACCTTTAAAAATTATGAGTCACAAAAAATATGTAGGAATCGACAAACGAATAAATGTGCAAATATTCCTCCTCTAAACCTTCTAAAATGTAAGGATATACAAGTGAAAGAAACATGTGGCAACACTCGGTGAAGAGTCTCATGTAAAACAAAGATTTCCTAACATGGATCTGTTCTGTTCCATTATTTTGTTTCTCAGGTGCATGATTTTAATTATTTTTCAGACGAATTCAGTATTTAGTATGAAATATGGGTCATAACTGTTGCTTTACCATTTTGATGCTCTCTACTAATGTTGACCCGAACTTCTTGTCTGTTTGGTTAAGCAATCCTAAAGGAATAACGACATATGTTTTTTGAATCACTCGTTTGACCTTGTAACCTTCATTTTGTGATACAGGGTGTTGTATGTGTCTTTACCCTTCTGAAATAAAGATATTGAAACGAAAATTGAACGGGAAACGTAATAAAAAATAAATTTTACCTCACGTCAAAACGACACTATAAGAAATAGTTATTTTTGTATCTCGAACGCAAAATCGTAGTTTTGCGTTCAAGAATGGAAGTTATATCTACTCGAGAACGCAAAAGCATTTCGCGTTCGAGGTGCAAACAATATTTTTTCCAAAACTGCAATAAAATAAGACAATTACGTTATATACAACAATTTAATTTATATTTGAGATCGTTTGAACCGTTTTTGAATCAAGACGGTTTAGGAGTGGTGACTATCATAACGATACCAACCTAATAAACAATAAAAATTAGTTGTTTGAAAAAGTAGCGTCACAATTATACATATACAGGGTGGTCCCGAGGTAATGGGCCGAGATAATTTTAGAGTAGAAACCCCAAGCAAAAATATTGCGATATAGCCGAACTTACCTTAGTCCAAAAGTTGATAGTTAAAGAGATACAGGGTGTTAAATGTAAAATATTATTTCAGTTTTTTTTTTTCATTTATTCCTTAACAAATATCCTCACAAATTTTTGGGGTTTGGAGTTCTTTGGGTAGAGGAATTGAAATCTATTCACATTTTGGTTAAAGTTCATAGAGGGCGCTAGCTGCAATAGATTGAATGTGTTAAAAACGACATAACTTTTTTATACTTTAAGGTATCTCATCTTTGGCATCAAATTCTTATTTTTCAACTTTTTTAACACAAAAAAGGTATACTTTATTAAAGTAGCTATCTCACACCGTTTTCGAGATATTATAGTTATTGTTTTTTATTGAAATGTTATATTACTTAAAATAATATATACTGTTTAATTAATAAAATCATAAATAAGTTCCGAAAAAATGATTTTCACATTTAGTTTATGTTCTAGAACGAAAAAGACTAAAATAATTTACACCTAGGTGACAAAAAAGACTCACTCTATCAACTGAAAATTTAACGAAAATGCCGACTTTTCATGACAGTTTTTGAAAAAATATATATTCAATTTTTTATACTGTGAACGAAAATGATGTGTTATTATTTTTGCAAAAATTGATGAGCTTATTTGCTTCGATGCTAGTGTGCTTCCAATTGTCAATTTTCATTTGAAGATCGACATGAATACTTTTCTTGGTCATTTATACAGGGTGTCCGGTAAGTACCTTCTAATCTCTCGGGAGTGTATAGGGGAGGTCAAAATAAAACTAGTCCTTCCTATAATTTTTTTTCCTAATGTGCCCCCTAACGGAGTTATGGGGGATCAAAGGGGTACCTAGAAATTAACGTTTAGGGTTATAACTTTGAAACCACCCTGTATATTTTAATAAAATTTTCGTACGTTGTATTACACATGGAGCTCTACGATTTGATGCTAAAATCAACTTTTTGCTATTATCAGGTGTCCAGAAACGGACTGGCCCTATCACAATTTTTCTCAAAATTTTGACAGAAGTAATTTTATCAAACTGAAAATATTATTATTAGATACTCTGAAGGTTTTTCTTTAAAAATGGTACTCTTTATTTATTTCGAAAAAATGAACGGTTTGCGAGATAAATCGGTTTTGAAAAAAATTGGTAACAAATACAACAACAATTAAAATTTATTTTTTTACAATAAAATCATTCCCGCTAGTGCCAGCCTACAGATTCACCATAAACATTTACTGGTGGTGAATTAAGGGAATGAATAATGCCGTTTCTTGTAAAATCAACATCTATGACCAAAATACATCTACAAATTATTATTGCTCTTGTCTCCATGGAGTTCTTTTCTATTGTTTTCGTTGTTAGACCCTGTTGATTTTAAAGTACTTGTCAAAGGCGCGTGACAGAATAAAAATTCAATTTTATTGTGGTATTCGTTTTAAGCCGTTAGAAATAACATTTAAAAATGGAAGAATATTCCTGTGCAGAATATGCTGATATGCACCTAATTTATGGGGAAGCATTATGCAACTCCGTGGAGGCAAGAAGACTTTATGAGGAAAGGTTTCCGGGTCGACATTTGCCGAGTCCAAAAACTTTTGAAAGAGTTGATCGTAGTTTAAGAGAAACAGGTAAAAAAAAATAGTGAAAAACGTTAGTGAAACTAATTTCTTCCGAATCCTTTATTTAGGAAGCTTTTTGCCACGCCGTGGTGGAGCAGGAGCCCCGAGGAGAGTACGAGACCCTCATGTAGAGGAACAAATATTGGAAGACGTTGCTAATAATCCTTCAAATAGCATAAGGAAGCTTGCGGCGCAAAACAATGTTACAAAATGGGCTGTACATGAAACTCTGAAAGAACAATTGCTTTACCCGTACCACATCCAAAAAGTACATGCTATGTCTCCAGATGATTATCCAAAAAGACTTCAATACGCCAATTGGTTTTTACAGCATCATATTCGGAATCATAATTTTGGTACATCTATTTTGTTCACCGATGAAGCAGGTTTTACAAGAGACGGCATAATTAATTCGCATAATCTACATGTCTGGGATGAAGAAAACCCTCACGCTTTAGTTCAAACTCGCTACCAACAAAGGTTTATGGTGAATGTGTGGGCTGGCATTATCGGGAATCATTTGATTGGTCCATTTATTCTGGAGCAAAGACTTAATGGTGCTCTTTATTTGCAATTTTTAGAGGAAAATCTAAATATTTTGTTAGAAGAAGTGCCCCTTCAAATAAGAACTGAAATGTGGTACATGCATGACGGTGCACCACCCCACTTTGATCGTTTAGTACGTCAACATCTGACGAATGTTTTTGGTGATCGATGGATAGGTCGAGGCGGACCTGTATTATGGCCACCTAGGTCGCCCGACCTAAACCCATTAGACTTTTTTCTGTGGGGTCATTTAAAAAATAACGTTTATTCAACACCCGTAAATAGTAGAGAGGAACTTCTGCTGAGGCTAACACAGAACTGTGACCATCTCCGCAATAATCACGGAATATTATTTCAAGTGCACCGGGAAAACATTCGTAGGATTAGAAAGTGCATTGAAGTACGGGGTGCTCATTTTGAACATCTACCGAAGTAACATTTAGGTACCTTTGTTCATTGTTGAATGTTCTTTGTTGCATGTCTTGTAAGTAAGTTATTTTTCAAATGTTATTTTTAATTGGTCACTACTTGCTCATAAAGTATAGCCAACCCGTTCAAAGATTTCTGGACTTGATAAAGTTAAAGAAATTAAATGCATGAAATAATATGTAAAAAAAATAAATTTTAATTGTTGTTGTATTTGTTACCAATTTTTTTCAAAACCGATTTATCTCGCAAACCGTTCATTTTTTCGAAATAAATAAAGAGTACCATTTTTAAAGAAAAACCTTCAGAGTATCTAATAATAATATTTTCAGTTTGATAAAATTACTTCTGTCAAAATTTTGAGAAAAATTGTGATAGGGCCAGTCCGTTTCTGGACACCTGATAATAGCAAAAAGTTGATTTTAGCATCAAATCGTAGAGCTCCATGTGTAATACAACGTACGAAAATTTTATTAAAATATACAGGGTGGTTTCAAAGTTATAACCCTAAACGTTAATTTCTAGGTACCCCTTTGACCCCCCATAACTCCGTTAGGGGGCACATTAGGAAAAAAAATTATAGGAAGGACTAGTTTTATTTTGACCTCCCCTATACACTCCCGAGAGATTAGGAGGTACTTACCGGACACCCTGTATAGTACCATTGCCTATATTTAAGCGGATTTATCGAAGTCGAAATTTTACAGAAACTGTTCACATTCTTAGAACGAAAACTGCAAATCTCGTTGGGTTTTGTTTGTCCTGCCGTGAAACTCCTATTTATATTTATGTCCGACCCTATTGCATAATCCAGATCACTCGCCCTTGGACAAAAACGCGTTTAAAATTTGGAACCAGGCCCAAGAGCTGGTTGAATCAACTCCTATCTATTAGAATTCGCCTCGTTGATATTTAAAGAATGCCCTCAAGGTCACCTCATAATTATCTCCAATGCCACACCGTTTCGAACTTTAGTCGAATGTGGGAATAATGTCGATAACGTTCGGAGGCGTTTTAAAGGGCTTATAGGTTTGGAACCAAGCAAGTAGTTCATCGTACCACTAGAGAGGACACTGGTTACAAATTACGGGTAATTGGTGATTCCAGTGTATAACATCACCTGGCGGTACATACTGCAGTTCGAAATGAGTAATGTTTTGTTTATTATTATTATTATTATGAAGAAGTTTTAATTTTGTTTATTTGGGAGGAAAACAGAAAATTGGAAGTTAATAAATTATTAATTTTTAGTATATATACTTAGTTATAGTTACTGTAAACTTAATTGGATAAACTTTAACTAAAAAGACAATCCTTGAGTACACAAACATAGTAAGTTGAAATTAATGTTCGTGTTTGCCAATCTCAGATAAGTTTATTTAACTGATAATTTTTTATTTGGTTTAAATTATTCATAGGCCTGCAATCTCTAAACAAAGTTCGTCCCAACATGTTTGTGTTTTTTAGTCTTAGACTTAATTTTGCTTTATGCTCCCAAATTTGAAAATAGGGATATACACTACGTAGTATACAAATATACAGTGTGATTCACAACTTATTTGGGAATAGATGCGTCATGAAAAATGTAGTCAATATCGTAATTTTTTTATAATTCTTATAGTTTCCAAGAAAAAAAACTATTGAAGCTGTAGTATTTTCGACTGTAGGCTACTGTAGTCCCTAGCATCAATTCTGCATCAATCGTGCACGTGGCCCCGGACGATTCCGAATACTGAAATCCAGTTTTAGTATTATCGTTGTAGCGATAGTGTTCACATTAGTTTTTCAAGTGTCAAAAATGGTGAATGAGTGAAAGTATACTTATGTGATGATGTGAACATGTCTATTGTGTTCTGGTGTGATTTTCTATTATTTCAGAATTCAGACATTCTTGTGTATAATCTGGTAGTTGTACAACGTAGTGTAGAAAAAATATTTATATAATTGGTGTAATAATCAAATGTTCCCATTTCTAAATATTTTTTGTTTGTTACAGTGACTTTAGAGCAATGATTCCCAAAGTGGTCTATATCGACCCCTAGGGGTCAAATCGGAACTGCAAGGGGTCCATGTCAGTGGAAACACAAAAATTGGAGGTGCATGAGATACGAGGGGGAATCAAATATAAACGGTAATTTTACTATTTAGCCTAGCACGTAATTCCGATCTAGAGGATTCGATGCTCGAGTGTTGTTTGGTTTATGAGGATGGGGGAAACTGATTTGGGTAGCAGCTGCGCTCTGTTCTGTCCACAGTACAGCCATGACTGAGCGCGAGGTACCTTCGTCTGTTGCACAACGCATCATCATAAAGTTTTTAACCAATGAAGGCGTTAAACCATCGGAAATTTTCAATCGTTTGAGGGCACAGTTTGAGAGTGTATACGTGGATCAGAGAATTCAGGGATGGGCGAGAACGTGTCGAAAATGAAAGTCATGATCGACGCCCACGAACAAGTCTCACAAATGACAACATCCGTGCTGTTCGAGAGCTTATTGAAGGTGATCGCCGGTTAACTATTGAACAAATCTCAACAGAATTGGGTATCAGCTATGGGAGTGTTCAATCCATCATCACTGATCAACTTAGCTTTAGAAAAATTAGTGCTCGCTGGGTTCCAAGGTTGTTGACCGAAAATCAAAAACAGGTCAGGTCGGAGATCAGTGAAAGACATCTGAATTGATTTCGACAAGAAGGGGAGGTTTTTTTGAGGCGTATTGTCACTTGTGATGAGACGTGGGTCCATCATTACACTCCCGTGTTATCCGAACACCCTGTATATATATTTTCACATTATTCATATATTGCTTTATAACAATTCTTCACTTATAAGTTTCTATTATTATTCTGCTGACAATGGAAAATCGCCTGCTGAGTTGCTAGCTGATAATAAATAGTATAAATACCCAACCAGCCGCTCAGAAGGACGATTATAGATTCAACTTCACCTAACGCTGTAATTAAGACAAATAAAAGTGTTATCTTCCAAAATTGTTATAATTTCAAGTTATCTACGGTTAGTGCTGTCGAAATTCATCGAATCAGAACTGCTAGGGGTTGGTCAACTAGCCGCAGCTTCCTGTAGACAACGACCCAATAACTCCCGAATCAAAAATGGCGAATAAGGAGTGGCGAAGAAAGGATGAAGGCTGCCCAGTCAAAGCCAAAACCCGTCTCTCAGCCGGAAAAGTGCTTGCAACTGTTTTCTTTGACTCAAGGGGAGTTTTACTCATTGATTTTCTTCACGATCAACGAACAGTGAATGCGGTTTACTATTCTGAGTTGTTACAGTCGACAAAAATCGCGTATCGAAGCAAACGACGGGGTATGCCCATTCGAGACGTCATCATCCTTCATGACAACGCCAGGCCACACACCGCAGTTTTGACAAGGGATAAATTGGAAGAAATGCACTGGGAAACCCTCGAGCACCCTCCTTATAGCCCTGACTTGTCACCCTGTGATTATTTTTTGTTTGCGCCCTTGAAAGAATCGCTTGGAGGCAAAAGATTTGAAAGCAATGAAGAAGTAGAGGAGTATGTGCGCAATTGGCTGACAACTCGCCCACAAACTTTTTATGAAGAAGGAATATTCAAGCTTCCAAATCGGTGGCAAAAGTGTGTAGAGCACGGAGGTGACTTCATTGAAAAATGTTTAGTTTGTGTATATCATTGATTAATAAATTTATTTTACAAAATTACCGTTTATATTTGATTCCCCCTCGCATAAATAGGGGACCACTAGAATGGATCCCATTTAAGCAGGTCGGGATCTAAATTTTGCCTTTCCATAAATAGAATAATTCACATACAGATTTCTTCCGACGATTTCAAAATTCCTGAGTAGTGCAGTGAGCATTTATTAAGTAGTGAGCGAATAATTTATTGAAAAGCTTTTGAATATTCAAAACAGCCTCAATTTTCCCTTAATTTTCTTCCCACTTTCGGAACCCCTATGCAGAGATTGTAATAAGGTGTAACGCTCGATGTAACAGGAACAATATTCGAGCCGTGTGTAATTAGAAAGATATCTTAGCTTAACTGATGCCTTATATATTTGTCAAGGCGTAGATTGAGATAGACGAGAAAGGGAAGAGGTTGGTTTAAAAAGGAAAAAGTTGGAAAATGTTTATCTGTTGCGAAATCTTGGCCATATTGGTATAGATGCGAACGTCCTTCGATCAAGATTGCAACAAACCATTATTCTGCCTCTTACATATAAATTTAAACTTTTTTATAAAACGGTTAAAACAGATGTAGGTTAATGGAAAGCAATACCAAACGGGGAAAAGTATTTCTTTTTAGTTTTTTGCTGGATGTAACAAAACAATAGAAGTCTATAAATATGTATTCTAAAACGTTTCGTTGTTGAGATATAGGATGTTCAGAAAATGAATGGATTCTACAAAACAGTTATAAAAAGCAATTTAACTAAATATTGGCATGTAAGNGTCCATTTATATGTATTAATAAGGGTTCAGGGTTATTGTAAGGTTGATTTGAGAAAAGGGACTTCTGGTAGGGTCAGTGAGAGACGATTTCAGACCCACCAAAATCGACGGGTCTCGGCGAATTTTGAAATATTATTCGGTTTTCCAATTATAGGGGGGGTCAAATTTTCGTTGGGATACCCTGTATAACCGATTTTGAACTTATTAATTCTCAGTAGTGTGACATAAATTACTATTTAATACGGCCGAAGGCGACGCCACTAGGCGAATTAATCTTTAACTGATGATTTTGTGCGAATTACTACTCCGCGGATTAATACTTCCATCCTGTATAGATTTTTAAACATTTTTAAAGCATTTGTGACACATTTCAATCAAATTCTTGTTTTTTAATGAGGTATTTATGTACTTACTAAACATTTGAAGAGAAAATACGTTGGAGAATCTTTTGAAAACTGTTTCAAATAACAAATTTTCAATTTTAATAACTAAATGAGCCATCTTGGCAATAACCAAGTAAAGATGAATATGAAATAGACTCCCTGTCATCTCTATCATCTTTACATTTTCCATGACAGTTAAACAGAAACAATTTCGAACAACATAATTTTGTTGCTATTCTTGTTAGTTCTTAATCTAATAATTTGCTTTATACATATGTACTGAGACTAGGTACGTCTCATATAACTCAAAACTGTAACACAAGGAAGGTAGCATTTAATGTAGCAATACTACCAAATCATTGTAACAATTTTTTCCTATTTTACATTTGAAAACCATGTATTGATATGCCTATTTGAACATCGACAGAGTTTTATAAACATAACCAAGGTTCACAATTTTCTTCTCTTCTATTCGTCGTAGAAATGTCCAACCTACACAACGACAACAAAATCTTTCCGATCGGACCAACCCTGCGCTCAGCGATATGTTACACTTTGAACACATATATTTTCATGACATCTANTTTTTTGTTTTTTGCTGGATGTAACAAAACAATAGAAGTCTATAAATATGTATTCTAAAACGTTTCGTTGTTGAGATATAGGATGTTCAGAAAATGAATGGATTCTACAAAACAGTTATAAAAAGCAATTTAACTAAATATTGGCATGTAAGTTTCTGGAGCATTTAAACCGCAATTTTAACTGATAATATTGAGGGAAAACTACTCTGCGGACTAATACTTTCATCCTGTATAGTTTTTAAAAAATTTTTAAATCATTTGTGACATATTTCAATCAAATTCTTGTTTTGTATTTATGTACTTACTAAACATTTGAAGAGAAAATACGTTGGAGAATCTTCTGAAAACTGTTTCTAATAACAAATTTTCAATTTTAATAACTAAATGAGCCATCTTGGTAATAACCAAGTATAGATGAATATGAAATAGACTCCCTGTCATCTCTATGACCTTTACATTTTCCATGACAGTTAAAAAGAAACAATTTCGAACAACATAATTTTGTTGCTATTCTTGTTAGTTCTTAATCTAATAATTTGCTTTATACATATGTACTGTACACTCAACACCATTTTTAAATAAATTACAGGAAAATATTCTTATAAAATAATAATATTCAACTTTTTTGGTACTGAGACTACGTCTCATATAACTCAAAACTGTAACACAAGGATGGTAGCATTTAATGTAGTAGCAATACTACCAAATCATTGTAACAATTTTTTCCTATTTTGCATTTGAAAACCATGTATTGATATGCCGCCTGTACACAAAAATTCACTTCTAACCTATTTGAACATCGACATCGTTTTACAAACATAACCAAGGTTCACAATTTTCTTCACTTCTATTCATCGTAGAAATGTCCAACCTACACAACGACAGAAAAATCTTTCCGATCGGACCAACCCTGCGCTCAGCGATATGTTACACTTTGAACACATATATTTTCATGACATCTAGCGTACATCACTAATTTCTTAAACATTTCCAATGTTAAAATGTTTGTTTTTTTGTGTCTTTCTTTTTTTTTAATTTAACATGGGAATTTATTTTTAAAACGAATGGAAAGAGCAGTGAATTTAATTTTTTTCCAAAAAAACTGAAAATAGATGAACCCGACTATTGACTTTCTGGCTCAGAAGCTTCAAAAGACTGCCTTCCTTGCTGTCTTTGATCTTTTTGCTATGCTACATCATGCGTAGTAGCATTCTCATCTCGAAGGAAAATATCGCACAGCTATTAAAGCAATACGTGGTTAATTATTGTCTTTTGAACTTAAAGAGCTCTTTGTCTCGTTTACGCAATTTGATGCGGGTGAAGAATTTTTAACAATGTCATTCTGGGTAAACATATAATTTTAGAACGAAGACAAACATGTTTTACAGCATATTATTGCCGCAATTGTTGACTTTGGCAAAGACATTGTATTTTTGGTTGCTATTACACATTTGCCTGGGTTCGGTAACTTTCTTGATTACCGGCGGGAGTGTTCGTTTGATTATTTCATAAGCCTTTGAAGTTGCCACCTTTTACGAGTAACATGTAAGTTCTAGCGTCGTAAGGGTTGTTAGTTAATTGGTATTTTGTCACATCCGTTACAATAGAAATAAAATGATTGGAACCCCTGCTGCCAAAAGGCATAAATGTCTTGTAAAAACTCTTATTAAGTTGAGGAAAACAACAATTGAATTTGAAAAGTAGTTCCGAGTCAGTTTTTAAATGAGGTGGATGTATTACTAATTTATTTATCATGTTTTATAGAAAAATAATGTCAAACTGGAGGAATCAAATCTAGAACTTTCATAATTTGCATTCACATTTATATTTTAAAGATACCTATATATTTTTAAATCCGTTTGTCCACATGTATCAACCTATACAAATAAGTTTGCGTCTGAGTCAGAAATAGAAACTTATTTATGTCCATAATGTCCTTTTCATGACAATTTACACTGCTTTGCTGTTAAGATATTTTCATAGGACAGTGCACACATATGTAAGGTCCTGCGGAATCAGAGTATTCCTATATTAGTAACCAAAATAGCCATAGAACAACGAGTTAAAACGTCACTGTTGAATTCCTTTTCAAGAAAACAACCTGTACTTTTTGGGAGGAAAAGACCACGCTAGAAACAATTCAGAGTTTTAGTCGTTCATTAGTTCATCTTTTGGACCTGCGAAACAAAGACGGAGGATCAATTAGGCTGGTTTTCGATCCCCTTCATTTTTGGCCAATAAAAGAACAAAATTTTTTTATTATTTATATCTAATAACTAATCGATTCCACTCCAAACGGGAGCTCCCTCCTCCTTCCTAGTCAGAATCAAGGTCAATTAGAGGTCAGATTGAGTCCGAGTCGGAGGTTAGTTTGCATCAGATCATTTTAAGGTTGTTTCAAGGTCATTTTAAGGTCAAATTGAGAAAAAGCCGAACAATCAAGTCCGACCACATATGATACGGGATTTTGGGCTCGCTGAGTTCGAATTCGAGGTCAGTTTGTCTGTATCAGGTTATTTGAAGGTCGTCTCAAAGTCAAGTTGAGAAAAGCCAAGCAATTAAGTCTAACCGCCTGTTACACACGTATTTGGAGTTGCCGAGTTCAAATCTGAGGTCAGTTTGTCTGCGTCAGGTCATTTGAAGGTCATTTGGAAGTTAATTTATGGAATAAACCCTGGAATCAATTGCCGTTCTTTATCGTCGCTGAGTACGAATTCGAAGTCCATTTGTATGTATTAATAAGGGTTCAGGGTTATTGTAAGGTTGATTTGAGAAAAGGGACTTCTGGTAGGGTCAGTGAGAGACGATTTCAGACCCCTCTGTTTTCGACCGAAGCTAAAATTCTTGATATCAAAAATACGTTTTTAAAATCATTCGAGTTTAAACAGAGCTACGCAAGGTTTAGGCAAGTTCATCTGAAGAAGCATATGAGCAGATCTTTTATCTCGAAATCTACTTATTTGATACAAAAATGACCGATACAAATCCTCCTTACCATCGGTTCACATTAAGCTAATCGACACAAATCAAGTAGATAATAGAGGACTAAATTGTCATGATATAATTATTATCTTTGGCATTAGCGTTATCCAATGTTCACCACGAAGAGTTTATGCGATCGGGTTTTACACATAATTGGCCCTGACAAGGGACGTTGATATATGTCACTTGATTTTTTTGCGGTTTTTGTATCTGCATCTGTTTGTGTCTGTCCTTGTCAGTCTTCGTGTGTATATGCCTGTGTCTGTGTCGATCTCTCAATCTCGGTCTATATCTGTGCATGTTTGTTTATGTTTTAGTAATTAAGTTATTCATATTTAAAAATCGAGCATTGTACAGGGATGTCCAAAATCTCCCCTCACTAATCCTACGTCTTTTTTCTCAAAACAACCTTGGAATGATTTTAAACATGATTTGATACCTTGGGACCTTGGAAGGGACCTTGGTTTCAAACTCAGACACTTCAAAAACGGTAATTGATTTCTCGGTTATTTTCTTGGTTTGACCTTCAAATAACCCTCAAATGACCTGATGCAGACAAACTGACCTCGGATTCGTACTCAGCTACCCCAAAAATCTATTTAACAGGCGGTTAGATTAATTACTCGATTTTTTCAATTTGACTTTGAAATGACCTTGAGACGACCTTTAAATGACCTAATACAGTTGAACTAACCTCGTATTCTAACCCAGCGACCCGAAAATCCTGTATAACCGGCGGTTGGACTTGACTGCTAGGCTTTTTCTCAATTTGACCTTGAAATGACCTTGAAACAACCTTAAAATGGCTTGATACAGACAAAGATCCAAGATTCCGAGATCCTTTCATTTAATGCACTTTGTCTCAATCTGACCTCTAATTGACCTTTATCCTGACTAGGAAGGAGGGGAGGTCCCGTTTGGGGTGGAATCGAAAACCGGCCTAATTGACCCTCCGCCTTTTAACAGTGCTTATTTTTAACTAATCTCATATATTTTAGAAACATCAGAGAGTAATTAATAATTGCTTACAAATGCAGTAATATCGGTCATACTTTTGATAATAATTTATAAGCCAAATAATTCACAAAATAGGGCTCTTTCACAAATTTGGAAAGTGTGCTTTGAAAAACTGTTATTACTTGTACGATGAAACCACCAACGTAAAATATTTATGATAAAATTTACATATGAAATACTTACTTATAAGATATCTTAGTACCCGTGTTTTCTTTTATACAACAATTGATTCAGTTTTCAAAAACTTGTTACATATTTGAAATTTCAAAAATTTTTTTTAATATACGTTTACGACATGATTAAATATTTCTGTTTATTAGATATTGTTGCATTCTATGTATATTCTATATATTATTGCTCAATTTGTAACTAAAAATTTTGTCCGTTACAAAAAAATGTATTGGATTAATTAATTGATTTTGGGTCAAAGTCAAACCGAAAGTTTAAAAAAATTATTGATTGTATCACCGACAAATTTGTAATATGATCCTATATTATTTCCTGCAAAGAAGACCATTTACGTCTTAGAAAATCGGTTTTTAGGCCATATATTTTTAAATTGATGTTCAATTCCTCTGCACGTGAGTTTTCACATTCTATATTTTCAAATATCTTAATAACAAAAAAGTAAATCGCTTTAAAAAGAGATCATCCTGCACATTTTAAGAATCGTTCTCCACAAGTAAGGTTATAAATTATGCATGCAACGAATTGCCAAGTCATGCGGCAACAAAATTGTTTAGAATAAGACCTAGTCTTTTAGATTCATACGGATTCTAGTTTAAAAAATAGTATGTATATGGTTTTAAGTGCAAATTAAACTATGTTAGTAATCTTAATCAACCCAAAATTTAAACGTCTAATAAAGAAAACTTAAGTAATTTCAGGAAGTTTAATACCATAAAAAATGTTAAAATTGCTAAAAAGTAAATCTGATGAATTACTTTAAAAATAAACTTAACAAGCAAACGCTTAGTTAATTATTGGAAAATATAGAGTTCAAATAGTTATTTGCTACAAAATACCTAAAGGTATCAACCAACAACAAATTATCAACCTCCAAGTTTCCTATCCACATATAACTAACCACAGTAATTGATTTGTAACACGGAACTGACAGCTGTTTACTGGTTTCCAAAGTATAGACATAATGACTAGTAACTACAGCACATTAAAAATTAATTTAAAAATAGATTACTATACACACATAGCGAATATTAAATTTGATTGTGTATAAATATGTTTTAAATAAAATAAAACATACAGCAAACAGCGACACTTGTCTTCGAAATCGTCAGTTGAACATTGAGTTTATAAGGTAGAAGTGAATAATAGGACACATATAGTATTGCTGAAAACCTTTGCCGGTTAGGAATGGAAAGACTAGGAGCAGGACATTTACATTTTTATGAAGACATTTCTTTGACGTATCTTCTGAAGAAACGTTTATTTATTTAACTACTTCACAGGCATTTAAAAAAGGAAACTATTGACTATGTAGTTTTACAAAGTAATCTGAATGGAAGAGCAACATTTTTATACATTTACTTGATCAGTTTTTGTTTACAAAAAAAAATTGTTAACAATCTTTTAACAAAGTTCTGAATCATTAAAATCGTTAAAACATGTTTTTATAACGAACGGGTTTTTAATTATTGATAGCTTTATATAATGGAGAGGCTTGTACAATGCAAAACTGCAATAATTTAAAATGTCTCAAATTCGATAGTATAGGCCTAATGTGAAGATACAAAAAATTTAAATAAAATTTGGGACACGTGGTATTAAATGGGACGAAGCTTCATTTTCAATCGAAAATATTATCTTTGGGATTTGACAGAAACGACTATATTCATCATCAATTATATTTTTTCCAGAAACATACCCATATTGTTTTCCTGTTAAAAAGCTCTCTTTTTTCTAATAAACTTTTATTAGAGACATATTTTTGTATTACTTCCCATTTCAAAATTATAAGCAATATCGTCCTAAAGAGTCTCAAAAGAAATACCACCTAAAAATCGCATTAACGGTGGATCAGGATCATGTAGTCGTTGGAAAATAATTGAATGTTCGTTGTTTAAAGTGCATAAATGTCATTTAGAATAAATAAAAACATTAAACTCGATAATTCTCTAAAACAGTTAAAACAAAAGGTGATGATAGCGATAACTAAACTTAAAAAATAAGGCAAACGCTTTCATACTACATACACATTATAATCTATTCTCTATAACTTCCTCTCATTTCAACACACATATCCAATCTTAACCTGACTTCTTTGTAGGCCGCGTTTATTAACATTTCGCCGTTTAACTCATTATTGTAATATTTTTCTTTCAAATTATTAATATCTCGCGAAGATGTTTTGTAAACTTTATTATTTAAAAGACCCGTATATAAAAAAAATCGAGGGGTGTTAGATCTGGTAACTTTCCAGGCCACTGAATAGGTCCATTAAGCCCAATCCATTTTTCTCGAAAACTGTTGTCTAAATGTTGCTGCACAATCCTGGCCTTATGGGGTGGAGCGCCGTCGTGCTGAAACCATAGGTTTCTCCTTAGCTGAAAAGGCACATTCTCCAGAAGTGATGGAAGTTCTTCTTGCAGGAAATTTAGGTAACCCACGCTGTTCAATGTGTGTTTACTATACATTTACTCCAGAATGGCCTTGGCTTTGGACTGGATTTACAATGTGGGGATTTTCAATAGACCAGTAGTGTTCGTTGCGCCTGTTTGGCAAATCATTACTGATCAACAGTTTCTACATTTTCTACTATTTGAGCAATAAAATTAAGTCTGTTTTCAATGTGACGCTCAGGCAAATACTCCAAATTGTGAATTTTGTAATCATAATACCCATTGGTCTTTAAAATTCGTTGAACGGCTGATTTATCCAAATTCAATTCCCGGCTAGCCTGCCGTATAGAATTTTGTGGATTTTGTTCGAAATACTGTAACAGTCTAGTTGTATTAACATTGTTTCTTACCCTTCGGTCAATTATTTGATTTTTCCGAACAGAAAATGCATCTTCATTTCGTAGCAAGGTCGCCTCCAATCTTGTAAAGGTTCTATGATCAGGAAAGAGGCGCTCTTTCTCTATATAACTCTACAGCTCTTCTTGAATTTATGGAGCTTAGGTACCTCATACCATTTAACACCACGTGTCCCAAATTTTATTTAAATTTTTTGTATCCTCACAGTAGGTCCATGCCATCGAGTTTGAGACACCCTGTACTACACATACTGGACAGGTTCCGTTCCTGGTTAACGAAGGGCAAGGAATCAGGGTCGACGTTCGATCACAGTCCTTGACAGGTCCGCAGATGTCCTGCAGCGAGGTCCGCTTAATATTTGGATAATTAACCTCTTTTAAATTTACCCCTGTTTGAATTGTCGTCGACCGGAGCTAATGCTGATGATCGACTTGTAGTCTGACGTGGTACTTTAGTTTTGTCTTGCGGTTTCCCAGTTCGAATTCCGTAATATTTGGAAAACTTTTCAGTTTCTGAAATTCGAAACTGGGTCGAATTTTCTATTTTTGCAACGCGTCGCGCACGGTTGCTCAGCCAACAGCATCGGCCTCAAGCGATGTCCTGTGCTGCCACTCTGATGTTTGCGGGCGGCTAGAAGCTTGTTAGGATCTTGGGCAGAAGTTTTTGGAAATTTAGTTGAAAACATCAATTCCGTTTGGGTCCCCTCGGATATGTGTCTCTACTTTGGCCGGGATTGGCCCTGAATTGGAGACAGCTTCGTGGTTCCGTCTGCTCGAGACTCTGAATACGACAGATACTTCCATTTTATTGTGAAAGGTTGAATCGCCTTATCAAAATAAAGAAAAATTCTGCAAAAACAGAAATAAACGCACAACAGCGGAAGCTCCTGAAAGTTCACATTGTTTCAACCGTACATCAATTTTCACCAATTATAAAACGGCTGAAAATTTCTTACATAAAAATTTAATAAAATTTTTAATTAACGTACTGCTTCTACTATTTTTTAACGTCCATAAATAATGTTGTGTATTATAAAACCATACGGCAGAATTTCCAAACAAACAACCAAAGGAAAACATTAAGACAACACACATTATCACTCCGTTTTATTCATGGTAAACATAATAAATCAAGAGATACAGATCATAGTCACTCACTATTTCTGTTATTATTACAAAGTCATCGTTCACATTGCATTAAATAAGTAGTAGGCACATTGTCTGTACCGCCTCGTAAGAAATTGTTTGTTTACGTTGGAGATGTAGGCAGTTCATAAGAAATATGCCGCTTAGCCGCCTAGTAATAAATCCGACAAGAAAAACTAGCCGTCCAATCTTTGTTGATGTTAAATTTTAATAATCATAATAAATTAATTTCATATTTAACGTTGTACGTTAGGCATCAAATGTGACATGTCTCCAACAAATATAATAAACAATAGTTTTTATTTTTTTTTATCTATTTGGTATTTTTCACTTACAAAATTAAAGCAATAGATACATTTTTTTCACAGGTGGCAAAATATCCAGTAAACAGAAGAAAAACTGTGTACAGACAAACGTTATTTTCGTTTTACTGAAACTAAAAAATTCACGAAACAAAATTTAGGGGATTTTAAGTTTGCATGTACAAAGTATTCAGGAAATGAAAAAATCTTAAAATGGTGTGTCAACTGTTCGTATTTTCATAGAAAAGTTAAATGAGAATTTTAATTTGTGGATAAATCGCCATTTTTACTCTGACTAAGCACTACAAGTAGCACCCCTTAGAACTGCTTGTAAAATAGTTGTCCTTCTCGTAATTACACCTCTGAAAATACAGGCGCGCATAATTTCAAAATAATCGGTTCAAAGATACTCTAGATATTTCAAAAAATCGAAAAACTTTTTTCAACACCCTCTAGATCGAAAAGGAGCAACATTCCGATAAGGTATGTTTGGCTTAATCGTTCTATTTTGAAGTCGGAAACCTGCCATTAAGCTCTGTCCTATTATTAATGAATCACCCTGTACATTGTCATCACGAAAAACGAAAGAATATCCATAATTTTCGGTAACAGGTGGTACAGGTATTTACGTCTTGTAATTATTCCTTTTAAACCTATTTTTCTATTTTTTTTTGCTTTCAGATTTAAATAGATCTAACAGATCTATATTTTCATGTAATTTTTCTAGAAATAGAAAATAGGAAAATACGTCACCTTGTTACAAGCAAGTGATGAAACATTATTTCAATGTTGAAACATATTTTATTTTATTTATTATTAAAAATAACAAACTTTTTAAATAATAAACCTTTCATAATGATGAAATTTAATTTTATAGCAAATCTATTATCGTGTGACATTTATACCCATCTATTAATATAATTAATGTAAACTTAAAGAATTGTTGATTACCGAAACGAAATACAATACAAAGACCAACCAAATTGCAGTTGGAGAAAAAAAAAATTGTTACCTGGACTTTTATAAGTTGAAATGGCAAAAGGGCTTATAATAAATCCCAAAAAAATAAATGCGTGAGGAGGGGTGGCGGAGGGTTGATTTGGGGGGGTTGAAAAGTTGTGAAAAATTTTGACGAAACTTGATGAAAGCGGCAAATTTTTTTTAAATCATCGTACAGAGTTCTGCCGGTGATAATTTTTTTCCTTTGGACATATACTTTTTTGGTGAAATAAAAAAATTGTTCAAAAATGCAAAAAATTATAAAAAATCAACAATTAATTTTTCAGTAATTGTTTACACCACTCAATTCTACGAGAAAAAATACAAAAACAACTGTGTCTCATTGTTTGACCCAAAACTTTAAAATTTCTCCTTAGTCAGCACAATTCAGCACAAAATATCCAACAATTTTTTTTAATCAATAATTTGAAAAGTTGTACCTACTTAATAAAAAAATAATAGGAATTTATGAAATGTTTTATTATATCTAATTAGTAATGCTGATAGTAGTAAAAAAAAAATTTTTGCATATTTTCTGCGGTATTGACTTTTATACTGTATGACTTCATCCAATAGATATTTTGGAAGCGTTCAGAGTCGTACTCAGGAGAAATTTTAAATGATAGCTAAAAACCTTTTTAAGCGATTACAATAGTAACATCATCTAATTCAGAATTAAAAATGATTAGATTTGGTCATAAAAATAGCAGTGGCATATTTAAAAAAATTAACCTGATGATGACCCATCGAAGACGAAACGTCGGATTGCAAAAATATTGATGCCATTGTATAGAGCCAAAAAAGAGGCATTGTAAATATGCAATTTTATTTTAAAATTCGTTTTTAAATAAATCCTGAAAACAATTTTGCACAATTTCGAGTTTTTCCGGATATCTCCGGAACCACCCGGAATTTTAAAACTTTCTAAACGGCATATTGTTAGGTTAGGTTAGGTTAGGTTATAAAAAAACACAACTTTTTTTTACTCTGAGCCACTCCGTATCTCTTACCGTTTCCTAGATTCCATCCGTATCTTGGACACACTGTATATCTATGAATTCATCAAAATTTTAAAAAGTAAGTGCACTAATTGATCCTACGGAAAAAAATATTATTTATTTTAATTCACTATTCGACTTATGTTTATAGCAATACTGTACAAAAATAATGTTTTGGGTTAAATAATGAGACAGTTTTTTTTGTATTTTTTTCGTACAATTGAATGGTGTAATCAGTTTTAATTTTTTTTTAATTTAAACAAATTATTAATAATTACTGAAAAATTCATTGGTGCAGGTAATTTTTTATTTTCTTTGCTTTTTTGAGCATGTTCTTGAACTGTGATTACAGATTTTTTTATTTCACCAAAAAGTATCCCAAACCGAAAAAAATCATCGGCAGAACTCTGTACGATGATTTTTCATTGAAAAAAGTGTTTCAGTTCGGAAAAATGAATATCTTGGAAATTTATTTATTTATTTATTTATTTAAGACACAGAAAGGTATACTTTCACCAAGTTTCGTCAAAATTAAATTATTTTTGCGGAAATGAGTATGAAATGAGTATGAGAATAAAAAACGAAAAATAAGAAAAAACCCTGTTTTTCGCATTTTTCTCAAAAATTTTGAGGTTATCTTAAAAAGTTACTTCTACAAAAGTTGTAGATATTTGCATGGTCTACAAACAACTTTTGTATTGGATACTTTTTTGTTTGACGTCAACTTTCGCCAGAATTCCCAATGATACAATTTTTCACAACTTTTCGACCCACCAAATCAACCCTCCGCCACCCTTGCTCACGCATATATATATATATTCGTTTATTATAAGCGCTTTTACCATTTCCACTTCGTTTTTTTTTGTATATTAATATTTAATAGTTAAAATAAGCAGGTTCGATATGATGATTACAATGTGATATTTTGTTATTCTATTAAAATAATTTACGAATTTAATAGGTGGCATAATTGACCTTTGAGCTTCTTAACAGAGGGAACTTACCTAATTATAATACTTCCAAAGCTGTTTGTTTTCAGTTTTCATTAGTTTTAGTTTTAATATATGTACTTACAAATGAACACGATTTTTTTATGTACATGCAGCCTAATTTTAGACCTATGGGACCGTGCTACGGGAGTACACACATTTCAATTCATAGCGCGCGGCGGAGTTAGTACGTCTGCGCGTCCACCATTGCTCCGGCGGCGCTCTTGCGCACCATTGCCAGTTCGCCGTGTTCGCCAGTCAAAGTCGGATCGTCGGTGTTTCGTGTGGCTGTCGCTTAGCTGGATGCAATACAGTGCAATTTATTTATTGACGTGGTGTTTTGAGCTAGTGGTGAGCCCCCCTGGACGTGTTTCCATGGATTAATCGACCGCCGAACGGAGAGAGGTGAGTTTCCCTCGATTATATTTAGTAGGTCGCCGCGCTGAATATTTACCAAGTCGGCCAGAAATCATGTGTTTTGGGTTGCATGTCTCTCTGGAAGTGTGCGCTGGTATTAATGCCCATCCATTCTTGCCGAGAGCACGTCTTGATCTTGAAAATGGATCTTAATATTGTCTTCAGTCACTGCCATGTAAATATGTGGACTTAATTCCACTTTCTAACGCGAAAAATTAAGGTTATTTCTACACTATACGTGCATAAATACCACCACACTGACATAAAACCTCATTTAAGACACATTTTAACCAAGAACTTGTTTTGGACGTTTCAAAATATGTAGATACTGTGATAGCATGCATACTGACTTCTCGTAAGAAAGTAACTTATTCCGTTACTTTGGCTGAAAGCTGCATGTCTGTGTCTAACCTAGTAGGTATGATATAAATTGTAGGTAATCAAATTTACAGTAAAACTTTTTTTATCACAATATGGTGATTGTGTCCCTTACTGACAATTGGTGTTAAATCTAAGTGTTGCTGTTTGTAGGTTTGTAGTTTCGTGAACTTGATACTGGTTTTAATCATATTTATCTATAAACTATTTTAACTAATTTTAGGGATTAACCAGTTGTCTAGTACTTTATATTCCATCTCTTCTTTATTTGTATTCTGTCAAGTTAATAGGTATAAAAAAAATAGTTTAGTTAAAGAATAGGCTCTGCAAAGTAATTTTTGTTGTAATTTCATGTTTGACAGCGATTGTAACAAACTAGGTACCTAAGTACTTGCAACTGTCCTATTGAGGTCGGGATCGACTCTGGGTATCCAATTTAGGATAGTCTAGTCAAATTTATGACATTATCGCAGATGTTCTCAAACTACAAGGTTACGGTGGCCTTTTTTTTTAATTTTTATTAGACGATAAATGACAGCATGTAATTAAACGGTTAATAAAATGTTGGATTCAAGGTTGACTTTGCCGAACGATGGAAATCGTAGTGGTTTTCAATAGAGCTAAATAGTAAACTTTGTTCGGGTAAGGTGTTTGAACTGTGAACTAAGCATATTTGATATAAATTGTTTGTATAAATTCTGTGTTGACCTATTATTACCACTACCTAATAATTGTTTACATGTTTCAGTAGTTAGAGAGGAAATAAACTAAACACGTTTAATATATTGTAACATTGTAGAGGTCAAATTTCAGCGATTTGTGACGTGAACCAGGACCGGCTTGAAAATCTTGGGATGTGTGACATTTCACTTTTCGCACAATCGTTAGCTGTTTAAAAATGTCCTCTATACCCGTCATTGCTAGAAATCTAGATTTATACCTACTAACAGCAGACAAATTTTTGAGAAGTTATTTGTATAATTAGTAATATATTTTAGAGTATATACGAGGATATATACACATATATTTTTGACAGTTTTGAATTAACCTTGACTGTCGTTGAAAAATAATTTCTTTAGTTTTGTTTGCATGGATGATGTTGGTTTTAATTTTTAGGAATTTTAGGATAATAAGATACACAAAAATAGTTGCAGTAAAACTTCGAAAGATGGGAAGGTATATTATTGTTTTGTAGGTCACATTAGGATATTAGTTACTATATGCTTTTTTATCGAATAAAAAAAGGTTATGTTATCTGTTGCTATGCTTATTTGATAATGTATTTGAATATGTAATAGCTTGTGGATATATGTAGTTTGTTAGCGGTGCCTGTTAAAAATTTTAAATAATTGCTTGTAATTACTTGTGAATATTGTCCTTATCTGTACCATTATACTCGACCAAATATCAAACATTTCATTTTCCCCCATTTCCTCATCCTTCTTCAAATGATAACGCTTCATAAATTATTTGCTGCCAGACATGTAAGCTTTCGGGGGGATATCATCTTCTAACAGGGCTTTTGGGTCAGCGAAATTTTAGCGCAGTTACGTCACTGTTTCACTTGTCTGGAACTAAGTAGGTTATGGCTTCGGTCTCGGTTTCGAAGGAAAATATTTATCTGCTCATTCACGACGCTTTCGTAGGAATTGGACTGAGGATTTAGCTAGTAAAATATTGTGGTTGGCCCAAGAATCGGAATTACAAACGGCGGTAGAGAAACTGGGTTATCTGGAGCTATTTATTGAGATATATTATTTATAGTATTTCGTATTTCAAGGAACTGTGACTCATCAATTTCACTCATAGTACTTAAATTTTGACAGTATAAGATATGAAATAGTGGTGCAAAAGCAAAACCTTCAAGTATATCCATTAAAATTGAAACGAGAATCAAAGACCCAATCCCAGGCTGGGATGGGTTTGGATATTGTGGTGTTAAATTTTATAACGAAACTCGAGCAGTTTCTATTAAATGTATTTATTTATTTATTTATTTATTTATTTATTTATTTATTTATTTATTTATTTATTAGCATACACCATTCGACAGCCTAAGTCAATTAGTGAGTGGGAATAACATTTAAGATTTAGTAAAAAAAGAAAAAAAAAAACACTTAATATAACATGCATGTAAATAAAAACAAAAACTTATACGCAAATATAAAGCAAATGAATTGCAGATAATATGACAAACTAAGAAATCAAATAAGAGAAAAAACAAACATATAAGTACACAAGTATAAATAACATGATTTACTAATTTGTAAAGGCTTTCTGATTGATGCATCAAATATCATGAAAAATATCCACAGAATTTTGCATTTGACTATAATTAAGGTCCATTACGTATGTACAAAAGTGAAAATTTAAACAAATTAGTTTTAGGGGTGGGAAAATAAAAAGCTCTTGAAGTTAATATATTGTTGGTGCGCCAATCAGGAATGTTGTCCAAGTGAGATTGAACTTGACATAATCACTCGCACAATCATTAATACTTGACACAAATGTCATTAATAAAGACTAGAGATAATAGTAGGCCGAGAAGATCCTTGAGGGACCCCAGAGGTGGCATTTATTTATATTGATCGGAATCCACGATACTCCACTGTCAATTTTCTTTGAGAAAGTTATGAACTGAAAAAGCTAATGAATAAAGCATATCGGACGATTTTTAGGTGTGTTATTAGATACACCTTTACACCTTTTTTATAATGTGTAGGTATCGTATGTGTCGTTCTTGTGACACATTATTATAGGCCATTTAACTACTGATATTCTGGGAAACAACTACTCTTGCCAATATATCTCTTCTGACATTGAATTACACACCCAATATCTAGGAAAAAATTCTTACGCTTTGTACACCAAATTACACCTACGATTTTCTTCCCGGATATTAAACTTATATTCGAAAATATATTTTGCGGTCATATTGTATATTCACTTTTAAGCTGTTGTACTGTTGACCTTACATTTCACTTTTTTTTCCTCCATTTGTTTTTCTTCTTAAATTGTGACTTAATATTAAATTGTAACTTATACTGTAATTGGGCTCTGCCCGTTGGGTATTTTATTTCAATAAATAAATAAATAATAAAATGTCCGTTGTGTATTCTTTTTTCTTCTTTGACTTATGTAGATACTTTTGTATATTAATACCAATAAACAAACAAAATATGGCCGCTTTTATTTTAATTTTTCCCTCTTGTCACATCTTGTCAGGTATCACTAGGATCTAGGATACAGCATTACAATTTTTCTTGTTACTGATTTCTAAAACATTATGGGTCGTAGAAATAGTTTTTTGGTACACGAAACCCAGGTAATTCTCTAAAAACTAAATGAAACAACTCCTGAAAATTTGAAGATGTTCTAATACAATACAAAAAATATCATTATTTTTTTCATGTAGTTAGTTAAATTACATCATATCTATAATATTCTTTATATAATATAAAATCGCGTATAAAACAAATTATACAGGAGAAAAGGAATTCCCAAAATGTTTTTATTCGTTATTTATTTCAATAAATAGCCGCCCATACTGGTTTATACCAGATATATAAGAAACATTTAGCTACAAATTATAAGGCGGCTGCGGCGTATCAAAAAGACCTGAATAACATGAATAATGAATAAAAACACGTAAATAGAATCACGTTATATATCTAATTAATGGACGCATTATCGAGGCAGATATTGTTGTTTATGTCCCAACTAAATAATCCACGCTTTAACCAGTCAAAAATTGATGACCTGTCTGCATCTAAATACATTATAGTTGAGGAGAATTCTAGACTACCTTTTGCGCGATTATTCACCTATGTATATTATTTGTCTATGGTTATGCGGTTGATTGTATAATAGGTTACACAAGGACAAGGACATATACCTGGTGATCAGAAAAATCGCCCAAATGCTATCACAATTTTCCGAGCAAATTTCATTATTCAGTTCGATGGTTTGTCGTGGTAAATATTTAACATAGGTACTTAATTAAATCTCGGAAATAAAAAAAATAGTAAGGTTTCGTTCACACAAAATATACTGTAAGTTATACTAGTAAGTTTTTGACAATTGTATTTTTTTTACGAAAGTGATAACAAATCGCCAAAAACCAATGTAACGCAAGAAATACTAAATTTATACCATTGGCGTATTTAACTCGAATGACTGACATTTTTACCGTTACTAATTGTTTGTACATAAGTTTCAACTTTAAAATCAAAATTCTTAATAAGTATTGGGCGGAATTATAAAATTTAAAGTCTGTTGTAAAGAGAATTGTAAGAGCTTTCAAAAGAAATATTACTCAACCCCCAATGCCATTTAAATATTTTGGGGTGATGCTTACTCTTGCTTGGGGGTGAAAGTGGCTGAGTCAAAGAGCAAAGAATGTCCCCTTTTAATCTAAAATCGACGGGTCTGAGCGTTT
>NW_019416512.1:2171476-2238134 GCF_000390285.2 Anoplophora glabripennis
TTTTTCTTGAACGGGACGGTAAATCGTCACAATTGCCGCTATTGGTCCGATTCAAACCCAAGAGTTTTTCACGAGGTGCATACACAGGAACCGGAAAAATTAAATGTATGGGCTGGAATTTTCGGTGACCGGCTGGTGGGTCCTTTTTTTCTACCTGGTAATTTGACTGGCCAAATGTATTTGCAATTACTGGAAGACGGTATTGACCTTGCCTTGACTGATATTGAAAATGTTCCAGAGTATGATGAAGATCATTTGATTTATATCAGTATTTGGACCAACATTTTCTACGGAATTGGATTGGGAGAAGAGGCAGCATTGAATGGCCTCCACGATTACCGGATTTATTGTCCCTTGATTTCTTTTTGTGGAGATACCTAAAAAGTAAAATTTATAAAACACAGCCAGCGTCGCTGGAAGATTCGCGTCAAAGAATTGCCGACGAATGCCGTCGAATCACTCCGGAAATTCTTCGGAGTGTGCGCGAACGTTTCGAACAAAATTTTTATTCTTGTATGGAAACGGGCGCTCATCAGTTTGAACATTTAATAAGCTAAGTAGTAAGTAAGCAACTAAACATAATTTGAATTTTAAAATATAAATTTTTTTCAAAGTAGGTATTGAGCGGAATTATAAAATTTAAAGTCTTTTGTAAAGAGAATTGTAAGAGCCTTCAAAAGGAAATATTACTCAACCCCCAAGGCCATTTAAATATTTTGGAGCGATGCTTACCCTTGCTTGGGGGTGAAAGTGGCGGAGTCAAAAATACCAGCAAAGAATGTCCGCCTTTAATCTAAAATCGACGGGTCTGAGCGTTTTTTTACAATCTTGACGCAGTTCCTGAAAATAGCTCTGTTTCGTTTTCATTTGGCCACCCTGTATAATAAAAAACTAAGCCTAACTTTGCAGACAGATAGAAATCTATCAAGATATATTGAAATAAAGGTAGGTTTAAAGTGTCGGTTCTAACAGAATCCATAAAAATCGAATATGTAGTTCTTATTTGCTTTACCGTTCCAATTTAGTTATGTTTATATTATTTCTTACTTCACTTTATTCGACTCGAGCGAACGGGTAGACAAAGTAAACTTGCAGTACTTTTTAACCTTGTTTTAGATNATCGACATTTTTACCGTTACTAATTGTTTGTACATAAGTTTCAACTTTAAAATCAAAATTCTTAATAAGTATTGGGCGGAATTATAAAATTTAAAGTCTGTTGTAAAGAGAAATTGTAAGAGCTTTCAAAAGAAATATCACAACCCCCAATGCCATTTAAATATTTTGGGGTGATGCTTACCCTTGCTTGGGGGTGAAAGTGGCGGAGTCAAAAATGCCAGCAGAGAATGTCCCCTTTTAATCTAAAATCGATAGGTCTGAGCGTTTTTGTACAATCTTGACGCAGTTCCTGAAAATGGCTCTGTTTCGTTTTCATTTGGCCACTCTGTATTTCGTTATATCAATGACATTTGCCAATGATTTTCAGCCGCAGAAGAACTATGTAAAGATCGTGACATACAATATTTCTTTGATTTGTGACACTGTATTTCAATCCAAGTAGCTCGGATTAAAGAATAAACACCCGCGATTTTGCACTGGATTGAGGAGCCAGTTCATTACGAGATAAATTTATTACAGCCGAATTATAAACACACATAACCTTGTTATTGTTTGTTCAACATCGTCATATTTTTGGGACAGGTTAAACTGCGTTCAGTTGCGCTCATCCTCCCATTTTACATTATAAAAAATGTTAAATTATTAGGAAACTTTCCACGAGATGTGTCAAGTTCGCACCTATGTGTCATAGACTTGGAAAAATTTTCGGAATGGAAAATTACGCATTTAAAGTTATTTATTGCACGGCATGATTCATACGTTGCTATTGTAACATGTCGTTAAATATTTAACATGTTATGACAAGTACTTTGTGCTCAAGTAACACCCTGTGTTGTAAAAAAAGAAAACGGTGAATTTTTAATTTTTAACCGTTTTTTGTTAACTAAATTAAAAAGCTGCGGGTCATGTGTCATTCTTGTAAAAAACGTTGTTCACTTTTCGCCATATTTCAGCATCCAGTCCACTTGGCCGTCTATCGAAAGTGCCTAAAATCGTATTGTTGGCTAATCGACGGCGAAATCAGGATAGGAACTCCATTAATTCTGTGTTGGTAGGTGTGCGCGTAGGTGTGGTTTTTAATTGTTTTTTTTTTTCTGGCCAAACAATAGTAATGGGAAACCGGTCTGCTTTTGCATGGCAAAACACAGATTGGTTTCTTCGAGGGGTCATTTACTTTTATATTCAAATTATAATATGGTCTATAAGTCTACATCCTTGTTTCTAGTGACCATCACTCGATGGCAATAGACCTTTTTAGTAGTGACGTCACATAAGCCAAATAATAGACAACCCCATAGTTCACATTGTCATGCGAAGTAGCCTCGCAACGGGATATCAAGAAAAGTGTGGTTAAGTTAAAGAGTACGTTTATAATAAACCACTTGAAGAAAAAAAACACTCGATAAACACACTGACACAGCACAAAGAAAAACAATAAAAATACTAAAGCTACGGAAAATAAACATGAAAATTCTGAAGCCCTAAAGGTCTTAACTGGTACTTATTAGCACTTGCCACCATAACACAAATGCTTCACTATAACAGAAATATTGTCTTTCTTCACCATAAATTAAAACGACATCCATCAACTCCGAATTGCTATACATGTAAGCCATTTTTGACCCTTGAAAAACTAATGTAAACACTATCGCAAAAACGTTAATACTAAAATCGAATTTCCTAGACTAGCGATGTAAAAGTTTAAAATGCTACAATACTACAACTTTCTTGGGAACTATAAGAATTTTACAAAATTTTTTTTTACAATATTGATTCCAATTTTCATGACACATCTTTTCCTACATTTTTTGGATAAGTTGTGAATCACCCTGTATAAAAGTTTGTGCATCCAATATAATTGTATTTTTGGCTAATATCGCCTTCTATTTCAACATAATTTAATTAAAATCTAAACAGCAATGTACTGTCAAACTAATCACATATCAAATCTGACAGATTTAACGACAAAATGGGTGGGGCTTAAATCTCTAATGACGCTTGTCATTATCCATGTAACCGCTGTTACCAAAGCTGTATGTCATAATTATAAGTTTAATCTGATTTTCATTCGAATTTACCAGTTTCTATTATTCGATGTTACTGTCTTTGTAGATATTTCCGGTCTTTCCACGACATATTTCTTTCAGGTCGAATTTATGGAGGAGTAAAATCAAGCACCCTGTATCTCGAAAAAAATCAGTAATAGATACTTTTAGTAAATAAAACGGCTGTTATTTTTGTCCTCTGATTTTTTATTATATTTTTCTAAAAATGCTTTTGGAATTTCTGGCGTCATAACTGAAAATAATGGCGCAATTTGGCGGTTGTATTACAGAATATTATTTATAACGAGGGCGTAACTGCATGTTAAGCGGCAAGAATGTTTCAAAATTGAGCAAGTTTCGTCGGCGAACACACCGTCGCGCGTCGTTCCAACTACGGGGTGGTCAAAATTCAATAGCTCTGTTATTATTCAAGATACAATGAAAAATGCTCAAGTAAAAGTTGGAGGCAATCAAAATTACTAAAACTATCTTCAAATATAATATATACAGAATGATGTATGAAAGGGTGACGGACAAGAAGTTTTTTTTTAATGAAGCACCTATACAGTGCGTTTCACTTAATAATTAATATAGCCCTAACTTCCTTTATAAGCGAGATTGAGAGAAAAAAAATTCGACTGGTTTAAAGGTCATTTTATGTACTAATTGGCTACTAATAGTGAGTAGTCTTGATTAAAATTATGACGTTGCCAGAACGAAAAAATTAAAAGGCCAATAACAAAAAAGTAAAGTAATCTAAGGCGATGGAGTACCTAATATTTTGTTAATAAAATTATATACCTATATTGATAACAGAAAATTTGAGAAAACTTTTCCAATAAAATATGTTTCATATCAAATTTACAATACTGGCACTCGTGAAAATAATCTGAATAAATTGGGCTCCTGTTGAATACGTATAATAATGACTAATAGTATGGTATATACGTAATATATTTTTTTATTTATAATTATCTCCTGTGGATGAAAATATTTACTATTGCCCGAATTTATTTATATACACTTATTTGTGCAATCGTGCAAGGATTGAAACAAGTAACAAAATAGAAACAGCACAAGGAAAATAATATAAATTTCAATAATTTGATTTAAGTGTTAATTCTTTTATAATTTTACTCCTACTAACTTTGATAACAGCCAAACTTACTCAAAATTGCAGTAAACTAATTATTTGCATATATGTATTTACATAATGATGAGAAATAAATATGCAGTTTTCTAAGTAAGAAACGATTGAATATTATGAAATTTTAAATATAATTGGATTTGAAATACACTTTACAGGGAAAAATGTTGTCATAAATTCAGTATTTCACGAACTTTATTTTTAGTACCATTTAATCAAATATTATTCCATAATTTTGAAAGTAAGTCGACGATTCGACTATTAATATTTATAATTTTATTAAGGAAATAATAGTCCATCGCCTTTGCTAACATTATTTCATTCTTATCGTCCATTTAGTTTTGTTTTGGTTTTATGGAGTCTACAGTTCCAATTATTTATTTATTTATTGAAATATTGTAACCTGCAGATATAACCCAATAATCAATGTTTAACAAAATTACAATTTTCTTGCGAGAAGTCTATAAACACAATATCATTGCAATTTTGTTATACCATACTATATATTATATAAAAGTAACGTAAAAGGTAAAGAAAAGATCAGGCAAATATCTAAAATTACCGTAAATAGAATTCAGTCTTTTTTTTGAAAAAAAATGTGTCAAAGAATGTCTGCATTTTTCATATTATTTATAATTAATTATAGATAACACAGGTCAATAAGGGTCAAGAAGCAGACACACTAATATGCATTTTCGAAGTATTTTGGTGCGCTGAATCCGAATCTGGCCGCAGAATTGCTCTATCACGTCAGGTTTTTGTGATATCCTAACCTAAAAGTGCAAAAAACGTCGTCATATTTGAGGTTATGTAGTAATGCCAACTCCAAATTCACAAACCCACAGACCCCAAACCCACAATCCCTAAACCCACAAACCCAATCCCACAAAACCCAAAAAAAGTGTTTTTTGCACTTTTAGGTTAGGATATTTCAAAAACCTGACGTGATAGAGCAATTCTGCTGCCAGATTCGGATTCAGCGCACCTAAATCCTTCGGAAATATATATTCAAGTTTCTGCTTCAAAAAAAAGTTAAATTTTGTTGGTCTGTGATAATCTATATATAAGTATATGTAAATTTCTACCTAAGTTTGTTCATGGTTTTAGTATAAAATAAATTTTCATTTTTACTACAATATCGTGGACTAATATATTAATTAATAATCTTTGTATCTAGTTGAAGTGAAACATTCTCTATATTTTTAAATATTTAAATTTGACATACACATCGTGTAAAAGTAAATTTCAATTTTGTTATTTAAAATTATATATTTCCAATTAATGTTTTTTTAAAACATTAGTCGTATGTAATAAATTGTTTCGGTTCTACGAATTACTAAATTATTGACACAAATAACTAGACTGGGCTAAGTTATAGATTTTGATATAATTATAATAACATTATATCGGTCTCGAACAATTATAAAAACAGATTTAATACCTACTGGATGATAATTCTTTTTCAGCGTTCATTTTTATATAGAAAGTATTCGAAATTAACGAAAATAATTAGTGTACAAAACGAGTCGATTAAATGCAGAATGTTTGTTCCATTCCAAAAATCAGAGAAAATATGATTTGAAATTTGGCATATTTATAGAAGACACTCTGTATAAAATAAAGAATGTCGTAGACATTTGGTGTGGTTAGCTAACCTCTATCCATCAAAATGTCGTTAATCATTTGAAAATTACAAATTTTAAGCGACCATTTCGCCAGCCATATTTTCTGTAAAACTTATGGAATTTTTTTAATAACTTGGCAACGCTGCAATATGCAGTGTGTCTCAGAAGTAAGTTCTAAAATTTTAACCACGTATTTATACATCGAAAGCAACAACTTTAGTCTAATGTATATTTTTAAAACTTCTCAGTTTTTAAGATAATATAAGCAATTTCTTAAAATTTAAATTTTTGTTACCAGTAATTGGAGCATAACTATATCAGAACACTTAGTTGGATTATATAATAAACAAGAAGCACAAAAATGGAAACTAATTAATTTAGTATATAAAAGCAAAAAAATTGTGAAAAAGTATTGAACAAAAGTTGTTGCTTTTGCTGTGGTAAATACGTGGTAAAAATTTGGCGCAAATTTCAGAAATACTCTTTATAGTGTAATCAAATAAAAAACAGTCTTCTTTGCCGCAACGCTCTCACACATCACCCTGTATATTTAAAATTTATTTTAAAATACAGTATTTTTTATCCCCTCCGACTTCTGAATATTATTTTGTATCTTGAACAATAACAGAACTGTTGTACCTCGACACACTAATGGACCACATTGTATGTGCCTCCCCATTCTCGTTAAATTAATCATGAATTTCCAATTACGATAATTTTTGCCAAGGCGGCGTTGGTAATAATCGACCGCTTTCGCTTTACTTTGTAAATGTATAGCGATTGTCTTAATTACGCTTATTATTACATTCTACCGACAATGTGAAAGTTTTTATTGTAAGCACGAAATATTCGTTTATTCGTGTCGAATACCCGGAGCCAGCTCGCCGTGTTTATTTTCGCTTCTGTAAACCGCCGTTATGGCTGCTTATCAAAATAAATTGTTGGAGTTTTCAGTGGAGGCCATCGCCGAAAGAATTTAGATACGGATCAGAGATGGCTGGGTGTTTCGATGTTTCAAGCAACTGTTATATTCATAAATCGCCTACTATGTTATTGTTGAGAAAAAGTGCATGCCGTAAGTGAAATTCTATACAAGAATAAGTCGGATAATTTTTTATCATCATGTTTCATTGGAATCTTTAAAATATCGAATTGAGGAATGATGACAATCGCACTGAACGACTCAACTTTCATTATAGAGGATGTAACTGAGTGGGGGTCAGATTTATACAGAGATTTCCTTTGACCTTTAGAAACACGTATCAATAGTTTATTTTTTCAAATTCCGTCCTGAAAACTTAATTTGTGTTTTAACTTTTTTTTAGTAAATTTCATTACCCGCCGCTGGACAAGCTAGTGTGAGCTCAAATAACGGCGCCCTTTAGTCGCAGCGCATGCACAATTGGAAACTGGGCTGTGCATTGTTGTCAAATCTCATATTTAAAGGAAATGTTATTAAAAAAAACAAATTTCCACACCACTCACCGTGAAGTACTGCTCTTTGGCACTTTAGTTTTGTTGAGTGGGTGTTCCCTACGAGCTCTATCATCCCACAAAAACGAAAGTTTAATTTTTTTACATAAGATCAGTACAACAGTATTTAACAAGTAACGCAGCAAAAAACTCAAACAGTAATCAATAATGATAAATGAAATACACAAAAATTAAAAATCAGTTTACTCACCTGATCTTTATAACATAACGCTAAAATTTTGTGACTAATCTTGGAGCAGTGGTACCAGGATCCTGTTCCACTGAGTCCCTTTCCTTTGTCACCGTTGACCCTCACTGTCTCCCTCCACCAACCACGTGCACTGTTGGTTGCCGACAAACATTTTTTTATATTATGCACACTACAAATATATAAATACATGGATATTACAGAGTGGGCGTGTTACAATGTTGTATCAATGTGACAAACATTTTCTTATTCGGTATTTATAAGTCGGCGAAATCTATCTGATATTGTCTTCTTTTCTCCTGGTGACTTTAAAATGACACGTCAAGTTATACAAGAGCAATCTGGTTTACCAAATTATTTTTCATTGTTACTTCCCACAATTAAAAACAACTGGCAACGTTGATAGTACACTAATACGCAAATTCCGGGTGTCCGGAAGAATTAAAGTGCATTTTAAAAAAACTAATTATAATTCGACTATTTATTGATTAAAAAAAAAAGAATTTTAGATTCGTATTAAGGGAAACACTCACTATTCTCCCTAAAAAACTGACCCCCACTTAAAGTTACACCCTGTATTTAAATTGGCAATTATTTTCGCAATTGTTAAATTGACAGTGTTAACAAAGTAGTGGTTGATCAGCTAAGTGTAAATCTACAATACACGGATTTAATCGTAACGAAACGGCATCGGCAGCGCAAATGTCTCGCTCTATTGGCAAATCTTAAGCTAGAAAAAAATCGAAATCAAATTTTTTGTACTTCTTTTTTGCACAATATAATCGAAACTTAAAAAAATTACAACCTGGTACATTAGGTACACTTGGAACGGCCCTAATAATATATCATTTTGTTTGTCATAAGACAGTTCTAAATATCTTTAAATAGATTTGAAGTTATGCATTGGAAAAATGTATTTTGTTACACCATTAAGTAGGTATGTAATTTATTGAAGTACCCGAATGAAAGACTAAAATTAAACTATTGGAACTGGGCGATTGGGCAATAAATCTCAGTTGTTGACAAGTGGTTGACAGATAATTGAAAACTCCTCTGTTGTGTAATTTTTACATAAATATCACGATTTTTGTTACATTTAAAATATAATATAAGAAAAATGCATATAATCCTGACCTAATTTCACTATTTTTTGTGTATTTCTCTGCAATCGGTGGTTTTATAGGTAAACTACTAAAATAATTTGGTACGATATCGTAGTTGTCATTATTTTCTAATTAAGCCATAGTGATTTCAGCTATTAAATATTTAAAATATTTTTTCTTTTTAGAAGCAAAAACACTTGTCAGTTAGATTAGATTGAACCGAATTTGAATTCTGCAAGCAAATTGTTTTCTCAATGTACCGTAATTTTCTCTAAAAACTAAAAAACATTTTATTTACCGTCTGATTGGTCACAGTGTATTAAATATTTACCGAAAAACCATTTTACAACTTAATAAATTAATTATCAAATGCGGTTTGACGACCTCTACCTCCAAACAAACAGATAAAAATGCCTACAACTGCAATTAAAAGCTTGGATATATCCCAGATAGCCGCCGGTGATGACGATTTTCAGCTCGGGAATAATTCATTCAATTTGGCAGTGGTTTAGAGATAGTGTGTCACGTTCAATTTTTACGATACCATTTGCTCGGCGAACTTCAAATTGTTTATTTACCAAATCGAAACGTTAACATGGCGTGTGGGCGCTGTTATTATTCCGCGTACAGGAAATTGAAGATGGAAATTTATGAGACAAAACATCGATTTGTAATTCTGCGACCATGGAATACTAGCACAGGCCGTGAAAACCTTAAAACCACTTTAAACTTTAGTCAGAAATGGATCTTTAGTCAAGATTTATCAAGGATAATATAAATGTCATGTAAAATGGGGCAAATTAATTAAAACTCTTTAATTTGCAATAAATATTCTTGAATTACAACCAAATACCTTTGTCTTAAACAATTTTATTATTATATATACGTTAACATTTCTTAAAAAAAAACAACTTAACCACTTCTCAAATTTATTTTTCTTTTCGTCAAAGCGGCAAATATGTCGCTTGTCGCTTGTAGTGTAAACCTAGCTTCATGTGTCAAATAATATATATTACGAATATGACAGAAAAATATTACAGCTTGACACATAATATCGCTGATGTTCAATAATACTGGACACCCTGTACGACAAAACCTCCGCAGGATAATTGAAAAGAATCTAGTGAACGTTAGACCCACTTAACCTTGAATACACCCTAAAAAAGACAAGTGTTATTAACCTTTTTTTTTGCCGGCAACCATGACTAACACGGATATATTTGGTTGGTGATTTTCGTAGTGAAATTAAGCAACTGCGTAATTGTAATAACACAGCTGGCGTAGGTTACTGTCTATTTTTTTATAACTATGACATATTTTAGATCACATGAAAGTGTGGCGGTTGATATGCTAGATTGATGGAGCTTTCAAAATTGGGCGGTGAACGCATGATTTTTTTTATTTATATCAAAAGCTAATTCTCTCAGTCGTAGAGTCGTATTTTAAAAGTTAGTCGCGAGTTAGGTAGAGAATTATTTCTAAAAAGTCAATAAATCAAGAAGTAATAAATCAAAAGTCTAAAGTGACTGATTTTCAAGACATAATCACTTTAAAAAATATCACATGTCTTGTTTGATGTTCGGTTTAATGTATGTTGATAAAATTGATTGACTAAATGCATAAAAAAATCTTTTTGATTAATATAATCTTCACTATATTTGCAATAATTGCAATTTGCTGCAAAATGTTAGGTGTATAAATACAAATGTCAATTATTAGTTATCACGATACTGTTATTAAAGAATTCCAAAATGTGAGTACTTAGAAAACATTCTGTAGATTTATAATTTCAAAGTTCAAATTTCACGTAAAACAGTTTTTGTTGTAATTCTAAAATGACTGAATTTACCACAAATATCGTGCATCCCGATGACGTATATCCGATATATGACGATATCAAAAATGTCCGCTTTAATAGGTAAATTAATCTTCATAATCGAGCTCGATGACAAATTATCAGTTATTTTGTAACTCTAGTAATTTTTGAGATACCCTAAATTCCAATCGGATTTAACTCGTTCTATACAGTGTATCACATTGTTAAACTTGGCCGACATTTGCCAAAATATAGCTATATTGATGCCAGCGACCTACGACTCGTCAAAACAAATTCTCAAATTTGGAAACAAGTCCAATGTCACAGTTAATTCTCTTCATCCGGATTTACTACAAACAACTGAACGTCGGATTAAAATCCCCACGTAATGTTTCGTCCTCGTTTTTGATATTACCGGTTACATAAAATATCTAACTTCACTCGTGGGATATTAGCATGTTGGCGATCAGTACCATGCTATTTAAAATATACGGGATGAATTTTTAGTGTGTATGTTTTAATCGAGGGTATAATTCGTGATGTAAATGAGTCCTACGAACAGTTTTTTAAAATTATAAATAAGTTATTAATTTTTTTAATTTGGTCCAGTCCTCCAGTCACATGTAGAACATTTTGAGAACCACTGTCCGTATGGAACGTAATCAAAATCCTGCTCCCAGCTGATTGCAGTACTGATCTACAGTATGTCCACGGTTAGAGTGGGAAAGAGGGAAAATATTTTTATTTTTCATTTTACGAGAAAAATGCATTCTTGATTAAAATTTTTTGCTTATCTTTCAAATGCGATTGGCGTGGAGAACTTTCATCTTGCATGTAAAGAATAAACTGCCTTTTTTTAAACAATATAGAAATATGTTTTAAGAAAAATTGCTTAGTATAAAATATTTATATTATAATTTCAATTTGTGTATGAATCGGCGTACTTTGATAGAAACGGTCAGTAAAAAAAGTTTTATTTATTTTACGAGAAAAAGGCATTCTTGATTAAAATGTTTGCATATCTTTAAAGACGTTTTAAAGGTATTTTAAAGACAAACAAAAATTTTAATCGAATGCCTTTTCTCGTAAAATGAACAATCAAAATTTTTTTAGTATCCGTTTCTATCACAGTAGGCCGATTGATTCATACACAAATTCAAATTATAATATAAATGTTAATTCTAAGCAACTTTCCTAATAACATATTTCTGTATTATTAAAAACAAAGGCAGTTTATTCTTTAACGATTTTTATATTTACCGATTTTCTGATCACCCTGTACATGCAAGATGAAAGTTCTCCATGCCACCTGCATTTTAAAGGCAAGCAAAAATTTTAATCAATAATGTCTTTTTTTCATAAAACGAAAAATAAAAATATTTTCCTTCTTTTCCACTCTAACCGTGTAGATTTCGGGAGGCGCGGTTCTTAACAGGGTCGTACTCAGCTTATTCTCTCAGTTGTTCCGGCCTTTGTTCCGGTTGTTCTATGATTTTATCTTATACAAAAACCACTTTTAGTGGTTGTTTAGCGTGTATTTTCAAAAATTTATAATAAAAATATTTTTATTCCAAATTTTTTTTTTCGGATCCAAATTCTGAAAAATTTTGTCTTTTTATGTGACAACTAATAATACGTTTTGCCTCGTACAAATTTTTATCAAAGCCCATTCATTTTTAAATTTATACGGAAAAATAAATTGGAACAACTCGTGCAACATTTTTATTGTTTTCAATAGTTTCTATAATATTTATTTATTTTTTTGTGAATTGAGGAAGTGTAATTTTTTTTTAGAAAAATTATATTTTTTGGCAGTGTGAAAATTACACGAACCTTAAGAACATCATACAAAAATCAGACCCTAAAAATTTTTTAACAGACGTACAATTTAATACATAATTTTGGGTCCAGAATCGAATGTTTACATTGAGTGGTCATTTTTCTAGCACTAGGAGTTACTATTAAGGAGGTATATCGGGTTTACTAAAATGCACAGATGTACTTAAAATTTATATAGCGTATTACCCAGTGCTCCCTCTGTGCGTTATATTTTTTTGACATTTTTTTTTTGGAATCTAGATTTTGAGATATTGTTGTTGAAAGTTGTTCATTTTAACATAGGTTTATAAGGCGAAGATGGACGGTGCTGCTCTTTTTGCCTATAACTGAGAAAAAAATTTAGAAATTGTGAAACAAAACTTTTCTATATATAGTACACAGTATTATCTTACTTTTTATGTAAAACTAATGTAAGTTTTGAACATAGTACAACTGTATTAATTAGAAACAGAAACCAATAATTGCATTTCTGTCTGACTTGAGGATTAATGTGGCAACGTCGCAATCAGCTAACAGCAAGGAGTGAATACATTTGAAAGACTTGATAAAAACGAAATTGATTTCAAACATCTACATTTTTCCTAAATCCCATGTACATTGTTATCAACAATAAATTATCCACAACAGACGATTTTTTGTATTTTTTTTATTTAGGGTTACATACAGTTTTCTTTACTTGATTAATATAATTAGTAATACTTGAGATAAAAGCATTTGTACGGAATAATAAAGGAACATACATATTTCTCAGCAAACCTTATATCTAAAAAATTAGTTAAAGTTGCAAAACTTTTGTAACATTACTAAAATAGAGCTGAAAAACACGAACAGTGAGTAATAATGTAATTTCTATCACAGAATCTTCAAAATTGCATCCAACATTCTCTTTGACTTGGACGAGAGATGGGCGCGAGTGTCATTTCATTTATTTAGAACTAAATTATCATAATTATTTTCTCGTTGTTTTACCAGTTCACATGATTTACGGATTTTAAATAAAGGATACAAATCGTCGCGAAGATAATACGATATATTTGCTACAGATAATAATTATATTTTACATAGTTTAACACAATACATTTATGAACGCGTACGCATCTTTACCCGAATTGACGTGCAATATCTCCGATGTCCGAGGTCTGTAGGTTCGCAGTGTGTACAACTGCACTCGATTATTAGCGCTGTTGCCACATCTACATAGTGTTTATGCGTTCATTAAATATAATTTAAACCTACTTAAATATGATATTTTTATGTTGTTAATTTTCAATATGTATGCTACGTGCATATTGAGTAGATTTCTTTGCTATATAGATAATGTTTATCGCAAATAATTTCAATAGAATTTAATTTGTTCAATTTGGCAGCGGGTTTTAGTCACATAAGAAAAGCATTGGACCCCCCCCCTGCGATCCTCACTTCCCTCGGACCCCGATATACCACCTTAAGATAAACTTCGAAATTTCATTCCTGGAAACTTAGAATAACACGTAGTAGTGTTTTATGAAGATATTTCATAATTTCTTTGACGTTATCTAAAAAGATGCTTCTGAAAGTTAAAAGTTAAGAGTTCTGTGTCACTCCGGCAACACTGCATCTACGTTAACTATATTCAGCGGTTCTCAACAAGTTATCTATTAAAAAGTTATGTATATTTTAAATTTGGTTTTTCTTCCCTAATATTTTTCGTATAAAGAACTATTGTTATAAAACACTATCGAAATTGTTTATTACAAGCACTGAAAGAATTGATTTACGTCTATAAGCAGTTTTCGTTTTCTATGAACTGAAGAACTATGAAATTCAGTGAATTTGTCAGTTCCGAGTATCGACCAGTAAAATAAAACAGACGCCAGGGTACCCCGAACATTTTGTGTTTATATTCTGGGGTGTAACATTTCCATAACAATTTGTTATGCGGGGAAAGTTTAATCGGGACTCCACGGAAATGGGTTGAAGGCCATCAATCAAAAGCGAATTTTACGTCTAGCAGTAAAGCAGTGTTACTGCCACATAACTTTTACTGAAATCGCACGAAATTGCTACACTGAGAAAACTGACTGTTAGTATTACCAAAAAATCTGCGGTCTTATTATGTATAATCATTTAATTTCACAGTTTAATTAATTGACAGTAATACGCATTTTTGTATATATTTTATTTTTGGATTGCTTGTTCTAGAAAAATATTCATTAATAAGAACGAAACTTTTATAAATATCTATGTCAGATATTAAAAATATATTGACATTGATTTTAAACTTAAGATAACATGTTTAATAACAGTTCTTAACCATTTCCTTTTCCAAACCTCCGCTAATTTCTGCGTTAATGGCTCTGTCGATCATTCTAGGGAAAGCTTTTTAAGTTTATTTCTAGCGAAATCACGCCAACAGGTGCCCCATAACTATAAAATGAATTATTTCTATCGTTACAATTAATCTGGTGGGTATGTGGAATTCTGTTTTGGCGTCAGATTTCAAAGTTGAGCGCCTTGATTCAAATAGGTTTCAAGTGGGTTTGTTTGTGCCGGAAATTTAAAAAAAAAATGCACGGTGGGTTGGGTTATTTATATATTTATTTATTTAAAAATGATTTAGACTTGTTATTTTGGAATTTTCTCTGGAACCTGTGCCCGTAAAAAAACATTCGGTCAAGCACCCATAACTTGTCATGCCATAATCATTCATCAGCTTTTCCATCAAAACATTTATCAGATTGAAATTGTTTATGCTTTATTCAAATATATACGTCTTTTAAATTCCATTTTTTTTAGGTTATTGTGTTTGTAGTAATATACACGGAGAAAACTGTTTTATTGAATATAACATTTGGGAAATTCTGAAAAACAACAATTAATAATTATAGTTTTTCTGTTCTGATTGTGAGTAATTGTTTTGAAGCGAACTCTTGAAGAAAGGTATATACATTTAGTTTGCATGTTTCCCAGTTTTTTCAGTAGAAATTTTTTTAGTATTTTTAAGTTTTTTAATATATTACTCGGTAGGGATTTTGACTCATTTTTTTTGGATTCATGCCATGTCTCTATTCCAAAATGTCCTGATGTGTTAAACATAAATGAAAATCAATATTGGCGTGACTCAACGGCTTTGTAAAGCAGCCAAATTCCGTAGAACACTAGATTTAAATGAATAATTTGAATCTGCATTATAAATCTTAAATTTACTTTGAAATTTCTTTTTAAATATGTATTTTTTTTTTCTATTTAACCAAGCATTTCTTGTGCTGGTTAATTTCTTAGAAATTTGAATAGAAGACTTTCCGAAATAATTCATGGACAGACAATATGTGACATTGCTATTTGGCACTGTTCGCGCAGCCTCTCAGTTACTTCTTGGCAAATTGGCAAATGTTTTAATATAGGCATCCTAGAAAGGACATAACAATGTTGGAGGTGTCATTGAAATGTTCGTCATGTAAAAATGCAGTTTCTTGTTATTTTATGGAAATAAGTGTATTTCTTTTCCTCATTTTCTTTATTCCTTTTTGTATAGTTGTTAACAGATTTTAATAAATATAGTTTCTTTCATGCTTACTTTTCTTATTTTAGAACGTTTTTACATTATTGATATATATCATCTCTTATAATAAACGAGAACTCAATTTTTACTCTGAACATTATCCAGTATGTAAATAAAAGAGGAATTAAACATGGAATTAAAAAGGTAAATATTTACTTAACGTAACGTCCAGCAAAGCTGGAGCAGTATTTTATATAACATTGCCTCTGATATTTATACGTTTATTGATTTGTCTAGACAGACCCAAAATAGAGTAAATCGAGATTCAGGTATGTTTTTCAGACAAAGATGGCTGCAAAACGGATCTCTCATTAATCATATCTGGAAACTGACAAGGTTATATAATTCTGGTTATTTGGTGGATGAATTTAATTTTATTTGAAAGCATTTTGATTTTGCTTCTCCACGATTTCTTATCGTGTTGTGAGATTATTATAAATATGTATTTAAACTGTCACTCATCTTTCATGGTTTAGTTGTTTGTTGAGATACACTCTAAAAGCAGTCCTCAAAATGTAGTACATTTCAAGGTTATTGAAACTGTTTTAAAGTATTACTTTTATCAGCGTATAATCAGTATTTTATTCCAAAAAAAAATCCATATTTATTTTATATTTCTGTCTATGTTTTATGCATTGTTATTTTATTGTTCTGAGCATATATTTACTTTGTTTACATACCACACACGAGAGTATCACAATTCCCTCATATTTACTCAAACAAAAATAATAAGGTGGTCTAATTCCGAAACTGAAAGTATGCTCGGCGTCCCATCTCGTTCCACTTTTTTTTATTGCTTCGTTCGGAATGACCTATAACCTATATAGGTCCCCTCTTTATCGACATTTTTATGGGGCGACGGATTTTTTTCGAAGGCGAGTAAAAATAAGCTTTTGCCTTCGTTTTTAGATTGTGCTGTACGCTTCTACGGGATTTAAAAAAAATTAGATAGCGGCAATGGATATATAAATAGCTTAATGGTATATAATTATCTTTATGGGATTAGGGGGAAAGTTCATAAAATCTATTAGCGAGTTAATAGCAAACAACACAACGGTCGCTTGAAGAATTGGTTTAAAACTTAGTAGTATTGGGGGAAAATGATTAGAAAGAGAAAATAGGTACCTCTTAATTTGATTGAAATTATCAATTTTTTAAATTGTACTTTTGTTCTCTTGACTTTTCTTTTCATACTACTGTAATTCAAATTAATACTAAAAATTCTATAGTCATCTTCTCAAATAAAGTTATACAGAGCGTTTTATAAGTAGTCTAAAATATTTTACGGGGTGATTCTTCAAACCATTTACATTAATAATGAAATGTTTTATTTTTCTCAAACTTCGAACGACTAAACTGCCTATTAGAGGTTATGTTTTAGGTAAACTAAAATTTAATCGGTTCACCAGGGGCGTGGTTGCAGGTAATATGCAGTTATTTAAAAAAATAATATGCACGACACTTGATACTTTTATATTTTGTATTGTACGAAGTTCTCGTTCATTATCTGACATAAGATGTCACGTTTTTATGTGGAGCTTAATTCTAGAGGAAAATGCTGTTTTACTAAAAATAAAAATATGTATTTCAAAATCTATAACTTGTTTAAGAATTCATAACATGGTAGAATCTTAACTTGCTTTTTAAGATACAGACACTAAATTAAATGACGGAAATCATCGCCATTACCATTACAAATAAAATAATTCTGTAAAAAGGTATCAAAATCCTTGGGGAAATGGGCCACTAAAAAATAAAGTCGATTTTTTTCTACTACATCAAATATTCATTAATGGTATATTGAATAATAATACTTGTTTCCTTATAGTCCAAGCATTATAGAGAAGTACTTACAGAAATTATTACCTGGAAAAAAAAATATGACCTCATAGGAAATTAAATTTTAAATTGAGTTTTTTATTCTTTTAACTCGATCCAAAATGGCGAACACGGCCAAAAAATTCGCAAAGTTGCAAAAAACTAAACTATTAAAAAATTATACTTAGCTCCCATCGAAAAATTTTAAATGAGAAAGTTGTAGCTTTTAAAAAGATCTATCGACTGATTTTTTGTAGTAGTATCGATTGCTTTGTTACATTTCGAGATATATCGAAAAAACCGTTAAAAATCTTCTCTTTTCTCTTCTTCTGTAACTCGTTTACATTTACGTGCCCATATTTGCTATTTACTGCAAGTATAGCCCGCGGCAAGCCAAAAAAGTACATTTTTGAAAAATTTAAAAATATTTTTTTTTCGAGATACTTATATCGATTTTTTTTTTTTTAAAAGGCGTTCTCGAAAATTGGCTAGAACTTCTCAGCAGATAGCCCTACAGTAACTTTCTTTGTAAAGAGTTATATTACCATGCTGTTAAAAAAACTTTGACGATTTTATGAATCTTAAGGATAAAAAAATTACTTTTATTTCTATTTCTGTATTTATTAGGCCTTCCGAATACCTGGTTAAAATTAATGACATTATGACTAAATCACCCTGTTAGAGACATTATTGGCAAACATTGTAGTTAAAATCCTTTTTTGTACTAGATTCTAAGAATAATTTTTTCAATTTTCTGGGAAAAAAATAGTTTTCTTGTAACGCCTATTTTTTTTGGGAAATGATTAGATAAAATTAATCTGTAATGCGTTCTTGTTAATTCTGAAAACTAAGTAGGCCTTGTCAGGAGTAGATATTAGATAAATTGTTGTCTGTGTAGGTAAACTGCCTTTTTCGTACAATATACTTTTTTGTCGGAAAAAAAAATTGTTAGAAGTTCTTTAAAGTTTGTTTATATTAATATGCAAATCAAGAAATATCAGCGTAAACCGATTACACAGGTCAACAAGGGTCAAGAAGCAGACACACTAATATGCATTCCCGAAGGATTTTGGTGCGCTGAATCCGAATCTGGCCGCAGAATAGCTCTATCACCTCATCCTAACCTAAAAGTGCAAAAAACACTGTTTTTCGTCATATTCGAGGTTATGTAGTAATGCCATCTATTCTTTATAAATAAAAATACATATAATTTAAAAGTACAAGGCTCCCTCTTTCGAATGCCATTGAGNAGTGTGAAAATTACACGAACCTTAAGAACATCATACAAAAATCAGACCCTAAAAATTTTTTAACAGACGTACAATTTAATACATAATTTTGGGTCCAGAATCGAATGTTTACATTGAGTGGTCATTTTTCTAGCACTAGGAGTTACTATTAAGGAGGTATATCGGGTTTACTAAAATGCACAGATGTACTTAAAATTTATATAGCGTATTACCCAGTGCTCCCTCTGTGCGTTATATTTTTTTGACATTTTTTTTTTGGAATCTAGATTTTGAGATATTGTTGTTGAAAGTTGTTCATTTTAACATAGGTTTATAAGGCGAAGATGGACGGTGCTGCTCTTTTTGCCTATAACTGAGAAAAAAATTTAGAAATTGTGAAACAAAACTTTTCTATATATAGTACACAGTATTATCTTACTTTTTATGTAAAACTAATGTAAGTTTTGAACATAGTACAACTGTATTAATTAGAAACAGAAACCAATAATTGCATTTCTGTCTGACTTGAGGATTAATGTGGCAACGTCGCAATCAGCTAACAGCAAGGAGTGAATACATTTGAAAGACTTGATAAAAACGAAATTGATTTCAAACATCTACATTTTTCCTAAATCCCATGTACATTGTTATCAACAATAAATTATCCACAACAGACGATTTTTTGTATTTTTTTTATTTAGGGTTACATACAGTTTTCTTTACTTGATTAATATAATTAGTAATACTTGAGATAAAAGCATTTGTACGGAATAATAAAGGAACATACATATTTCTCAGCAAACCTTATATCTAAAAAATTAGTTAAAGTTGCAAAACTTTTGTAACATTACTAAAATAGAGCTGAAAAACACGAACAGTGAGTAATAATGTAATTTCTATCACAGAATCTTCAAAATTGCATCCAACATTCTCTTTGACTTGGACGAGAGATGGGCGCGAGTGTCATTTCATTTATTTAGAACTAAATTATCATAATTATTTTCTCGTTGTTTTACCAGTTCACATGATTTACGGATTTTAAATAAAGGATACAAATCGTCGCGAAGATAATACGATATATTTGCTACAGATAATAATTATATTTTACATAGTTTAACACAATACATTTATGAACGCGTACGCATCTTTACCCGAATTGACGTGCAATATCTCCGATGTCCGAGGTCTGTAGGTTCGCAGTGTGTACAACTGCACTCGATTATTAGCGCTGTTGCCACATCTACATAGTGTTTATGCGTTCATTAAATATAATTTAAACCTACTTAAATATGATATTTTTATGTTGTTAATTTTCAATATGTATGCTACGTGCATATTGAGTAGATTTCTTTGCTATATAGATAATGTTTATCGCAAATAATTTCAATAGAATTTAATTTGTTCAATTTGGCAGCGGGTTTTAGTCACATAAGAAAAGCATTGGACCCCCCCCCTGCGATCCTCACTTCCCTCGGACCCCGATATACCACCTTAAGATAAACTTCGAAATTTCATTCCTGGAAACTTAGAATAACACGTAGTAGTGTTTTATGAAGATATTTCATAATTTCTTTGACGTTATCTAAAAAGATGCTTCTGAAAGTTAAAAGTTAAGAGTTCTGTGTCACTCCGGCAACACTGCATCTACGTTAACTATATTCAGCGGTTCTCAACAAGTTATCTATTAAAAAGTTATGTATATTTTAAATTTGGTTTTTCTTCCCTAATATTTTTCGTATAAAGAACTATTGTTATAAAACACTATCGAAATTGTTTATTACAAGCACTGAAAGAATTGATTTACGTCTATAAGCAGTTTTCGTTTTCTATGAACTGAAGAACTATGAAATTCAGTGAATTTGTCAGTTCCGAGTATCGACCAGTAAAATAAAACAGACGCCAGGGTACCCCGAACATTTTGTGTTTATATTCTGGGGTGTAACATTTCCATAACAATTTGTTATGCGGGGAAAGTTTAATCGGGACTCCACGGAAATGGGTTGAAGGCCATCAATCAAAAGCGAATTTTACGTCTAGCAGTAAAGCAGTGTTACTGCCACATAACTTTTACTGAAATCGCACGAAATTGCTACACTGAGAAAACTGACTGTTAGTATTACCAAAAAATCTGCGGTCTTATTATGTATAATCATTTAATTTCACAGTTTAATTAATTGACAGTAATACGCATTTTTGTATATATTTTATTTTTGGATTGCTTGTTCTAGAAAAATATTCATTAATAAGAACGAAACTTTTATAAATATCTATGTCAGATATTAAAAATATATTGACATTGATTTTAAACTTAAGATAACATGTTTAATAACAGTTCTTAACCATTTCCTTTTCCAAACCTCCGCTAATTTCTGCGTTAATGGCTCTGTCGATCATTCTAGGGAAAGCTTTTTAAGTTTATTTCTAGCGAAATCACGCCAACAGGTGCCCCATAACTATAAAATGAATTATTTCTATCGTTACAATTAATCTGGTGGGTATGTGGAATTCTGTTTTGGCGTCAGATTTCAAAGTTGAGCGCCTTGATTCAAATAGGTTTCAAGTGGGTTTGTTTGTGCCGGAAATTTAAAAAAAAAATGCACGGTGGGTTGGGTTATTTATATATTTATTTATTTAAAAATGATTTAGACTTGTTATTTTGGAATTTTCTCTGGAACCTGTGCCCGTAAAAAAACATTCGGTCAAGCACCCATAACTTGTCATGCCATAATCATTCATCAGCTTTTCCATCAAAACATTTATCAGATTGAAATTGTTTATGCTTTATTCAAATATATACGTCTTTTAAATTCCATTTTTTTTAGGTTATTGTGTTTGTAGTAATATACACGGAGAAAACTGTTTTATTGAATATAACATTTGGGAAATTCTGAAAAACAACAATTAATAATTATAGTTTTTCTGTTCTGATTGTGAGTAATTGTTTTGAAGCGAACTCTTGAAGAAAGGTATATACATTTAGTTTGCATGTTTCCCAGTTTTTTCAGTAGAAATTTTTTTAGTATTTTTAAGTTTTTTAATATATTACTCGGTAGGGATTTTGACTCATTTTTTTTGGATTCATGCCATGTCTCTATTCCAAAATGTCCTGATGTGTTAAACATAAATGAAAATCAATATTGGCGTGACTCAACGGCTTTGTAAAGCAGCCAAATTCCGTAGAACACTAGATTTAAATGAATAATTTGAATCTGCATTATAAATCTTAAATTTACTTTGAAATTTCTTTTTAAATATGTATTTTTTTTTTCTATTTAACCAAGCATTTCTTGTGCTGGTTAATTTCTTAGAAATTTGAATAGAAGACTTTCCGAAATAATTCATGGACAGACAATATGTGACATTGCTATTTGGCACTGTTCGCGCAGCCTCTCAGTTACTTCTTGGCAAATTGGCAAATGTTTTAATATAGGCATCCTAGAAAGGACATAACAATGTTGGAGGTGTCATTGAAATGTTCGTCATGTAAAAATGCAGTTTCTTGTTATTTTATGGAAATAAGTGTATTTCTTTTCCTCATTTTCTTTATTCCTTTTTGTATAGTTGTTAACAGATTTTAATAAATATAGTTTCTTTCATGCTTACTTTTCTTATTTTAGAACGTTTTTACATTATTGATATATATCATCTCTTATAATAAACGAGAACTCAATTTTTACTCTGAACATTATCCAGTATGTAAATAAAAGAGGAATTAAACATGGAATTAAAAAGGTAAATATTTACTTAACGTAACGTCCAGCAAAGCTGGAGCAGTATTTTATATAACATTGCCTCTGATATTTATACGTTTATTGATTTGTCTAGACAGACCCAAAATAGAGTAAATCGAGATTCAGGTATGTTTTTCAGACAAAGATGGCTGCAAAACGGATCTCTCATTAATCATATCTGGAAACTGACAAGGTTATATAATTCTGGTTATTTGGTGGATGAATTTAATTTTATTTGAAAGCATTTTGATTTTGCTTCTCCACGATTTCTTATCGTGTTGTGAGATTATTATAAATATGTATTTAAACTGTCACTCATCTTTCATGGTTTAGTTGTTTGTTGAGATACACTCTAAAAGCAGTCCTCAAAATGTAGTACATTTCAAGGTTATTGAAACTGTTTTAAAGTATTACTTTTATCAGCGTATAATCAGTATTTTATTCCAAAAAAAAATCCATATTTATTTTATATTTCTGTCTATGTTTTATGCATTGTTATTTTATTGTTCTGAGCATATATTTACTTTGTTTACATACCACACACGAGAGTATCACAATTCCCTCATATTTACTCAAACAAAAATAATAAGGTGGTCTAATTCCGAAACTGAAAGTATGCTCGGCGTCCCATCTCGTTCCACTTTTTTTTATTGCTTCGTTCGGAATGACCTATAACCTATATAGGTCCCCTCTTTATCGACATTTTTATGGGGCGACGGATTTTTTTCGAAGGCGAGTAAAAATAAGCTTTTGCCTTCGTTTTTAGATTGTGCTGTACGCTTCTACGGGATTTAAAAAAAATTAGATAGCGGCAATGGATATATAAATAGCTTAATGGTATATAATTATCTTTATGGGATTAGGGGGAAAGTTCATAAAATCTATTAGCGAGTTAATAGCAAACAACACAACGGTCGCTTGAAGAATTGGTTTAAAACTTAGTAGTATTGGGGGAAAATGATTAGAAAGAGAAAATAGGTACCTCTTAATTTGATTGAAATTATCAATTTTTTAAATTGTACTTTTGTTCTCTTGACTTTTCTTTTCATACTACTGTAATTCAAATTAATACTAAAAATTCTATAGTCATCTTCTCAAATAAAGTTATACAGAGCGTTTTATAAGTAGTCTAAAATATTTTACGGGGTGATTCTTCAAACCATTTACATTAATAATGAAATGTTTTATTTTTCTCAAACTTCGAACGACTAAACTGCCTATTAGAGGTTATGTTTTAGGTAAACTAAAATTTAATCGGTTCACCAGGGGCGTGGTTGCAGGTAATATGCAGTTATTTAAAAAAATAATATGCACGACACTTGATACTTTTATATTTTGTATTGTACGAAGTTCTCGTTCATTATCTGACATAAGATGTCACGTTTTTATGTGGAGCTTAATTCTAGAGGAAAATGCTGTTTTACTAAAAATAAAAATATGTATTTCAAAATCTATAACTTGTTTAAGAATTCATAACATGGTAGAATCTTAACTTGCTTTTTAAGATACAGACACTAAATTAAATGACGGAAATCATCGCCATTACCATTACAAATAAAATAATTCTGTAAAAAGGTATCAAAATCCTTGGGGAAATGGGCCACTAAAAAATAAAGTCGATTTTTTTCTACTACATCAAATATTCATTAATGGTATATTGAATAATAATACTTGTTTCCTATAGTCCAAGCATTATAAAGTTGCAAAAAACGGTTTTTCTAAAATTACTAACATAAAAAATTATACTTAGCTCCCATCGAAAAATTTTAAATGAGGTTTTAAAAAGATATATCGACTGATTTTTTGTAGTAGTATCGATTGCTTTGCTACTTTTCGAGATATATCGAAAAAACCGTCTCTTTTCTCTTTTATAACTCGTTTACATTTACTTTCCCATATTTGCTATCTACTGTAAGCATAGTCCGCGGTAAGCCAAAAAAGTGCATTTTTAAAAAATTTAAAAATATTTATTGTTTTTCGAGATATATCGATTTTTTTTAAAAAAAGGGGTTCTCGAAAATTGGCTAGATCTTCTCAGCAGATAGCCCTACAGTAACGATTTTGGGTTTACTTTCTTTGTAAAGAGTTATATTACCATGCTGTTAAAAAAACTTTGACGATTTTATGAATCTTAAGGATAAAAAAATTACTTTTATTTCGATTTCTGTATTTATTAGGCCTTCCAAATACGTGGTTAAAATTAATGACATTATGACTAAATCACCCTGTTAGAGACATTATTTATTATTGGCAAACATTGTAGTTAAAATTGTACTAGATTCTAAGAATATTTTTTTTTCAATTTTCTGGGAAAAGAATGAAGTTTCTGAATTGCAATCGACTGCTTGATGTCTAAGGGATCCTTAGTAGATTTTCGCATATTAAGAAACTGAGAAACTTAAAAATTTCAACATGTGATATCTCGACGAAAAAAAAAAGATATTTGAGCAAACTCAACGGCATTCGAAGGATGAAGCCTTGTACTTTTAGATTCAATGTATTAATTTTTTTTTTAAAGAATAGATGGCATTACTACATAACCTCAAATATGACGAAAAACAGTGTTTTTTGCACTTTTAGATTAGGATTTCTCAAAAACCTGACGTGATAGAGCAATTCTGCTGCCAGATTCGGATTCAGCGCACCTAAATTCTTCGGAAATATATATTCAAGTTTCTGCTTCCAAAAAAAAGTTAAATTTTGTTGGCATGTGTTACCTTTAAACTTGGTACATGGACTTAAATTTTAATTATGAATTCATTCAATAAAATATTTTGATATCTTATATGGAATATGGACTTTACTTACACATAATTTAAATTCTTTGCCCTTGACGAGGCATACTAAATTTTTCAGAAATAAAAAATATAGGTACAAGAAATCACTCTTTAATCATATACCTATGACCTTTTCCGAAAATACTAAAATAATTTTCACTTCTTTGTAGAGAACGCCCTGTACATGTTGATCTACTTAAAACAACATTTTTGTGCATTTGAATATTTCATTTTTTAACAAGATGCGCCCCAGAAAAGTTGAGAGGAGTTCTTGATAGGCCACACGCATTTAAAAGGTACCTACCTGTATATAAAATCATAACCTCAAAGAAGGTTTGGACACTATAATTTATTTAAAAAGACAGGATGTTTAGAACAAGGCATACGCCATTTTTTGAAATTTTTATAATTTACTATTTTATTGTCATAATGTAATAATAACGTTTATTTGTGAAACACCCTATATATCGTGGATTTACCTGCGTGGGGGTGAATTGTAACTAACCTTTGAATAGCGGCAATACAAAAAATATTTATTCTTTGTTCAGTATTCCGTTCTGTGTATACAGTTAGAAATAACGCGTTTTGACAAAAAAATATTTTCACAATGCCATTATCTAAATGTTTACGGGAAATGGTCCGGTCCCCACAAAAAACTGTGCCCAATTTGTGCGACAAAGGGGAAATCTAGGGTTCAAGGGCGGTCTTATAATTTTCCCATAGGAGGAAACTTTTCGGGCGGGGCGCGCGTTGTGATGAGAGGCCGTCGTGTTCTTGACATTGGAAAGTCATTTTTCATAGAAGCGGGGGGCAACAGAACGCGTCGAATGCCTTTCATACGCATAACCCCGGGAAGTAGAGAGAATGGGGGTTCTAGGAATCTATTTCGATCCCGCTTGTTTGCACCCCGGAGGGGGGGTTGAGGGAAATCAATTTTCGTAATGCTATCAATAGACAGTGGAAGGGCTTACACAAACAAATTGAAGGACCGGGAAGTTATAACGTTAAAAAATATCCCGCAGGATGGGATGGAATTTTAAAGATAGTAGATTTGTTACATTGGTGACGTTTTTATTTCCACGTGGTGATGTTTTTAGGACAGATAAGTAGGTGCATCGAAATGTAAGAGTTTCTATACGGAAACGAGCGGACTTCAAAGGTATAAATCGATTTATTACAATGTTTTAAATAACTGTCATTTGATAAACATTTGATTAAAGATTTGATTGATGAAATTTAATTAAGGGAGTTTTTGAGGTATAGTAGGATCGTATTCGATGCAAAGTAGAGCAAAAAGTTGTCGGTTTTTTATCAAAGGAAAATCGTGACATCATTTTTAGGAGGCGTAAGATGAACTATTTCAAATTTAAAATGAAATTGAATGTAAAATCTGAAATACCGCAGCATACCCACTGTGTTCTGGTAGTAGCTGTAGTCGCCCAGATGCGTCGAGTGTACGAAGTGGTCGGTTATACATCAAATACTAACCTGGCGAGCTTGTTCGTAAATCAGAGAGCGCCTCCAAAAAACAAGTAAGCAACAGTGGCGCGTACAGAGGTAAAATGTAGTACACATGTGAAATTTAAAAAACAAATTGGATTTATAATAAATTACATTTAAAATAAATAGTTTATGAGAATAAAGGAATTTTTGTAGGAACAAGGGTGCCAGACGTGAACTGATACCTTCATAATGTATAAAGAAATTATTCAATTTCTAAAACCCTTAAAAGCGTACTGCATTGGTTCCCTTGACAGGCAATGGTTTATTACTTTGCATCGAATATGATCCTACTATAGATGAGTAAGAATAAGAACTTATTTTTTTAGTAAAATTTAGCCAGAAATACATACTTGCAGTTTTTGTTTTCTGCCACATTTCTTCGTTGGTAGAGATTTTGGAAAAACGGAGATGTATTATGACTAGGGATACGTAATTTTCGCAAAAAAAAACGTCAAATTTCGCAAAAACAAAAATTCTAAATCTAAAATAAACGTACTCACTCTTAGGCCCTTAGAAATGTATAAGAACCCTTATACATTTGTTTTTATTAAGAAGTAAATAATTCTTATTAATATTTAAATTGTGTCTAGTCTTTGTTTTTGTGGTTCTCTATTAAAAACACAGTAAAAGCTAGAATAGTGACCGAATACGGTAGGTCAAGATTCACTCTCGATAAACCTTTGTAGGTCAGCACTCAGGAGCTGTCCGAAAAGGAGTTTAAAAAATGTTTGAAAATATTTTTTCAGCATAAACGTGCATTTCCAAAATTTTTTAATAGCTTTTTGTTATTCTACTAATTTTTCCCTACCCCCCCTTAAAATTAATGACATTATTACTGAATCGCCCTGTATAAAAAGACATGTTTGTTTTTTCGTATACTGTTTGCCCTGAAAACACCGGCAGGTTATTTAAAGTTACTCTGAAAAAGCAGGAGTTGAAAGTTGAGAGGTTTCTTTTTTCAATAAAGCGCATCAAAAGCTTGATAAAATAATGATGTGAAAACAAGACCGAGAACGAAATTCCACTTCTTACTTACATGCATTTGTAGCACTCCAGAACCTGCCCAAACGGGTCCAATGGATCTAATGGCATCTCTATTGAGTTGGTTTAGGACAAACTTTCACGAATTTTAAGTAAAAATCTGTGGTACACCGAATTCAGTATTAAATAGTTCTGAACACGCGACTGGTAGTAACACAATCCCACCATGTTTTCATTTCATTCGTTTACTTGAAGCTGTTCATAGGAGCCAGTCAGTTGTTTCATGCGTCTATTTGACAATGTAAACTTAGGTTATTTATTGCTTTAATTTAATTGACAGAACTGCGATACACAAATTACAGAACATGCGTTACATTAATAAGGTTTCTTAAACAGTCGATGAATAAATTGGACACGGACTATCCCTAAATGGTCAATGTACTGGATCATCTAAAAAATACATGCACGCTGAAAAACATGGAAAATGATAGATACGTGCCAGGAATTACCATCAAATATAACGAGCGTTCAAATAAAAACGTGGTCGAAGTTGGCTCTGACACATTGGACGTAGGGAGTAGCTTATAGCGACCAACTTAACCTCATTTCTCAACGAGCTGTATAGCAGCTGTCAGTTTCAATAACCTTAATGACTATATAACTTTATTTTAAAGAATAATCGTGATAACAATAACAAAAAATTAAAGGAGCTGCGGAAAGTGTCCCCCTCCTTGTTCCAAGCACTTTTCACACCTGTTCCTCAAAGAATTAAAGACATTTTCTAAGATGCTCGGGGTATTGTTAATTTCACGAATCTTGTCTATAAGTCGAGCCTGCAGATGGTTTAAATCAGGAATAGGCAGTTCAAAAATAGTGTTTTTAAGATAAGGCCACAAAAAGAAATCACACGGCGTAATATCACATGACCTCGGTGGAAATTCATGTTCAGCATTGAGACTTATTAGTCGATTTTGGAAAACTTCCCTCAACATATTCATCGTCTCGCCTGCCGTATGTGCCCTTGCGCCATCTTGTTGAAAGTAAAAGTTTGTAATTTCGTTTTCTTCCAGCTGATTAACAAAAGGAGCGATAATTTCTTCTCTATACCTTTGCGCAGTAAGAGTACCATTAAAAAAAATAGGTCCATAAATCCTCCTTCGATTGAGAGCACACCAAACTCCAATTTTTTGAGCGTGTAGAGGGTGCTCGACAAAAAATTTATCTGGTTTTTCAGAAGACCACATTCTCATATTCTGTGAGTTTACGTAACCACTTAAATGAAACCTGGTTTCATCAGAAAAAAAGGTGATATTATGAAGTTCACCGTAGTTGTTTAAAAACCATTCACAAAATACAGCCCGTCGCGGAAAATCAACTTCATGAAGTTCTTGCTGACAAGTTAAACGATAGGAGAACAAACGCAAATCTTTTTTTAACACTGTGTGGCAGGTACCGACTGATACTCCCACCATTTGTGATAAAACACGTACAGAAGTTCTTGGCGCATTTTCCATTATTTGTTGGACATTTTCTTTTAATTCTTCAGTCCGCTTTTTAGGACGGCCGATTCCTTCTTTTCTTGTTACACTGCCCGTTTCACGAAAAACATTAACACAACGCTGAACTGCACTTTGAAAAATTTTGTACTCGACAACGCCGGGAAATTGATTTTGAAATTCTATGAAACATACCTCAATAGAATACTTCTATGTTCCATCAATCTTGCGTCCATTTCTAAAGTAGGACTCTATGATAAACACTTTTTGTTCTTGAGAAAACACCATTTTAAACGCTTTTTAAAACGAAAATATTCAAATTGATAGCGGCGATATAGCGCTTTGACAGATGACGTTTAAGTTCATTTGCTATACGCTACGCCCTACGTCCAAATTTTCAGAACCAACTTGACCACGTTTTTATTTGAACGCTCGTTATAATTCTTGGCGCAACAACTTCACACACTATCCTTTGTTAATGGTAGACGGTGAACAGTCGTTTTTCCTGCACAAAATTTAGAAAAGCAGACAAAAAGTATGTGTTCTAAATATCAAAACTGTTTTCACTTTGTAGAATCAATTAAAAATCGATCGATATCTGATCGCTATATTATCAAATGTATAATACAATCATTATTACAAATATGTATACTTATCGAAGTAACGATAAATTTAACTAAATGGAGCTTAATTGAACCATACACCAATTTAACGTAACATTTATAGAGTTTTTAAATTTTTATATAGACAGTGATGATATAGATTTCAACAATTAATTTTCTGCATAAAGTTATAATTTGAGAATGCGAAATTATCTTTCTACTGTGCAGATATCGTTATGCGAGAGGTGAGAGATAAATGTCTCCAGAAACTAGAATTACTTCATTGATTTTTTTAAAAGATGTGTAGATGATATTACATCTGTATACATAAAGGTAAAGTGAACTTATTACTAGAAATATTCAACTCATTTCACGACAGGTTGACTTTTACAATAGAAATGGGAAAACACAACAAAATACCATTTTTAGATGTATTACTAACAAAGGACGATAATTAAATAAAAACGAATTGGTATCATGAATCCACGTACTTAGAGCGACTTTTAAATTATTACTCAGAAGAGAGACATATTAAGAAAAGAAAATGTACTGTAAATAAAATATCAGATATAAAAACTCAATAATGAATACAGAATTATTTTATGGCAGAACTCAGTTTCTAAGGAGGTTATACTACATTGCTGATCAAGATGCTACTAGAGTATTTTATCATTCAAATTTCGAATCAATAATTCGGTATGCAGTAATGTTTTGGGGCAACTCAACAGCTTCCAACAGAATATTTATACTACAAAAACGTGCCTTAAGAAATATGTTCGGATTAAGATATTCTGAATCGTGCAGATCTACCGAATACGGTAGGTCAAGATTCACTCTCGATAAACCTTTGTAGGTCAGCGCTCATGAGCGGTCCGAAAAGGGGCCTAAAAAATGATTTGAAAATATTTTTTCAGCATAAACGTGCATTTCCAAAATTTTTTAATAGTTTACTGTTATTCTACTAATTTTTCCCTACCCCCCCTTAAAATTAATGACATTATTACTGAATCGCCCTGTATAAAAAGACATGTTTGTTTTTTCGTATACTGTTTGCCCTGAAAACACCGGCAGGTTATTTAAAGTTACTCTGAAAAAGCAGGAGTTGAAAGTTGAGAGGTTTCTTTTTTCAATAAAGCGCATCAAAAGCTTGATAAAATAATGATGTGAAAACAAGACCGAGAACGAAATTCCACTTCTTACTTACATGCATTTGTAGCACTCCAGAACCTGCCCAAACGGGTCCAATGGATCTAATGGCATCTCTATTGAGTTGGTTTAGGACAAANAGCCAAAATTTTACTAGATTCATATTTTTAATAAAGAATATATTGCATCAAAATGCTTTCTATTCTGTGAGCAGCTACTTGGCATACAATTTTAAATAGTTTATTGGTTCTCTCTTTTATTGTTAATAATAACTATTGTAATATTCGTTTTTGTATGACATTTTAGTACTTTTGTATATGTTTCAATTGTATTATATTTCTATTAGTCTTTACTAGTTTGTATGTTTTGACGTGTCCTATATCCGATATTGTGATCTAGTGGACTAATAAATATTATTATTATTATTATTATTATTAATATATTTTGACAATATTTCTCTTTTTTTATTTATTCAGTCGTAGGTACTTAGAAAATAGATTAAATCAAAATGTCCTTACAGCCTAAGCTACTATTAAAATTTTAAACCTTATACAGGGTGATTTAGTCATATTGTCAATAATTTTAAGGGATTTTTAAATGCATAATTATGCTAAAAAAATATTTTCAAATCATTATTTGAACACCTTTTCGGACCTCCTGACCTCTGACCCCACTAAGGTTCAACCGTAATGAATCTTGACCTACCATAGTATGAAGTCATTAACCTAGCTTTTAATACCTTTTTAATCCATAGAGAATGTTGGGTTATAGAATTTAATATATTTAATATTTACTACGTTTTATAATTGCATATGAGTTTTTAGTATTATCAATTAATTATTATTCAATTTGTTTATTCTACGACTTATTGTTTATGGTACCTACTTATTTAAAATGACAGTATAGCTAAAAAACACTCGCTCATAAAGTCTTAATAAAGTTGAGATCCGTTACACTTTGATTTTGAAAGCAATTGCAAAACGAACTAGACGACAAAACGACTAGGAAATCAGCTGTTTCGCTACAACGTCCGATCACGTTCCTTATTACGAAGTGCATATTTTTTAATAGATCGAGAAGACAAACAAAAATTTTTTTGATTTTCTGTCTTTATGACTGAATCATCCTGTATATTTCCGAAAAAAGCAGAAAGATCATAGACGCGGACACTAGAATTCAAACTTGCGCGGTAAAAGCCGAGCCAGCTGGCCAAAATTCTACCGCCGGAGCCCTGTTTTCACTCGGTCCTATTATGGTAGCTCCGTCTCTGTCCAGAGGCACCCCAGAGGAAGTAATTTAGTGCGTGGGACACCGCTAGATTACGTGAATGGCGAATGCGTGTCCCTCGCGCCGAATTAATGACTACGATAGCGATGGACTGATGCGTAAATAAGCGAGAACCCAGTCGATTTTTCAGACGTAGTAGGCAGCGTACCCAAAAAGTTCCAATGTTTCCAACTTCTATAAAATGAGTCTCAATAGTTGATTAATTTAACTGGGTGGTTATATGTGGGTGAGCGAGTTCAGTCTCTTTCGCAAATATTTTGTTTTAGTAAATAGGCATTATACTATTTTATATCAGCAAATTCAACTGATTTTGCCGCTATTGTTTTATTAATTAATAAAATTAATTTGTGGTTTTACTTAATAAAATAATTTGACATACCTGATGTTACAAGAACTTTTCAAAATTTTGTTCACCGACGTGTAATCACATTAGGACCCGTCTTACACAGTTTCTACTAACTAACACAAATGTTGTCTTGCTTCACCATAAATTAAAACGTATTCATCAACTCCGAGTTGCTATACACGCAAGCCAATTTTGACACTAACTACTGAAAAAACTATTGTAAACACTATCGCAACGACGATTGTAAAATCGGTTTTCAGTATTCCGAGTCGCTGAGGCCACGTGGCTCTCCACGCGTATTATGAATGACGCTAGAGACTACAGTTGTCCAGCTATGTAATAGTTGAAAGTACTATAACTAATAATTTTTTTGCTCGGAAACTATAAGGATTTTACAAAAATTTTTTTTTACGATATTGACTCCATTTCTCATGCCGCATCCATTCTCAAATTGTTTTGAATAATATCAAATCAACGCTTATGCTTATTAAAATGTAGAAGTACTAATATGATTTTGTAATACGATTAATTACGATTAACATTCAATATTAATTTGTTTTACTATTTATTAAAATTTTCGGAGACGCGCATTTTAAGCTGACACACCGTTTCGCCGTGAAGGTTCAAAAGATAACAACTCTCTCCCACCAGAAATAGGTCTGGGTGCCGTTCATGACCTACTGTGACCTTTGCCGGCCGGAACAGCGCGTCGCACGGAATTATGTCAATTTGGACAGTTGTGTAATAGGGCATTGCCGCCTATCGATTGCGTCCAACTTTTAATATATTTATACACTGTCCCGAGCGACCGCTGGAGCGTATTGTTTGCTATCGATTTGCTAATGGGTTACTATGGACTCGGTAATAATCCCGCGTTTCTCTGCGGGCGAGAACTGGGGTCTCAGGAGGCCTACTTTCTCGTATTTGGAACGTTTCTTCGATTTTCCGTCAGACCGAGATTTATGTCACCCCCACAGACACATCAGTATTTTAATTCCAAACGATTGTACTTGTATTCGTTTTGAAATAATTTTTTTATCAATACAAGGCGGTCTTTTTATTGATGAGCGTTTAGAATTTGATGGTTTTTCACGCAATAGAATAGGAATCAATATAATATTTTATTATGAGCTGCTGGTCACAGCCAAGTGTTTATTTGCCCTTGAGATAATGTAATCTATGAGTATATAATGTAGTCCGGAATGCCGAAACTAAGAGAGATTGTTCTTTGTGACAATGGTGCCTGATCAGCGCCCGAATAAGGTTGATTATTATAATATGTGTGTGCTAGCTTGATTATATTTGTTTAATGAATTGTGAATTTGTGAGTAATATGCCATACTCGTTATGTTTTTGAAAACGCAAGGGCGGGCCACGTGTTCCCGGTCTTAAGGGCTGTGGTTCCTTCGGAGTGTGTTGTAAGCTCTACGGGGTCTTACATGCGCTTCGATTGACACATTGGGTGGTGTTGAGGTAGGTGGCATAATACTCACACACCCGATAGTTGGGATGCTAATTACTTGGCGTCCGGGGGAGCCCCGACTCATTTCAGGTGATACTAGCTAGTTGTTGAAGAAAGAATGATACATGTTTGCTAATTAATATAATGAAAACATATAGAAGGATATACCTTGAATCCTAAAGTTAGGGGGAGTGTAACCCCCCGTTGAGGTATCTATTTATTTGTTTTATATTGACAGAAGAGTAACTTTGATATTTGTTTCGTACACCCTAGTAATTTCTGGCGAATGACCCGGCTGGTGTCGAGATATACTGCTTTGTGATGACCCATGTATAAAAGGTAACAATACCAACAATAACACCTATTTTACACAAATACATGTTACAATAAAATTATTAATGAAAAAAAATATGTAAAAAATTATTAACAGTCATTAAATAAACAATGTTCTAGCCTATTCGACGCGTAAAGTGGGGTGAAAAAAAAATTGGAAATTGAGCCACACTTTTGCCAACACTAAAGTCACACTAGTGCGAATTCGCACCGAACGGGCTTTTCAGACTCTCTAGTGTGGCCGTCACTAACAGATTGAGGCCAGCCACAGCTGGCTGACAGTCAACAGTCGAGCCGTACCACAGTACGGCTCGACTGTTTGGGCTACAGAAGGAATTATCGTGGTAGGGGTAACCCTCGTTGAGAAAAAACGGTGGTGCGAATTCGCACTAGTGTGACCTTTGAGGGCTAAAGATAGTAATAATTGTATTTTTGAATACTTGTGCAAATTTTGGAGAGGAACTAACTCCTTGTAATACTTTTAATTAAAAAACATTCTGTATATATATTTTTTAAATCACTAAAAGTTTGTCAATATTAGATTGTACTATTATTATAAGTTACTGTTATTTTTTGATAATTTGCTTGTCCTTAAAGCCACCACAAAAGTCGAATGAGCCTGTTTTTTATCATAATTCTTTGAGGCTGTATATATTTGAACTTTTTAACTTTACTAAATAATTTGAACACTTCCCAGACACCATTGATTGCACACAGGCCGAAGTTATGATAATGAGAAACTGCTCCGACCGTTCGCATAACTCCCAGCGAGTCGTAAAACTTCCCTTAATAAATTTCTGTGCGCGCATAAGTACTGGAATTATGGCATTCCGAAATGAAATACTCTGCGTTGCGTTTGGTGTAGGCCTCGATTCGGGGCCCGAAAGAAAGCGGGAGTTATTTTTAGCGCGGGAATTATTTGTGCGATAAATTAGTGACAGCCGCAATAATTGTTATAAAACTGTTTTCGAGGAGGCCCCGTCTTGGTATCCTGTGATTCGGAGACAGAGACGGACTGGGGAGTTTTTACCGATGCCTGTTTTCACCGGGAATTAAAAGTTTTCAATCAAGTGGTTACATTTTCCTTAATATAAATATAACAATATAATATTGCACAATAAACTAAAATACTCTTATTTCTAAGTATTAAAATAATAAAACAAAAAACATTATTACTATAGTTGTTACGATCTCAATTGGAGCCGCATAAAAACATTTAACTCATAAATTTTACGGAATCCATAGACGTCCAGAAAAATTTAGCCCTGTTTCGTCTAGATGTACTATATTCCATATAATTACCGTATGATTGTTAAGTTTTTTATCTTTAAAATCGCATTGTAATAAAGCATGTCGTAAAATATCTAAAGATTTATAATTGTAATCAGGATAATCGCTTAATTTATCTCGAATCATGTTTAAAGTAGGAACTGTATTTTCTTTATACATATTATAAATTGTGCGCCGCATTACATCTGGTAAAATCGTCAATTTTCTTTAATTACGCGATAAATTGGCCTTTTTTTGGATATCTTAGTTAATTCGTTAATCCGTTTCGTAACTTTATTATAACATTGTTCACTATTTTTAATTTTCAAACATTCATATATATTTAATATAATACGTTGACTTTTTACGTGTAAATCTTTGCTTTTAAACTCTGATTTTGTTCCGATACTTTCGACAAAAACCGGTTCCACTATTTGGGGATTTTCCCGAGTTATTTTGTCATCCTCTGCTTCAAAGAGTCTCCAGAGAGCCAACTAGATAATTACATATAACATTTATTTTAATAACTATTACCCTTTACTGGTTACGATATGAACAATATACAATGTACCCCGCCAAGCAATGCTCTACACAGTACTGGCAAAGCGGCAAGGCTAAGTGAACCCGTGTACCATACAAAAGTGGACCAATACAGGTTTGTTTTGATGACCAGCGCGCCGCCGTCAATTCTACATCGGGCGGACTAGTTTACCAATACCGGACTCGCCGAATTGCTATTCGAGTATAAATTACGAGACACATCATGGTCAAAGCATAAGAAGAAATTTCAGGAGAGGTGCATACGGTCCTGTGCTTTTAAGATTTACAGGTTTCAATTGACATCGTAACAACTATACAATACTATCTTTTTCGCTACTCTGCTAATTAGAGATTTAATGACATTTTGTTAAATTGATATTCCAGCAAAATATATCTGGAAATATATTTTCATAAATGTTTTCTTGAAATGTTTTCACTTAAAATGTCGTGAAATTAATAAACCATTCACTTGATTCTGTGGACAGTGCAGAACTTCTTTGATTTTTAGTGATGTTTTACGTCAAATTTTTCTCTTCAAATTAATGTACCGTGTAATAATTGTAAAAACACCGAATCGTTGAGTGATAGATGCTTTTCAAATAAATACCGCTTAAAGAAAAGAGGTTTTTAGAACAACTGATTATATTTAAAACTAACAGACAAATATTTGTTCTGTTCTGTTCTATTAAAAATTTAAAAAAGATCTGAGAAAGACGAAAGAAACAGAACACGTATCTACATCCTTCCGTCAGACATGTGAGCACACTTAAAATCTGCGGCCTTGAACGGGGACAGAGTCGCCATTGTATGATTATATTTGCCTTGGCATCTGGTTGCGAATTACATTGACAGTAACGCGTTTGTTTCGCATCTACATAATTTTATGTAGCCTAGGAGCCTCAAATTCATGACACCACACGCAATTTTGTACAAAGGGGAACAATGAGTTGTTGGGCAAACAAACGAGGAGTGTGTAAATAGTGTTCAGTCTCCAGACGTTCACCTATTTAAAAAAAACTGATAGGTTTTATGATCTCATATGTGAATTGGTATTCCGTTCCTTTTTAACAAGCACTTAAATTCAATTACTAACTGTGTAAAAATTAAATGAATTAAATAAAGGATTTGTCTTTCTGTCAGTGCCAATGTTTAGAGCAAGGACACTTATTTCCGAAGTTAGTTGAACATGTATAAAAACGCCTAGCAATAAAATTTAATGAGTTTCATAGGCGTTCCTAAAAAAGTTTTCTGCTAAAGGTAAAAAATTATAAGATTAATAGAAGGTGCCTATAAAAAATTAAAATTACCTGAATCACACCAAATTCCGCATTGCTGCACTGCACTGCTAGACAATTTGTCAACCACTTGTCAACAACTGAGATTTATTGCCCAGTCGTCCAATGCAGCTGTGTTTGTATTTCATTTGCCCGCGCGCGCATTTTTCAACTGGGCGTATACATTTCTACCACCTCCATGTTTAGTTCAACCAGACCTGTATGGCTGAATAAATATGGGAACAAGTTTTTCAAATATTTCCATGCCGAGTTGCTGCTCAGCGACCGAACCTGGTGCAAACTGCCAACCTCTTGGTTCTTCAATTGAGATGGTCATCGAACAATCAAAATAAATATGTACCTCGAGAAAAAAAAAATCTATTTTTTTTACGACTGTCCATGGGCTCATGAATTTTTTTTCAAACTCAATCAGTACAGGAGTCAGTTAGCTTATTTATTTAGCTTCAATGTGATTTTTGAAAGGTCTCCGTGCGACTAGTTGCCGAAATATCGATGGTTGAAAGAAATATACCTAACATTTCTGTCTTTAATCATTGATGTCTCTGCAAGAAATTATTGCGCAATAAATCCAAAGGCAGTTTTGAAAACTTAATTAAATTCTTTACAAGAACCTATTACGGTTTTTGAAGAAAGGGTTTTTTTTCATCCTTGACATCAATTTGAAAAAAGTGCAAAAAATGACTTTACAGTTTTGTTAGAAAATCTACCGGTAATTTACAAATAAATATTTATGAATATTTCATAATAGTATTTTTCAGCCAATTAAAGGCCTGTATTTTGTAGCATTACTATAGCAACTAAGAAAATTTCCGGAAATTTTTCTCTTCCTTGGGGTAAGGAGCATGAAATTACACTGGAAATTTTTTGACATTTATAAATAAAATGACTTTTATATTTAACTTCAAATTTATTCTATCATAATTTAATAAGTACAAATCATTTATAAATAATTATTTACCAAGTATGTACTTTTAGTAGTTTTAATTAAAGCATCCAAATGTTGCTGAAATTCCTCAACCACGTCTTCTTTTCTTAATGGGGAATAAACAAGCACAAATACACTAAAATTTATAAAATGTCTATGTTTCAAAAAATAAATGTAGTACTTTGAAACAATCTTATTCTGCTGTGATCCACGAAGAGCTCCATATTTCTTACACACAAGAAGCAAATGATTTTTAATAATCCCAAACAAGTTTGGCGAATAAATTTCTGGCCCGCATTCTTGTAATAAATACATTAAAAATTTTAGGTTCCGATGATACATTTTAATTTCACTAACTTTTTTGCAAAACTTGCATAAAACGTATTTCTCAAACCGCTCCATTTTTCAATTGTACAACACAACGATTTTAAAGAAAATGGTCAAATAACGTCAAAAGTCACGATTACCTTGTTTGACATGGATTCCATGGCCTTCTTAATAATATATACATATGAATTTTATTGATATTACATAGTGCTTAAGGTTCTTTGTAAGAAAATATATTTCTACCAACTTTAGTAAAATGAGTATGTGGAAAACTGAGGGATTGATCTACTATCGACTTATTTTTTATTATTTTGCTTAACTAAAGTTGGTAAAAATATATTTTATTGCAAAAAAACTTGAAGCAGTATATATAATCAAAGTAACTTACATACATATAACATTAGGTTAAATAAAATACAACTAACTATTGTGAAATTTTCTTACCGAATACCACTCTAGCTTCAATTAAAAACTGGAAATTTTTTCTTGCACACGAATATTTTTTAGAAAATTCTCCCTCGTCTTCGACTCGGGAGAATTTTCAAAATATTCGTGTGCTCGAAAAAATGTCCAGTAATAATTGAAGCTCTAGTGGTATTATAAGTGAAAATTTCACAATAGTATTTTTCAGCCAATTAAAGGCCTGTATTTTGTAGCATTACTATAGCAACTAAGAACATTTCCGGAAATATTTCTCTTCCTTGGGGTAAGGAGCATGAAATTACACTGGAAATTTTTTGACATTTATAAATAAAATGACATTTATATTTAACTTCAAATTTATTCTATCATAATTTAATAAGTACAAATCATTTATAAATAATTATTTACCAAGTATGTACTTTTAGTAGTTTTAATTAAAGCGTCCAAATGTTGCTGAAATTCCTCAGCCACGTCTTCTTTTCTTAATGGGGAATAAACAAGCACACATTCACTAAAATTTATAAAATGTCTATGTTTCAAAAAATAAATGTAGTACTTTGAAACAATCTTATTCTGCTGTGATCCACGAAGAGCTCCATATTTCTTACACACAAGAAGCAAATGATTTTTAATAATCCCAAACAAGTTTGGCGAATAAATTTCTGGCCCGCATTCTTGTAATAAATACATTAAAAATTTTAGGTTCCGATGATACATTTTAATTTCACTAACTTTTTTGCAAAACTTGCATAAAACGTATTTCTCAAACCGCTCCATTTTTCAATTGTACAACACAACGATTTTAAAGAAAATGGTCAAATAACGTCAAAAGTCACGATTACCTTGTTTGACATGGATTCCATGGCCTTCTTAATAATATATACATATGAATTTTATTGATATTACATAGTGCTTAAGGTTCTTTGTAAGAAAATATATTTCTACCAACTTTAGTAAAATGAGTATGTGGAAAACTGAGGGATTGATCTACTATCGACTTATTTTTTATTATTTTGCTTAACTAAAGTCGGTTAGTTGTATTTTATTTAACATAATGTTATATGTATGTAAGTTACTTTGATTATATTGTGAAATTTTCTTACCGAATACCACTCTAGCTTCAATTAAAAACTGGAAATTCGTGTGCTCGAAAAAATTTCCAGTAATAATTGAAGCTCTAGTGGTATTATAAATGAAAATTCTAATCCTGAGAGAAATTTTTACAGTTCAATGTATCCACAAAACCCTGTAATATGCCAAGTAGATGCATCAAACCGTTTTCTGTTCCAAGTGACGAAAGTTTTGGAAAGAAGGAAAAAACACCTAAATATTACGTAATCATTATGAAAATGAAGAAGAATTTTTCCCACAATTCTGCATTAGATATAGTTTAAATTTAAAAAAATTCAAAAAATGTCCTCACACCTTCCCTGCTCTACTTATAACTTTTGTGATCATACGTGAATCGATGTTGGCCATTCCTTTTTAACAAGCATTTCACTTAATTTCTTTTAACTAATTTTATGAAAATTGAACGAAAAATGGAATAAACGATGTGTATTTTTCTTTTCATTGCCGATGTTGACGAGTACACGCTTATTTTTAGCCGTGAAATTTCCTACCCATCTCTCCCAAGACCGGGTTCAGGCGCGATCACCTCGTGAATAAGAATATATAATTACAGGCATAAATAAGGGCTTCAGAAACGCCGACGCCAACCCCATAAATCAATTAGTCGTGAAAGAAAGGAAAGAGATCGGAAAATGTATGCGGAAAAGGCAACAAAGGAAACGTCTATTTACGTACCTCCAAGAAATAATATTTTCACCCAGAGAAAAAAAGGTTTTCGTACATTGTGGCTTGTCAAATAGAAGACGGTGCGTGGGCGGGTCACAATGGAGCATTGACAGGTCGGTATTAAAAAAGAGATTTTTGGCCTAGCCGCCTTTGAATATGTATACGTTATTTTCTAGTAGGCTTTTCTCTCATCGCCAAAATCGGTTTATTTAATGTTTAATTTAACGAGAAAGGCGGTATTTATTATCTAGAAGACCAAGAAATAGATCAAAGTTGAAAGCAAACCTAGCAAAAATGTGGTTTTTGTCGTATTAGAATATGAAATTCACTATGGAAGACTGAAATAAAATGGCGGTCGTCCTAGCTATAAGGAGAACCGGGAAAAGCCAAAGGTACTGAATAATTGTTGGGGAATCAAAAAACATTGTCGTAATTTGTATACATTTTGTATTATGTATTTGTATAATGTATAAACATCGGAAACTTTAGAGCGACAATCAAAGAAATAAACAGTAGTAGCCTATATTAAGCGGCAATACACGTTGTAGAAATATACTAAATCTTTGGTCAAGCCATGTGCCGCTCTATGCTAACGATACACAATGCTACTGACTGCCACAAAAACACGTGCCATACACTCGACCAAGCAATGCGTCAAATTTACACACACACATATATACACACACGCAAAAACGACAATGAAATGCACCGCCCTCAGCAAAAATCCTGAAATGTTCGCCAAACCGACAGGGCAGGCATTAGGGTACCGTTAGGTACGTATCGAATAAATTGATCGATGCGAAGCTTCAGACCAATGCAGTCATGTACAAATGTGAAAGTATACACCTAAGAAACCTAGTGATTTTTTTATCAGAGATGTCAGCACACATCCATAATTCCAAAGTGCCTTACTGCATACAAGGTGGTGAAAATTTACACCGAGTTTAGGTAACTCAAACCATATCTATATTTTAAGTGGTCTTCTTCGAAAATACTGTCAAAGAGTTTATAATCTGCCTAGATTAATACAATTAATTATGTTTTTATTTGTATGCACATGTTGCCATTTCAACTATTTTTTTTTTAATTATAAAAACACAGCTTTAAACAGATTATACAGTTTTATTGCAATATTAGGTAGATACTATGTGAATATTCACTTAAATTTCATTAGTTTTCATTAAAAACATCCACACATATTATTACGAAACATCGCGTTAGGTATTCAGTTCTTTGTTTAAGGTTAAAAAACACGATTACACGAAATAAATAAAATTTGGGTCAAAGCGAAGTGGTTTTGGTAATATAAATTAGTTTTCGTTACACATTGTCTCACTGGCTTATGTTAACATATGATCACATAATGAACTACAATAGATCGCAATTTGACGGGAATAAAATATAAAAATATACAGGGTGATTCTTAAAAATGTTCCTGTGAAAGTACGTCATAAGTGGCTTAGTTTCCGAGTTATAGTTTGTTAAAGAAAATAAATTAGATTTTTGCTTATATACATATAGAAATTGAGATTTTATTGCAATTTGTCACACAAGGATTTTTTTTAATTTTAAGTACATAGCAGCAATAATCAGGGCCGTATCAGCCTATGGTGCCTGGAGGCTGCAAGCTCTATGAAGACCCTTTTTATGAAAGGATTAATTACTCAACGACTTCCTAACATTGCCGGGACCCTCGATATCATGAGGGCTATAGACCCCCCCCTAGATCTAGGGCTGACAATAATATTTATTGTAACGGGTAGAAATTGAATTAAGAGTTTTTCATTATAAAATCTAATAGAAGTTAAGTTAAAATACAACAAGTAATGACATATTATTAGATATATGGTGACAAAATAGTAAGGATAATTTGGGTGTCAGCGGGATGAAAAATGACAGTGTATAATGGTATGAAAATTAGATTGAAATCTCAGTATAGAGGAATAAAAAGTGTCCACAAAATAATGTAATGTAGTTAAAAAAAATAAAATGGTATTAAAAATGGTAAATTAAAAATGTATAAATTATAAAATAATCTGATTGGTTGAGATTGAAAAAGATATATTAAAAAACATTGTAATTAGATATAGGAGTGCGGTGAGAAAGAAAATGATAGAAAAAAAAGGTGGTGATCAAGGACACAGAAAAAAATAGTGACGAGAATCAAGAAGTAAGAAGAGGAATTAGAAGATATATAAATCTATTTAAAAGAAGTTTAAAATAAGAAGAAATGCAATAAAATACAGAAGATTAAAAGAAAATCATATAAACTACCAAGAAAAAAACAAGTGTCGAGGAGAAGAAGAGTATTAAAGAAAAGTAATCAAGCACAAAGTTATTGTGGGACATTTATAAAACAATAAAGAAAAAATAGAACAGTGAGAGTCAGGAAATAGGAAAGAAGAAGTTATTTGGCAGAAGAGAATATAGGGTGAAGTCTAAATTGACAGATAACTCAAAATAATCATAATACTGTCAGGTTAGTAAAACATCATTTTGAATTGTCGTAGCCATTTAGAAAAGGAAAGGAGCAGTACGAGCCAGGGAGATAATTCAGACAGTGGCAGTCAACGGAGTGGACTAGGAACAGAAGGAGAACAAGACAAAAATAGAGGAGAGTTCGAGTGAAAGAAAGGAAGGAGAAGAGACAGGAGAGAGATTACAGGAAGGACATTACTAGTGAGGAAAGGATAGACAAAAGGACAACAATGGTGTAGTATAGGTAACAAGAAACTATAAGTTTGTAGAATAAGTAATTAACAATAATTTAGCTCAGGTTAGATAGGGAATTAGGAAGGATTTTATAAATTTATAACCTGTTATTATAATATACGAATTTCAAACTCAATTAAAACAATACAATTTTATTTTTTTAACAAAAGCAAAGAAACAAAATTAATTGTATATTAACATGTTCTTCATAATTAATGTCAAAAAGCTTTATTATGTAATTTGCCAAAAATTACACTAGTAGTCTAGTTGTCATTAAAATTATTAATTTTTTTTAAATATAATTAAATTATAATTTGAGAATAATTTAAAAAAAAATATAATGAATAAATTTACATTTAAAGATTCAAAATCAAATTAAGTGACATATAAAAAGAGCTAGCTTGGTAAGTATAGAAGATAATTTATTGTAATATTTTTTAAGAATACTATAGGAATATTCAAAATTTAAATAATTTAAATACATTTCACATGTTAAATCAATCTTTATAATACTATAAATTGGCGCCTAACATTATTTATTAAGCAAATTACACAGAACAAACAAAACTAAATTATAATAAATAAAACACGAAATTATAATTATTTATATTATTATATTATATTGTTAATTAATGCTACCTTGCTCGCTATTTTATACATAACAACATTGATATTAATATACCGAGGCATATAACTTTGCAGAAAAATTAGAAAATTCGTTAGAGAGAGAAAAAGTAAAATAAATAAAAGTAAAATAAAAACCTGCCTTCATTCCCGAACGTATTCTCTTCTTGGTGGAGGTACAGCAAGGCGTCCATCAGATTTTTTTATAGAGGAAACTGTTCCGTCAATGTATAAACATTCAGAAAGGCCTGATCGAAACGACAGTCGTATATGTGCGTCGTGTCTGAAGGAAAGACGAAGACGGAAAAAATCCTTCCGCCGCCACGCGTGGGTGATGGTCTTATTACTTCGTGAAGGACGAAGAGGGGATAAAGGGATCTCCCGAAACGGCTCCGTTGCAGCTTCCTGCATTATCTTGACCCACTTTGCCACCCGCCTGGCTTCGAGAAGATACGTTTAGCATGGTCGATTAACCTCAAGAAAACTGAGAAGCTCACTGAAGAGATCTGTAACAATAAGGTCGTTTCTTGTTCATATTCTGGTCTATTCATTTATAGAGTGAAATTTTGCGGTGGCGTTTTGTTACAGTTAAATAAAATACATTGTAGATTTACACTTCAGCGACTAGTTGCTCCAATTGCTTGTTGTTGCCAGTGGCACGCCAATTTAGCAACATAAAAAGGCCTGATCGAGTTGCTAATGTAAACGTATAGACCGGCATATTTTGCCTTTATGACTCGGAAGAGAGCTGCGGAAGATTGAGAAAGAACACATTCGGCTGGAAAGAATAAGACGTATGCGCGGCGAATCTTTCAAGAAAAATGCCTGTTCCCACACTTTAATATGCAACAACGTGATCAACAAAAAAGGTTTTTTTATAGTTGTTACAGGGTGTAATGGTGATGTCGCAACAAACGGGGTTAATTATTCTCATCAAAACAAGCCAAAAATGAGTGACGTTTTTTTTCTAAAGTGATTTTTAAAGACTACAGTTTTTGCACGTAAAATAAAAAACAGTTCTTGATTAATTATTCAGAACCATTAAGAATAGACTGAATTATGCATTTTTATAATTTACTTCCCGCATATTAGTTGGGTACCTACACCTAAGGGGTCTAATTGGTTTAAATTGTCAAAAACGGTTATTTGACAGTGAAAAGAGTATTATTTTGTAGGTTTGAATAAATCATGACAAAGTTTGGCTTTGTTAAAAAACAAAGGAATATAGGTAGCTAAAAATCTTGTTTTGTACAAATTCGTATTTATTTGAATGAAGCCTTATAGAGAGTGTTTCATGAGGGACTGGACATCCTATAATGTAGGGCTGGTACGAATGACCACTTAAAAAGTCCTGGGTTAAAATTTGTAGTTATGCAGAATAATTTTTGAAGTTTCATCAAAATTTATTTTGACTTTTTTTGACCCAGACATGAAAATTAATTCATTTGTACGACGATATACCACCGAAGGCCAACAGACTTGAATTAAAAAATTCAAGATTCCAGGACTGTACTGGGTAGATTCTTATTCTTTTGTAACCCCTTCGAAAAGTTCACTTTATATATTTTTTCTACTATTTTGTATAGCATACTGAAAGTATGTGAATCGTTAGGAAAAATCGCGCATCCGACTTTTACTACATTTTTCTTAACTTTTGAATTGACAATAAAATTCTGGTTCAACACTTTTTTAATCGACGTTTTAATATTATTTTATCGACGAGAACATGTCGAGCTAATATTTTCGTTTTTTATCTATAATTCAACTTACTATTGTAATTTTATATAGATTGCACTCATTGCAAAATTAAAATTACCAGATATTAACTGGATCATTTTTTTTCACTTTCATCTCGGAAGAAGTTAGCCCTGTATATTTCTTCTACTGTGTCATGCATATTGAAAGTTTATGAATCAATTACAGAAACCGCTCGTCTGTTTTAGTCACACTTTCCTTGACTTTTGTAATAACGATTAATGAAATCCTGGTATTTTTTTTTATTACAAACTATGGTTATTTTGACATCCTCTATACCAGCGGTCGGCAACTGGCTGACCGCGGTCCAGGTCCGGACCGCGGAAGGTAAAATACTGGACCGCCAAAAATTTTTTTATGATAAATTACTCATATAGATTATTTAAAAAATATTTTTTTACGTTTGAGTGCCACCCCCATTTTTTCTAGTACTTTACAATTGTGTGACTGATTTTAGTCCTTATTGGTTAGTGAGCAGATTAAATGTGAGTCCAAATTAAAATAAAAAATTAGTAAGAATTATGAAATCACTTGCCGACCCCTGCTCTATACACTCCCTAGAGTATGCCATATACTTACCAGACACAATTTTTCGCTCTTAAAAAAAGTGAAGAAACAGTTTTATTAGCTTAAATACCTTATTTTTCATTAATATTTTTTATTGAACTGATAAGTTTTGTATCTACTTTTTTGTTCAACTATACATATAGACCAAATTTTTCCGATGTGACAACTAAATAAAAAATTCTCATTAAAACTTAGATTTGTGAAAATTCAGTAGGAAATTTTTGTTGTTTTCCCATTTTCCTTGATAGACTAGTATTGAAAAGCTAATTAAAAAAGTGTGGTATCAGAATTTCTTTTGATTACAGACTCATAAAATCGCAGGAAAAATTGATTGAAAATTGTCCATCTAAAATCTACCGAAGATTATCTTTGCCATACAAACTTTTCTTTTGACAATTAAAACAAAAAAAAAATGTTTGTCAGTGTCAGTTCCTTCGGAATAGTTCTGAGAACAATTGTTCCTACCGAAAATTGTATCACAACATCGCTGTTAGGTACATTATGTGTAATAATATTTTATATAGAATTTTACTTGCAGAAATGATCTTACTATTTGTTTAATATTGCATTTTGTCAGCTTCACTTCACGCTGAATCAAATAATTTTCCTTGAAGATCCATATAACAATGGGACAGAAACGGAAACATTTTTAAATTTGATATTTTTTAGCTTTCAACCAAAAATTTACTTTTTTCTCTAATAGTAATAGACAGGAAACGTATAATATTAATAAACAGGAAATGTATCTTCCTGTATATCTCTAATATGAAAACTTTAACTCTCTGATATGGAACTATGAAAACTTTCTCTTTCTGATATGACTTCAAAAATATCGTATAAATTATCCTTAAAAGAGTAGTAAAAACCTGGAAAAGTCGAGAAGTTCTAAGACAAAATCTACAAACTGCCCTAGATTCGAGGAAATGTCTATAAAAAGATCAGAAGAGCAAAATAAAAATAATGCTCCTCTAAAATTACATGTCTTATCACAATCATTCTTAATTTTGCCTAATTTGGCATTATTGTTCTGGGAAATAAGCCTGAAAAGACGACATTTTATCATTTTCGATAATACTCTGAAACATTCTAAGACTTATTTCCCAGTACCTACAGACGTGGACAATAAAAAGTGTCCAACCTAAATTGCCAACCTAAAATATAAATTTGAATATTCAATGCATCTTCATATAAAACGCAAGAATAAACTTAAATGTTTATGGTTAAAAGAAAACATCTCAAATATTGTTTCAGTTTTTCTTATTTAATTGGACTTTTGAAGTCAGGGTATTGCACTATAATCCAATATTTTAGTGCAAAATGGCATTTGTCAGACTGCCATTTTGAGGCAAAAAAGAATTAGTTGTGGTATACTGGCTTTATAATTAATTGTAAGGACAACAGGGGCGTGGCGATAATGGTGTCGAAGCATTTTGATTTGTGCCACCATTTAGTATTAGATTTGACGTTATTTTATATACTTTTTTAGCAATTTTTTTCACGTTTGTGATAGGAAATACCTATAAACTTATGCGCAAACTTATAGCAACCGATAGAATAGTTATATTTTTGGTTAATAAGCTTCTTTTATTTTGAGATAATTGAAAATATAAAAGTCAAAGTATTGTCAAATTGGTCACATGTCAAATCTTTTATGCAAAATTATCTTATTATCGTATGAAAAATAGCCACTTAACGACAAAATAGACGGGGTTTATACCACTGTACTTTATATACCCCTATATATTGCAGCACCTATAGTCGTTTCGTCACTACACTACAATAAACAAATTACGGCTTGTCTACTAATTTCCATAATTGCGTCATCTACAAGCAATATTTTTAACCTCCTCAGAGGACATGGCAGCCATTTCAAGGTCACCAGAAATGGATATACCACAACAAAGTTGCCGACAGTGACTTTTCCAGCTGATCGTTAAGTTTACTGAGTGTGAACGTTTTAGATGGTAACCTTTTTTAGTCCACTGCTGTACATGTAGCTATATTCCAAGTTCTTGCGCCCAGAAATAAAAAGCTACATATCAACACGTGTTATTACGAACCGAACGCTGGCCCTATATCGTTTGTAATTCCAAGGCATCTACTGAGCTGTTATTACATCAAATTTTCCACATAAACTACGCCGCCACTAAATACCGTCCACTTAAGTTCCTATCCAATTACGACACTCATTCATGTGTGGTCTATTTATAAAATCAAGGTTTCAAAGTCAGGGTTCGTTACTTCATACCAGAGGGTGCGCCCTGATCTTGCTCACTACGATCCACGTACCCGCCTATGTTTGCCAACATTAATTTAGATGAATGCTGTAGGGGAGAGCGTGTATTTTCAGCCACAAGTTTAGGTTGGTGGTTTAGAAGCAGATAGTGGTAAAGACGAGATAAAGATACAGGGAAAAATGTTCTATATTGTCATTGCCTCAAATATTACCTTAATAAATATTTTAAATGAACTTATGCCTAGACGTTTTTTGCGAGATGCAGTGTTAAATTTTTTGATAAATTTAAAAGTAACCACAAGGAAAGATTTTTTTTAAATATAGAAAAGTGTCAATAACAGATAGAAAATCCAAGAAGATCAATTGGGATTTCTGGAAGATTATAAACTTTTTCTGAATTTTTCTGTCCCGACATTATTTCCCGTGTTTGGTTTATAACTTTTAAATTTTGGACCTTTTTCAACACCATGTAAGAAATACCAATAAAATAATACCACAGTTTACAGTAAGAAGCAGGATTTCATAATTTAAAGTAAAGATACACTTTTATGGTCTTCCAGAAGTTCCGATCTGAACTCAATGGATTTTAATTAATCATTTGTTAAACAATTTCAGGTATAATTACAAGAATGATAAGTGTACCTAACCGACCTAAATAGTTTTTTTCTCTATTATTGTACATATTACCACCGGTGAAAAGAATATAAAATATCAATGAAATAAACGCTTGCGTCAAAAGGACCAATAAGGGTTATTTTTATGAAAAAAGTTCTGCCTAACCAAAAATCTCGCACTGAGAAAAGCTGACGAACATCACTGTACATACAGGGGATTCAGAACTTATCCAAAAAAATTTTTTGAATGTACATTGGACTTACACATACAATTTAGTAAAAAAAAAATAAAAAATGGCAATTCGAAAATGATTAAAAATACACTTCTGCACGGCAATGGAAACTGGTCCACTGTAAAATCTGACCTTACGCAAGGCAAAGCAGGCAGTCGGCGACCGGCACGGCGGCAAAGTGTAATAAAAAATGAACGGACAAAAAAATTGAAAGAATTTCTTTCCCAAGGAAAGAAATAAATAAAATGATATAACACCTATTTTATATCAGCAAATTCAACTGCTTTTGCCGCTATGTTCAAAATTTTGTCCACCGACGTGTAAACACATTGAGCTAGTCTTACCTAGTTTCTACGAACTAACACACATTGCTTCACCATTACACAAATGCTTCATCATAACACAAATATGTTGTCTTGTTTCACCATAAATTAAATCCAGCAACTCCGAGTTACTATAGACGTAAGCCATTTTTTACTTGAAAAACTAATGTAAACACTATCGCTGCAACGATAATACTCAAATCGGATTTCAGTATTTGGAATCACCTGGGGCTACAACTTCAATAATTTTTTGCTCGGAAACTATAAGGATTTTATAATTTTTTTTGCTATATTTACTCCATTTTTCATGACACATTTATTCCCAAATTTTTTTGGATAAATTGTAAATCACTCTGTATATCGCGCACTTAAAAAGTTGTTTCCATCTTCTGAACTGAATCTAAACTTCTCGTTTTTAATGTTTTTATCAGTTTAAATTTGTTTGTTTTGCCTTTTTTAACGTTTATTCTAAAATTACTTTTGGATTTTGTATCCAACAAGGATATCACAAATAATTTTCAATACATCTTTCACCGTTCAAAAACTAATCATTTGATTTTTGATTTTCTTTTCGCGGTATTGTTTACCTTGTCCAAAATTTTGGCCGAACTCAATTATACCACCGTTTTGATTTCTCTAATTCTCGTTTTTTAATGTAATGTTTCTGTTTGGCTGTCCTAATATTTACAGGTCAAGGGGATTCTCCAACATAATGTTCATTGATTTCAAAAGATTAAACGAAATTTTTTTAATCCTGAGATTATTTGGGCGCGTCTTTGACAACAAAGTCCGTAAAATATTAGTTGTCTCAAAAACTGTTCTAATGTTATATTTGTTATCTTTAATTTTGTCGATAATTCAGGAATATATAGAATTTTTATTATGGATGTGATCGCCCTTTGTTGTCTGACTGATTTTGTTTTCAGTATTCTTAAAAACTATTTAAAAAAAATCTCAATAAGTAGATTGTTAGTACATTTTTTAAAATTTATTTCAAATTATTATTAAAAATTTCATCTTTTGAAGAAATCATATCTCTATCAGTGGAAACAGGCAAAACAAACAAATTTATACTCTTAAAAATAATTATAACTGAAGAAATTATAAATTCAAAAGACGAAAACAGAACAGATACATTTTTGAAATATTAACAACTTTTGAAGTGTGTGACATATAGTAAAGTGTATTTTACATTTTATCTGCTTTGTTCAGATTGAGATTTTTGGGTTAGGCAAAATTATTTTCATAAAAATGAGTGATCCTTTTGACGCAAGGATTTTTTCAGTAATTTACTCGATAAATAAAGAGAAAAAACTATGCTACAAATGAATAACTTCCGACACTACCTAAGTAATATGTGATGAATTATTTTTTACCAAAACAATTCATATTTCACATTTGCAGTCTTTTGGAATTACTGATATTTCTAGAGATTGGAATATTTTGCTTGGGATTTCTTTTACATTTTTCAAACAATTTAACCTCCTTATTTATAAAATCAAGAAGTTAGTAACAATTTTAGGAGTTTGTAGATGAATAAGAATTTGTGGTTTTTTGTAAATGTACAAATAAAAAAGTTTTTCCTCTTCAGGACACATGTTTTTCTGAAAAAGATATTTTCCATTTTATTCGGATTAACAATTTTCAGTGAACTTCTTATACATTTAAATCGACAGTAACTCTGAAATTACCCATTTTAGAGGAAAAAAACGTATTTTTTTATCAGAAATACAATGTAATTATCAGAAATTAAAAATTTTCAGTATAACAAAAAATCCTGTATATTTTTTCACTGACGTGATTAGGTTTACATTTATTGTTGATTTATTCAATTGCATATTTTAGACTAAAGAAAATAATACCCGAAAAATAGTTGTATGTTGGATAAAATGATAATTGATACACAGTTAGGGAACAATTGCACCGATCGAATTTGAAAAATATTCAATGGCGTCAGAATTATTCGGGGTTCTTTCTTCTTCAATGATTTTTTGCCTTCAATTAGTAAAGTTATCCAAATTGCATTAGTCTACATCAAATTATTGAATTGTAAACGTAAATTTTCTTTAAAAACGATTCTATATTACTTTTGACGTATTATAGAACGTCAGCACAATGCTGAAACACCCTGTAAAGTTAATTTGTAACTACAAAAGACAAATTGAATTTTATTCGTCGTTATTGTTAATAATAAACCACAAAAACATTAATATATGACGTTCATTAATCATTTCGAGGGCAAACACCTCGACAAAAAACTGACCGCACCGTTTTTTTGTGACATATTACCCGGCCTGACCCCTACTTTGACCCCGCACCCTAAAACGAATTCGAACACAGTCGCGTGTTCGTCTCTAAACACGGCAACCCAATTTAACAATCAATTTTTAGACTATTATCATTAGGAGAGCGGACGAATCAATACTTAAGTGTGTTTCACTGTTTGTAGCGACCAACTACCAAGCCTTCATAGTTTAGTGACCTACCTGCGCGTAGATGCGAAGAAAAATAATGATCGACTTTTATTTTTAGTGTTTTGTTTATGAAATACCCGAGTGCGTTGATGGATGGATTTGCAGAACATGATAAGGCTGAACTCCGGAAAACGACGGGAGGATATTATTGAGAATAAATTCGCTTTGACAGGCTGTGTGATATATTAATGTCCTGACAGTTTCTGACGACTTGATTCCTTGATCTGAAAAAGTTTTCCTTCAAGGGAACGTTCGTTACGTATTTCGGGAATTCATTTAGGTTAAGATATAAGGGACATAGAAAATTCACAAATAAAATTCAGTTCGTTTCCATGTAAATGGAAATATTAAAAAATAAATAAAATACCTTCTGTTGTGTAGGGTAAAAATTCTCTTGAAAAAAGGCGACAATGGCATTTGCCTTGGTTACGTGAGGATTGCTGCTTCTAGTATTGTATCTCGTACAAACATTCAATTTTGGTTTAGAAGAAATAATTATAACGTACTGGAAAATAGGAAAAAATTGGGAGAAAAGCGAATAATAAAAATATAATTCTGCGAGCACAATAATACACACCAACCTTGTGTTGAACGCTAGTCCTTTCTTTTCCTTTTGATCCACGCGCAAATCCACTTTTAGTATTTGTAGAGAAGTTATTTAGCTCAAGAGAAAGATGTAACTACTTATTAGCTACTAATTATCTAAAAACTACTTATTTCCTATAACAGTGGTGCAGTAATATCTTAATTTTTCGTTATTTCTATACATTATATAAAAAACAATCAATAAATTTTTATTATACTACATCTGCTATACTGATCAACACATAATTATAGTTATTGTTGTGAAGATCCACAAGTGTAACGTAAAATTTACTTTTCCCCAGATTTAGGGAAATTTAGAAAATGTGGCAACACTGCCTTGGGCGAGGGGGCGATGTTGGAGTGTCAGGGAAAACGCTCTAATTACAGAAGAACTGAAAGCGTTCGAGATTATTGCAATTCGAGCAAAAATATCACTGAAAGTTTGTCAGAATTCTCCAAAAAATTTCTAACATTACATTAGCAATCATACATTCCATTTCAAATAGATTAAATTGGCACATTAGTAGATAATTTCTATAAAAACTTCGTCTTTTTTTTTAATCTAAAAAAAGAAAAACAAATCTTAGTAACGGCAACTGCATAAGGTCATGATAAAAATTTGAAAAAATTGAAATTGTTCCAAAGTAATTGTAAAAAGAAAAATGGTTGTAGAAAAAACTTGAAGTCAGTCAAGTTATTTGTAAATCAAAAGAAAGCTTAAAAAATTGTAGAAGGAACTATTTTTAGATAGAACATAGACATAAAATTTTCCAAAAGAGTTTCTTCGACATTCATTTGTTTTGAAAAATGTATTTAAGAACTGTCAGAATTCTTCATAATCCAATCTATATCTAACCATGTAAAGGCAAAGATCGATCTGTAACAAATAAGAAAATAATTGAATACATACTGTACTAATAAATCAAATTGAATAAATTTGAAATAAATATTATAAAGTAAAGTGAGGTTAAAAGTAACAAGTGAAAGTAGAGGATAAAAAACAAAGAAGAAATAAAATCCAGAAAGTCTTATAGTCTTTTCGATGTCAATTAAACATGTATAAAAACGCCCAACAATAAAATTTAATGAGTTTCATAGGCGTCTCTAAAAAAGTTTTCTGCTAAAGGTAAAAAATTATAATAATTTGTATATAATCTGCAGAAAATGTCTATTATATGTTCATTTGACCAACAACATATTTCAATTACTTATGTCCTCAAACGATTTTATTATATTGATGGTGAATTTCGTCCTGTTCCGTTTCAAAAGATCTCCAAAATGCCATGTTGTAATAATATTAGTAAACAAAATATCCCTCTTATTTCTCCCTTTCACAATTATACTATGAACGATTAATAGAAGGTGCCTATAATAAATTAAAATTACCTGAATCACACCAAATTCCGCATTGCTGCACTGCATTGCTAGGTCATGCCCAGTGCGGCTGTGTTTGTGCCGCGTTTGCCCGCATGCTCATTCTTCAACTGACCTGTATAAGGGTACGGCTAAATAAATATGGGAACAGCTTTTTCAATTATTTCAATGCCAAGTTACTGCATCAGCGACTGAACCTGGTACATACTGCCAACCTCTTGGTTCTTCAATTGAAAGACTATACCTAGGATCAAAGAGTGAAGTCCAGAAAACAAAAAAAAGAGGAAATATAAAATGCATGAGAAAATCAGTCGAAAACAATCCAAAAAATTAACTATAAGAAATAGAACAACTGAGTTCCGGCCAACATCAACATTCCAAACAAGTAAAACATGTCAGCAAGTTTAGGAGACAACCTACTGGGTGGCGCAAATAAGTAGAAGGAGAATCAAGATACCGACTGTTTCAAAATTTGCAACGATCTTGGTGCTTTTCGGAGAAAAAAATTGGATAAATAAAAATTTTTAAGAAATAGTTATAAATTCTGAAAGTACAATGCAATAAAAAAAGTCGCATCGGAGAGTATCATACATTCTTATTCGAAAAAAAAACCTTATTCATAAATTTTGGCGCCGGTCGTGGGTCTAGTAAAATTAAAAACAACAATCTAATCCTTTAATAGACAAGTTCGCAACATATCTATAAAATGAAAATATAAAATCTTTAATAATAATCAATGTTTAAAAGATTTAGCGTGATTGCTGTCGGGAAACTAGTTGAGTTGTTGTTCTGCTTATTCTGCATCGATTTATGGTTTTAATTAAAGACATAGTCCGCAATTCCATGCAATATCAGTAGTAAACATTATCCATTACTGTTTACATTGAACCATTTTTTTCCATTGTGCACTAGCGGTAAGCGCGAGTGAGCTGTCATTCCATCACAACTACATCCTATTGGTGTCGAAGCGTATAATAGTATCTTTTCATTCATCGCGTCTCTAAGCAACACAAGCAAGTTGTTTGTTCAAAGCACACACGGCATATAATGGAACGACGGGATCTTTACAGATAGACAAAACGTAATCCTATCTCCGACAAAGTGTTACTAATAGGAACAGTACCCTAAGGAGGCGTTCTGCGTCTCGAATCCCCGCAAGAGGAGATCTAGAAGTCTGAAGAATTAGATTCGTTACGCAGCACCTGAATGCGATCAAGATTTCTGCATCAAAACCCGCGAATTGGTATCCAGCAGTTTCGCAAGGTGAAAGGAAGTCGATGGTGAGGTGTGGGGCACCGATATGGGTCACAAGCAGCAGCTGTCGGCCATTATAGGGTGGCTGAAATTGGTCAAGGTGACGAGGAACCAACTGCTGTGACATTGAAAAAGTTTGCAGGAAGTGTGTCGTGAATTTAAATAATAGGGAATTAATGCGATTAGGATCTTCTGAATGAGAAGCAGATTCAAGTCATTGAGAAGTTTGTTTCATTTTAATTAATACAGGAAGTGTAGCATCCTGTGGAACATTAAAATAAGTTCCATGAATGAATGTAAATTGAAGGCACATTCTCGGCATTCCAAGTAGGTGGTATATGTGTAAAAGTTTTTTTGTTGACATTATTGATATGTCCAATGGGATCTAGAGGTAGTAAATGCAAATCGTCAGTACGTAGAACAACTATATTCAGAAAAGAAGTAGAGAAAGATGAATCTATTCAAAAAAATAATTTACATTTAAACTGTAGCAACTTGTAGAAAACTCTAAAAGATAAAATGTATAGTATAGCCTTTCAATTGAGGAACCAAGAGGTTGGCAGTATGTACCAGGTTCGGTCGCTGACGTAGCAACTCGGCATTGAAATATTTAAAAAACTTGTTCCCATATTTGTAACCTGAGGGGTTATTTCTTTAATTATCTATCTACCGTTATGACCAGTATCATAACGAGTCTGGATTTCAAAAGGTTTTACTATTTAATTCTGGAAAGGGAGTTTATAATTATTACACTTTAATTAATACGTGGGAACTTAGAAATGTTGTAGGGCACAACGGGCTCGAACAACATTATTAATTTATTTATTGACACGCGACAGCGTACCGAGATCCAGGGAATGCGCGATCCATATCAAAATTTGGAATAACTTTATCCATTATTAAATTAACCCGAGACTCTAAAACTAAGTAGACTGTTCAATGTGGAACCCAAGGAAAGACTGCCTGTTTTTTCAGAGATCTCTCCTGAATTCGACACCTCGCTTCGACACGCCCATTTCTAGGGTCCAGACGTTTATGTTCTTATCGTACTGGCGGGAACCCTGAATATCGGGACTCTTTGGCATAACTATGTCATGTTAATCGTTATCTAATTGACTGATTTTTACAATTGTCTAAATAATTTTGAGACTAAACTTACAAACAACCCTATACCTTCCTCTTGTGACTTCGCATAGTAATACGGGACGGATTAGTCAGTCTCAATTAATATATTCTTATAGCTTGGAAAATCCGCCTAAAAACCAGCTATTTGATCTATTATTATTTTTCTAACAACTTATTCTTGGAATTCCTACGTTCTTTGGAATGCATTTCGCGCGTTATTTGAAATATCGATTTTGCTCTTTATCTACTATGTGGGTGAAAACTGGCCCAAAATGGGTCAAAACTGATTTTTTTCCTAAATTTTGCCTATTATATCATCAAAAATAAAACTATTTTCGATTTGGTATTTTCCTCGGTCTATATTCTTATGCCCGTATGCACCGTAGTGTTTAATCTAGGATTAAGTCTGAACTTGGATTAAAATATAACATTTTGTTTGCACCGTTTCAAATCTATGTATTAATCTAGGATTAATTTAATTTAAACCCTCAAATTTGACCGCTTAAATTTGGATTAATGAGAAAATATAAATTGACACTATTGACAGTACTTAGCTGCTAGTTATATATTTTTTTAAATAGGTATTTCTTCCTTTTCCTGTGGACTATCAATGAGTGAGTGGTGTTAAGACATCATTGAGAACTTTTAAATGGATTCAGATTCTGACTGATGTATTGGATGATTTTGATATTCACGAAATTATAGACTTTGGATTTCCCAGACAAATATATATTAGAAATGATCTATTTCATAATCTAGACAATAGGTTGACAAAAGAGACCACATTACATCTGGCAATCAGAATTTTGGAGTTATAAAAAGCTTTTATTCTTAATATGATTTTGTATTTCTAGGAATAATAGTGTATCTCCTATACAACAATAGCTGACTACTCTTCGGCTCTATGCTTGTGCTGGTCATTTGTCTGCCATTGCAGACTTTTCAGGGATTGACATATTAACAGTGTCCAGAATAATTGTACGAGTATCAATTGCAATAGCTCGGCTTTATCAGAGATACATAAAAATGCCAAACCCCGAAGAAATAGTTAGTGAGTTCTATAAAATTACATTATTTGCTAGGGTGTTAGGTTACTAAACTAAATCTTTTATCACAATAAAATAAATTAGGTTATTACGTTAGGTTTGAGAATTTGACTTTGACATTTTTTTTTCCGAACATAACTGAACATAAGTTAGCAGCATAATAAAATCCCTAAACAGTAGCTCTTCTTAAAGCCCAGTTTAATTTGATCTACAGTCGACAGTAAGTGGTGCAAAAGCTGATTATTAAAACCTAGTTTTAAAATTAAACCAAGTTCAGTTAAACTTGGCTTAAATTCTAAACGGTGCAAACGGGCATTAATGAAAAGAAAAATATAAATGATTATCTTCTACCTTCTATAGCAGAATGCTTTTTAAATTTTTAATTATACATAATTTTAATAAATTAATGTAGTAGGAAAAAAAACGAAAAAATAGATAATAGTAACAGACATTTTGGATACAGACTGATTTTGGATATTATCACTTAAATTTATTTATTTTTTGGCTGAAGTGATGGAGCCAAAATTCTACCAAATAAAAGATCCATTTTAATCCATACTTTACCTAAATTAATTCAAATCAGTATTTAGTGTACTGAGATTAAAGGATATTAAACTTTTTTCAAAATTCTAGCTCGAAAAATACATAAATCTCCTGTGAGCAGCTTAGAGCAATGTGCAACTCTGTATGCTCTCTCAATCTATTTAACGTAAAGCACGCCTTTTTCCCTTGCATTATCTTTTTATGCGTCTTATTTTTCCACTTTACATTATTTAATAACTGTATCAGGGATTACACTATGTTACTAGAAGATAATGTTAAATATCTGACCTCGAAGAATGACAAACACACACAATCCTAGAAACGAAATACGTAGAAATTCCTAAATTAACGCAATCTGTAAAATCTTTGTCGTTAAAAACGTGTCGTTCTCGAAAAGCGATCACAACAAACGGACCGAATTAGCTTATCGGCCGCAAATAATCTCCCGTCGCCTTCAGAAAACTTTCCAAAGGACGTTCGCGTCGTATTTTTATACGATTGTAACTGATAAAAGCCGCAATCAGCGATAACCCACTTTTCTGCAAAAATGCGCATCGCGTATCCGATATCCGTTTATTTCTGGAAGTGCTGGAGCCGAGCCTAAATAGCCGGCCGAGATGCAGCAACCGAAATTGTGTAACGAACATTTTTTATGCAACTGTTGCAGCTGCTGGAAATGTCACCCAGTCTATGTCCTTAAAATAACGATCGCAGAGTGCGTAAGTGTGTTTCCAACAGTTGAAATTATAAGAAAAACGGTATTTTTGTCAGGATATCACAAGGTTCAGTTATAGGGCCATTACTATCTTTGTTGTATGCAGACTTGCAGAAGATAACTGTTCCTGAGGGGTACATTGTACTTGGATAAATCTATGATTTAAAACTGATTTCAACCTTCATACTCGTACTGGGGTTGTACGATTGCATATGAACAGCTTCACTGAGCAAATGTTTTGGTGCTTATATTAGTTCATAATTTAACATTAATCGAAATCTATTCTATTGGTCACCATTATGTACTTACAACAAAAATAATGAATGATTATTCTACTGCAATTATCTGATCACAAGAACTAATCAAAAAGCCAAGTACTTGGAAGCTTCATAATTATCAGCATCCAAAATGGTGTACCGAACATTTTTATGCAGCTGTTGTAGCTGCTTTAAATGTTATCCAGTCCTTAAAATAGCAGTCACATACTATAAATAAGTTTGCAACAAGTTGCAATTGTAATAAAAACATATTTTTGTTAGAATGCCACAAGGTTCAGTTATAGGGCCATTACTGTTTGTATGTTTGATTAATAATTTGCAAATTGAATTTAAAACTAGTTTCAACGTTCATGCTGAGCTTGGAGATTGTGCCTGTATGAACAAAGTGCCTATATTTTTCATTTATGATTCAACATTAATCAAAGTTGGTTCTAGTGGCCACTATTAATTATATGCTTGAAGTAATAATAATGACATGGTATCGTGAGTATCCAACCCCATTTTTCTGATCACAAGGAATTAGTTAATTTAAATCGGTGTTTCTTTAATTTAATTTAATTTAATTTAATTTAATTTACAAAAATTAGGAAATCAGTAAATCATAACTTTTAGCGATATACGCACCGATTTTTTAGGTTCAGTGATTGCGTATCTTCCGCTAGAGGTCGCTAGAGTATCTTCGATAACTGAATGAAATGAGAGGAAACCATCGTTGCCAGATTGAGCGATTTGCCACAAATTAGACTATTTTTCATCTGCAAAACATCGTCGGAAGTAATTAAAACAGTATTATTAGAAAATTGTTATAAATAGATTAATTAATATATTATAAATCTGACGGTATTGGCCAAAATAACTTTTTTAATTTATAGACCAATAATAAAATTACTAATATCTAGAATTTCTAATCATAATTTTAAACGTTATGCAAGTAGATGTTATACAAATATTTTACATTATTTTAACAAGTTCTAGTTACTAGTAAAGTTTGTGTCTGTCATTTTACTGGATAAATCCGGTAGCACTGAAGAAATTACTTATAAAAATGTGAAACAGTGATGATGAAGAGTACGTGTACTAAAATAGATTAAAATATTCTGAAAATATACTGCATTTTAATTTTTTTACGGTTTAAATGCGGTCAAAATGAAAAAAATTATCTTATATTTTGTAACTTATCATGTTGCTTGTTTTTTCCTTTTGTAGACTCAATGTTTGTTATTATCATATTTTCTTTACTAATTTCCTTTTTAAATGTTAAATAATCACTTTTCTAGAATATAACAATTAAGAATTAAAAAAATGCAGACCTCTTGTGTCATCTAGCAATCAAAACAATGATTGGTTATTATTTGTATATAACAAAAACAATAAACTGCAAAATAATCGACTCTTTGAAGACAGGATGTCTCCGACCTTCATACAGATATTTATAGCGATATATTTCCTAAATAATTAAATCTTTTTTAAATTAGAAATACCTACAATTTTGTTGGAACAACCTTGAAGTGAGATTACTTGCCTATAGACAAATTTACTAGCTCTTGCACAATCTTTGTTATTAAATCATCATATGAATTCGCATTATCACTAGCGTAGACGGAACGGTTTGCCACTGTTCATTGTAAACGAGTCGTTAATATTGGTGACGCCAAGATTTAGGGAATTTTCGTTATCAGTATAGTCTTTCCGAAGTCAGTTGAACATGTATAAAAACGCCTACCAATAAAATTTAATGAGTTTCATAGGCGTACCTAAAAAAGTTTTCTACTAAAGGTGAAAAATAATAATTTTATATTATAATGTGTAGAAAATTTCTATTATAGGCAATTTGTCGAGAACTGAAATTTATGGCCGGTCGCCCAGTGCGGCTGTCTTTGTGCGCCGTTTGCCCGCACGCGCATTTCTCAACTGGGCCACCAGACCTGTATATAGGTATGACTAAATAAATATGTTAAGTTTTTCAAATATTTCAATGCCGAGTTCTTACGTAGCGACCCCTGGTACATACTGCCTAGCTCTTTGGTCTTCAATTGAGATCGGGAAGACTATACCAGTCGTGCAATCTTGGCTTACCTAAGATCGACGGTCACGTGGCTTGTAAACATTTATGAAAGCTCTGTATGTTCGAGCAATACTGAACAGAGTCCTCGTTTATTAATTTGAAGAAAATTCTTTTTCGACTCGTTACAGTGTTACGTATACTTTTTTCCTGAAACAATATGTTTTAATAAAGCAAAAAATGTGTGCGTAAATATTTGAACTCCATTTTAGCCTTATAATTTCTTCCTATATTAAATTTCGCAACGCCCTCGTGCATTGTACGTTGCCCCATCCGCTTCGATGCCCCTTTCGTATCTTTTCCTATTCGTAACGGTAAGGCAGAAAATCCGTGCTTGGAAATAGGACAGCGTGTGTCATTCACGAAACGGACAAAAGCCGTTTCTAGCAGGAATATCGACCGTACTCCTGCTATTTATATACGCGACCTGTTTATCTTTGGGCCGCTACCAGGGCCGTACTAGGAACGATAACTGTTGGAAAAAGGAAATAGGTTCAAGAAACAATAGAGTTATGAACCGGAAATATTTTCGATTGAACTTTTTATTGAAAACTGACCAGCAGAGAGAAATTAGATGGAAATATTTTTTTTTAATTCGTTTATATCATAATTTTCCTATAGGTATATTAAAATGTTCTAATGAAAATTAATAATGGATAGGTTGCTAGTCACAGCGTAATAGGTGGTAAAGGTATGCATTTGTTACAGTCTTGTATATACAAGTGTAAGTACTTGGAGTGGTACGTCCTTCTACAAGCCCTGTGCTCATAGTAGATAAAGCTAATGGTGAACCACGTTTCTGTTTCAATGACGGAAAACTGAATGCTGTGACGTAAAAATGCGCTTATCTTTTGTCTATTGTTGACCACATTTTGAATAAATTGTCAAGGGCCCAGTTCTTGAGTAGCATAGATTTAAAATCAGCATTTTGGCAAATCCCCCTTCATCAGGATTCATGTGAAAAACCAGCATTTGTTCGAGGTCGTGATCTGTTCGAATTTGAAGTCATGCCATTCGGGTTGTTTAATGCAGCTCAAACACAACAAGCTCTAATGGACTCTGTTTTAGGCCCTGATCTAGATCCTTTGGTATTTGTCTATCTGACATATTGACAAATGCGTTTTTTGCTAACCAAGTTTAAAATATTTAGGTTTTGTCGTAGACCGTGAAGAATTAAAAACCGATCTCGACAATTCATAAAATTTGATATCTACATTTAGTAGAAGTGTTGTGTTAAATTTTCCTCCTTTTGTACATTTTAAAATAATTTGCTTCATAAATGATTAAAGTTTATATTTAATTTACAGCAGAACTATTACAATTTTTAAAATAATGATAACACCGGCAAATAAAAAAAGTGGTCTGTACACTTGATTTGACCCAATAGACTGTATGTATTTTGACGTGAATCCGAATCTGAAGTCCGTTTAGCTTAAACACCTCCAAAATTTTGAGCAATTGGCAGAAATTACGTTAATAAACCCAAAATTTGTTCTGAACTTGATCAAGTGTGTTTCTTATGTATTTTGATGTGATGGATCCAAATCTAAAGTCTTTTTTAACCTGTAACCCCCCTCATATTCTGCAAAAATCGCAAAATAATAGCGAATAAATTGCCAAAAATCACATATTTTCTAACCTTAATCAAGTGTGTTTCTTATTTATTTTGAGTATGAATTGAGTCTGAAGTCTATTAGCTGTGCTGTATCCCCTCACAGATATTGCAAAAAAAACCGCAAAAAATTGCTGAAAATGCCAAATAATCATATTAATGAGTGACAAAATTTAGAAAGAGGTTTTCTATATTGGATCACGTGTTATTCTCACAAATTTTGTCGAGGCGAATAGGAATCTGAAGTCTGAACCTCATTACCCAAAAATTTTGCAAAAGTCACAAAATATCGCAAAAACATGGAAATCGTGAATCCCAAAAAATCTTGCAATACATGTCATAGATATAAATTACAAACTTCCAAAGAAATTCAACTAAAATTTGACAATTTTTGTTTATGAACGTGTTACTGTAACCAAGTATTGTTAAACATTTTAAAAAAGTCATAGACGTAGAAGTTACGCTTGACCCTCCCCATAATTACGGCACTGGCAATTACAATGCAGGATTGCTAGCATAGTTTAGTAAATTCCAAACGTAATAAAATTTTGTAAAAGCATTATGCATTCTTTAAATAGACACTTTAATTATTTTTTTTTTCAAAAAATTTAAATGCCCACATATCGAAAGTGCTTCCGAGGTTTATAAAACTCTTGCTTATTTTATATGAGGGATGTCCCCTTAAAATTTGCCTAGGACGTCCTATATAGAGTCTGATATGCTTATACTGGGGGATGTAGAATTACAAATAATATAAATACTGTGCTAGTCGTTTGTTGCGTTTAAGAGCTACGCAGTGTTACAATAATTCAGAAAGATATGTACGAAATTGATTATTTTCTTAAATTAATTTTATTTCCTCTAGAATATATGATAAATCTTTCTGAAACGACCTACATAATATGTAGGCCTGGAAATCTGGAAACTTTCAGTAGACTTGCGGTTAACCTCCATTTCCCGTGGATCTGTCGGTAAACTTCTGAGAGTCGGAAACTGGAGTGGGTTAAAATCACCAGCGTAGGAAATCCAGTCCAAGTTTTTTTTGTAATCTTTTTGTTATCACTAATTAAAATTTTGGAGTATCTTCTATTGATAACAGTCATTTTAAAGATTGCAAATAAGGCTAAATGCATACTAAAACTTCATATTTATCAGAGAAGTAGTGTTAACAGTTCTCCTTTTAAACAAATGAATGTATAGAAATGTTAAATATACGTATCATACAATTTATTGATAACATTTCGGTTTAAATTGTGTCATACGATGTGGAACTTTGAAATTAAATAATTTCTACCTGTTTTCTTTTGTAGAAAATAATGGAACACTAAAAAATATGAAATATGTGTTAAATATTTTATCTAAAAAGAAATAATTGAATTGAATGAAAGAAAAGAATTGGGAACGACCCCATGGATTAATAAAATCCATACAAGTAAAAACACCCTACAAGTCTATAGTTCAGACAAGTAGATTAAGTCAAGTATGATTCACAATTGTATTGTCTATATTGAAAATATATCAAACGTGCTTTTCTAAGTTTTCTATACACTGAAAAAAAAAAATATTCACTGGAATTTCACTCAATTTCACTCAATAATGTATGTCCACACCCGATTGAATGAAATATTCACTCTTAGTATGAGTACAACTAAAATTTGAAGGAGACCGATATGTGAAGAAAATAAAACAATAAAATACAGGGTGTTATATTTGAAAAATTTTAGAAAATCAAGTGTATACTTTCTAAAAATGATCGTATTATAAAAAAATACCAGTATAAAATATCGATATTAGCTAATATAGGAGCCTTTGTCTAACATTTGCCTATAACTCTGTCTAATTACTTTGCTCCAAGTGTTAGTAGCTGAAAGTTAATACAACTTCCTCGAGGTCATGTTTTTTCCAAAATTCGAAGAATTTTCTACATAATTTGGCAACCCCGCACTAAAATGATAAACTGTTTATATTGGCATATATAGAATTTTCTCGGAAATCCATATGTTTAAAAATATACAGGGTGTTCAATTTAAAAAATGTAATATTTGGCGTGTCCCGTTTTATCTCATCGCCCTATGTGTTTCAAATTAATTTTGTCCTTTAGGTTTTTTGATTCTGTACAACTTTTATATAAACTTATTTTCTGTATTGTGAACAAGAGAGTTATTTTACATTCTCACACTAATGGCCCAACTTGTATGTAAACATTTAAAATTCACCCTGTATAGTCATTTGTTCAATTTCGTGACACTGGGTGCTTTGACGGTACAAATGGCACACAATAATGTAAATCCGAGGTTGTTAAACCTTTGCTTTCTCACTAGATTGCCGCAATCTGGCGGCAACAATCGTCCTTGATTCTGACCCCCAACGCTGCATTTTTTTTAACTTAATCTCATCGGAAAACGAAACGTCCGGCGTGCATGTATACCACACCGCAGACGTACACTTGTGTGTCACATATGGATTACAAGTTCTCTACAAAAAAATAGGTTAAAGTCAAGGCCGAACGTGTTTGTATGTCATTTTCTAATAATTTCGCTCCCGAAATGTTATGTGGACATCTGTGTAACACGTCTGGCTTTCGTTGATAAATTATTCAAAAAGTGGCCATTCATGTTACAGTGACAGGATATTTTATACGAAATTATAAAAATAAGAGAAAATTATTCAGCAACATACACTAAATTTTATACATTACATGGGTTAATGTATTGTTTGCTATATTTTTTAAGAATATGTTTTTTTATTTTCTTTATTTCACACCAAGTCACAATTTCTTCCACAGTCAATTTAGTTGGTTCAGACTTTGTTTAAGGAAGTATATCGGGGTTCGAGGGAAGTGAGGAGCGCAGGGGGGTCCTATGATTTTCTTATGGGACTAAAACCCGCTGCCAATTTGAAAAAATCTAATTCTATTGAAATTATTTGCGATAAACAGTATCTATATAGCAAATAAATCTACTCATATGTACATAGCATACATATTGACTAATTAACAACATAAAAATATCATATTTAAGTAGTTTAAATTATATTTAATGAACGCATAAAGACTATGTAGATGTGGCAACAGCGCTAATAATTGACTAGCAGTTGTACACACTGCCAACCTACAGACCTCGGACATCGGAGATATTGCGCGTCAAATTCGGGTATAGATGCGTACGCGTTCAAAAATGTATTGTGTGTAAACTATGTACAATATAATTATTATATATAGCAAATATATTGAACATAGTTTACACACAATACATTTTTGAACGCGTACGCATCTATACCCGAATTTGACGCGCAATATCTCCGATGTCCGAGGTCTGTAGGTT
>NW_019416512.1:2239712-2249111 GCF_000390285.2 Anoplophora glabripennis
GTACAAATGCTTTTATCTCAAGTATTACTAATTATATTAATCAAGTAAAGAAAACTTTATGTAACCCTAAATATTGCTGGGTAATGATTACGATGTTTTTATAAACCATTAAATATATTAACAGGATTTATCAACTGTATTTTTTATTCCAATAAATATATCACAGCTTCCTAGTCTTTTTTAATTAATCTAGTTTTTTAAAAACATTACAAAAAATCATCTGTTGTGGATAATTTATTGTCGATAACAATGTACATGGGATTTAGGAAAAATGTATGTTTGAAATCAATTTCGCTTTTATCAGGTCTTTCAAATGTATTCCCTCCTTGCTGTCAGCTGATTGCGACGTTGCCACATTAATCCTCAAGTCAAACAGAAATGCAATTATTGGTTTCTGTTTCTAATTAATACAGCTGTACTATGTTGAAAACTTACATTAGTTTTACATCAAAAATAAGATAATACTGTGTACTATCTATGGAAAAGTTTTGTTTCACAATTTCTAAATTTTTTTCTCAATTATGGGCAAAAAGAGAGCCGCACCGTCCATCTTCGCCATATAAACCTATGTTAAAATGAACAACTTTCAACAACAATATCTCAAAATCTAGATTAAAAAAAAAATTCAAAAAAATATGACGCACAGAGGGAGCACAGGGTAATACGCTATATAAATTTCAAGTCTGTGCACATCTGTGCATTTGGGTAAACCCGATATAGGTACCTCCTTAATATAGCCCAAAACGTGAAATTTTGAAATCTCCTCCAGTTCTCTTATTTGCCTCTCGACAAATTTGTATTTAATTTTCAAACACCCTATAGCAAGTAATTTGTCTGCTTTCAATTTATGTTCAATCTTTGAAAAAGTCCCGTTACCGAAGCGTTAATAATCCTCAGAATTCTAATTAACGACCAATTTGGAAGCGCTTCATATGAGGTTCGAAACATATTAATAAAAATGAGGTTAGACACATCAAAAGACGATTTTCTCCAATTATCACTGAGCTGAAAAGGGGATTGAGGAATTCCTGCTCTGTCTTCCTCTGTGTAATTAAGATCCTCCTTATTACATACAAAAAATGAGTTATTAAGTTCTTAAATTACCCCGCAGAAGACTTATAAAAGTAAAATTTCCTCTAGATGGGATTTTTTCGATTACGTTTCTTATCAAATAAACCGCCCAACGGCCCATAAATTTAATTATCCGAGATGGCTTAAATAAGGGAGATTTCGAGTGATCCTTTTTTGGCAAATATTTATATTTCATCCGCTGGAAGTTATATTAAAACTGGATATTAAGATTCATACCTGAAACATTTTTAAGAGCAGCTTGGAGAGAATACAAGCATGCTAGTGTTGGCTAGTGAGTGTATGTTTCGAATCAGAGAGTCGACTCTTGGCTTAGATCATCTGAGTCGACTCCCAAAATATGTAAGAGTCGACTCCGATGATTCAATATGTAGCGTTATCGTGATCGACCTGTGCCGACTCCCGTGTGGAGTGTCGAATCCGTTATAGTGTACAGCTGAACCACCAGGGCCGAGAGTCAGATGTGAGTCAGATTCGTTTTGGGATTTGGATCGGCGTGTAGCTGTGCCTGTGAATCATGTGATCACTGTATTTAGTGATTTGCAAGTCGTTTGATACTGATAGGGAGTAAAGAGTGTGGGCAACAATGGCCGCAATCTACAAGAAAAAAGGGTAGCAAACGGTTTGCGTTTGTATTTGTAAACGTTTGAAGAGAATATATGCTTTATTATCGCATTCATTCGCATTTTTGTATTACATACAAATAGGTACTACGCCCTTGACAACAAATTTCAGTGAAAAAACTAAGTACGTAACCCTTGACTGCAGTAGAAGAACTAATTTCTATTTTAGTCAGTTGTTTCAGTAAACAAATGTGTAATCGAATTATCGGTCAAGCTCAAGATCGACAAGATTCGTCAATCGGCCCAGATTCCGCTATTTCCGTCCGTTCCGAGACGGAGCCACCGTGATTATGCGAATTACGAACTTAGCGATTCGATATCTGCCATGGGAGTTGGGAGTCGGAAGAGTCGGCTCCCAGTTTCGACTCTCAACTTTGAAATGAGTCATTTGATTCGAAACATCAAAATGAATCGTTTTGCCCATCACTAAAGCATGCAATAAGGCTGCGCCGCTTATATATCTTGATGTAATTGACAGGAACCAATGAGCGTTAAGAATCGCGAAGCAGGACAGTAGTAGGAACAAATATGGAGTCAACACAGGGTTCCCATTAAACTTGCAGGCTTGAAAATATGCGATTTAAAATTATTCAAAAAAGTAATACTACAAAGCAACTTCACACTAGACATATCAGAGTATATGCATTAATTTGATAAAAACTGAATACCTGTAAAGCGAAGTAAAAGCGCAAATTCTGATAATAATAAGTTGTGATCAATTGTAAACTGTAATCGATTTGTTTTATTCGTGAGACCTAATAAGGCAGAGAAATGTATTACAAACTGTCGTAAATTGAGAAATTAAAGAAAGTCTAGTAATAAATGTCCTTTTTTTACAAAAACAAAAGATTTAAGTTATTTTCACAATTTTAGACAGTACATATTTTTTTCTAATTTTAGACTCATAGACAAAGTCCTATTTACCAAAAATATCCTCTATGCGTGAGATTTGTTTTAAGTGATGCTGAATAAGGATTATAGTCCAATTGGGCCTTTAAATCGCAATTTTGGTCAACTTGCCTAATGTGGTATATAAGTCAGTTTGAGGTATATAATAAGCGAGAGTTTTTTATTTAACCTTCGGCCAGGGGTGAAAAAAAGTGTTTTTACAAAATAACTCAAAAAGGGTAAGAATTGTAGTAGAAATAGGAAAATAAAATTCGAAAGCAATAATTATTTTAAATAATGAATCGAATGGTATAAAATAATTGTTTTAGTGTTGTTAAACCATTAAAATTGACAATTAAAAAATTAAGATTGTTATAACTATTTTATTAAAAATAAAAAATATATCTATGTCTGAAGAGAAAGTTTTATTTTTTTAGAGTAGATTGAAAAAAATATTAGTCGTGACTCAATATATTATTGTTTTTAATTATTGTAATCAAACCCCTGCATTTAAACAAAATAACCGGATTGACGGATACTTGTCCATCACTACATGGCTTATACCACGCCACGAGATGACTATTGGGGATGGAAATAGACAAAGACAATGCACGGCAACCATAAAATGGAGTGGGATCACTTAATAATGAGTACATTTACTTTGATTTAGCTACAAGTGCACCAAATACGAGTTTATCTGCAGAATTTATTTAAGAGGTACCCATATTTGAGTGAAAATACTCAGTTTTTATGCAGATATTATCATAAATGAGTAAAATTATCAAAATGCTAAATATTGAGTGAAAATGTACTCAGTAATTTCACTCACAGTACATTTGTTGCTTTCACTCACACCGAATTTTTTACAGTGTAGTCAAATTTTTAATATAGAGAATTTTCCGGAATATCGTTCAAAAAAAGAAAAATCTCGGCATCCATTACCATTTATTTAGAAGAATTTTTCCTAAAAAAATGGAAATTGCGAGTACTGTAGGAGTTTCCCATTAACTACAGTTTCTTTTTTTAACTAATTAGCATTTTCTTTGTTTCAGGTACGTTCGACAGGCTTGAAATCTGGGGAATATAAAGACCGATCCAGCACTGTAGCCGTTTTTATTCTGTAACGTGAGTTGTATGAAAATTAGCTGCTTATCTTTATTTCAAATTGCTTTTACAACATATTGTACACCACCTATTTACATCAGAATTATTATCTATCACGCTAGAAGCAATCGAACATCTGATTAATTTTTTTAGAAAGGAAAATAGTGTAAGGAATGTAATATCGACAATATTCTCAAATGTTCGTTTATCATCGAGCACGATATATGCTCTAAAAATATCTTGGAATTATTTGCCTTTTTTTTTAAGCGATAAATTGAGCACTTCTGCTTAAAAAAAACCGGGCGACACTGAGATTGCCGATCGAGATATATTCCTGCAATTTTCTGGGCTTAAATTTAGCACGATTTATTATGTTTGTAGAAAAAATCAAGGCCGAGTTTCTTAAACGATTTTTTTTGTATATACGCTGGAAATGTGTCAGTCTGGTTGCTAAGTTAGTTTAATAACATGTCAACATGTCTTTTTGGTATAATTGCCTGGGTTATAAAAGTTGATTTTTTTTAGGTTTTATTTTGAAATAAGTAAACAGGGCGTTTTCAATATAAATGTGCCATACAGGGCGTTTTCAATAAATGTGCCATACATTCAGGGGTCCACAAAACATAAAAAATAAGACGATTCTTCCTATGAACCATAGGTCTATAGTCTTTTGTTTTTAAGCGGTCTTTCCCAATTTTTTAATTTTTTCTCTATATTTTGTACCATATGAGATTATGGTTTTGTTAGTATGTTTTTTAATGTTTGCTTTTTCTGATACGAGTAAAGCTTTGTATTTTTTTTACTGGATTTAATCTTAATTAAAAAAGTCTACAAAGATACGCGCAGAATTTTGCCTCTCGGAAAAATGTCGAGCTTAAGGACCACAACGTGACAAGATTTCATAGAACATTTTTATTCAGAATTGATTGAGGAAAATAACGTGTCTTAAAATTTTGTATCTTAAGCTTTAAGGAGCACATTTCGCAATACTCTAATGTCAAATAAATTAACTAATTTTATAAAACGTCTTTCGAGATTTTATCAACATACATTTTTCTTTAGGTCAAGCCATGTTGCTTATCTCTTTACATCCATCATAAACGTATTAATTTTTTCTTCATGAGAAAAATAACGAGTACGTAACCTTTAATAAATCGCGAAGGCTTTTATTGTACCTCAATTTTTTATCTTTGTCCTTTCACTGCAGTCGTTTTTAGTAATCTAAATCTAAGATAAGTATATCTCTATCTGACCTCGAGTTGTTTTATGTTTTTTTTTTGTCTGTACGTATAAATCTTCAGGATACTTTAACATAATCACGCTCGTCCACGGAATACAAAAACAGAGTAGATCATCGCACGGACTTGAATTGAAATAAGAGGTACACGTCTAGGCATACATTTTGAGCGAGAATATTTCTAAACAAACTTGTCCACAAGCCTGCCAAGGAAAAACATCACATTCGAATCAACAATTTCTATGTTTGTAAATGTACATCTATAAAAATTTCACAAAATCTAAAAGGCATTTTTTCACCAATCTTTCCAATATCCAATACGCAGGCTGTAATATCGATTCTAGTACCATTTAACTTTCGCTTATATCCGAGATGCGGTTATAATTTAATGACGAAACTTCTGCGATAGTAGAGACCTTGGGATAGTCCTTAAATGCCCTTTAAGGACTATCCTGAAAGGGAGTTTTCTCATGATAAATCGCACCGCCGAAGAGACAAAGGAAACCAATACCAGGATACGTAAAGGCTGTAAAAAACTCTCAACGGCTCTGATATTAGGCCATTGTGGGAACAGAAGAAAAAAATAATTAATCACCAGGGTTAAACTGTTCTAATAAATTGTGCCAAAACTTAAAGTTAGGAAAAAAATAACCGACAAAAGTTCCGTGTAATATATTACAACTTAGATAATTATTATGTAAGGTGGTCACGCAAAATTTGCCCCACCCTCAATTTTTTGACGCATGCCACAAAGACAATACTCTAGTCGAATTAAGAGTTTGAACGTGAAAAAATTATTAGTAGACTTTTTATTCACACTTTATGTAGAATAATAATATCAAAAAAGTAACTCGAAAGAAGTGACCTAAGTTGTCAAATTGTAAATAAGTAGTAAATTTATGTGTTTTTTCTCTTTTTAATGAAAATCTAGACGACCTATCAGAAAATTGGGTCATTTATGTTGTAGGCAATTAAATTACCTACAATTTAAGGTATCTAAAGTCATATTTCACCAATTTGTTAATTATTGTAAAATCAAACGCGGAAAAATCAGTTTTCGAAGATTGCAATATTGCCAAAAGCCATGGATGTTGATGAAAATTATGGAAAAGACGGTAAATCCAAAGACCAACATGTGTGCCAAAAGACAATCGAATCGATTGAACATGAAATTGTTGCTACAGGTATTTGTCAATTAATTTCGTTCGTTTTTTTTGCTATTAATTGTTTGATTTAACGTTAATTTTAAGAAGTTAATATCGTAGATATAGGTTCTATTTGATCAAAAGAAACGTATCGAAAAAGAAAAATTTAACCTTTGCAAATACCAATGTAGGACGTGCGAAACAGCGTTATAAACAAATTGTCCCAGTGCCAGGCAAAAGCCGCTCGGGAATTCGCTCTTTTTACATTAAAGATTAAAGCAAAGTTTTCAGGTTTTATGATCTAATTCGACTGAAGTACAATTGAATGTGGCATTTCCGAAGGTATAGGCCTAATTTTTGTTTTTTAAATAGAATATTTTGCAGATCTTACACCGTTGGAAAGATCGTCTAAAGAGCTTTTGAGAAATATTTTGCAAGTGATCTTTAATCTTGTAATATATAGTCGTTCGATAATAAAATATAACATTTGGTCTGGAACTTACTCTAGTTTGAAAATAGAAATTGGTCAGTAGCAATCAATGAATATCTAATATTGTGAAATAAGTTAAAAAAGTGTTTTAAACTATTTATCATATGACTAATGCTAATACACTAGTCACAAAAATTAAATTAGAAAACTTCCAATTTTTTGGGTGATTTTCAAATGGCTGTAACTTGGAAGGATGGAGGGAAGTGGTCATAGAGAGAATAAAAAAAGGAAATTGAAGCCTTAAATGTCTAGTTTAATTTTTACCAGTGTTTAAAAAGGTCTATGGACTTTTCTAATATCGAGTTTTTGGGTTAATTTAAAAAAGCTGTTTTTTTTTAAGAAAGCTTATTTAGACTTTGAAGAACTCAGTAAAAATTCCAAGATTTGTTGATTGACGATTTGAAAATAAATTAAAAAAAACTCTTTAGTTTTTTTACGATAATTTTTTTTGATGAAAAAAATATGAATTATTGCTAAAAACGACATTTTCAACTTAAAAGAACTAATAAAAAGCGAAAAATTACACATTTCAAATATTCCCTAATTATGCAAATTTTTACATTCTTTTCCAACCCACATTTCCACTTCGATTTTTTTTTCTTCAGAAATCGATAATTACATCTTGTAGAGAATACTTTGCAGTCTTCAAAACCTTACTGGGATTTTCTGTACGCTCATTATTTCCCAAGTAAGTGATTGCCAAAGTCAAAAATAACTTTTTAGCTTTGATCGACGATCGCTCAAACAAATTGAAGGTATTTAAATTATCTAAAAGAGCTTTACGGTGATATTACAAAAAAAAAATTGAAGTCTATAGACCTTTTTAAAGAATTTGGAAATGTTTTCACCGCTGGTTTTCTTACTCAAAAACCGCTGACGTTAAAACATTTTTAAACACCAGATCCGAAAACTAGAAACTTGAAGCTTTAATTTCCTTTTTATATTCTCTACGACCGTTTTTCTTCAAGTTACTGTGAAAATCATCCACAAATTTCGTATATTTTTTAATATCACTTAATTTTTATGACTACACTGTAAAAAAATTCCTTTAAATTTCACTCAATTTTACTCAGTTTCTGTCTACACCCGATTAAGTGAAATTTTCACTATTAATATGAGTGCAACTGAGTGAAACTATTGCATCAGAAATGAGTGAGTTTTACTCCAATCCAAGTTACTGCTAACTATCAATTGAGCGACTTTTGACTCTATTGTGAGTATATAACACCAATTTAGAATTGACTTTTTCTCTAATACGATTTAAATTTAACTATTATTGAGTCATTTTTTACTCAGACTTGGTTTTTAATTAACCAAATGTTGATTGCAAAAATAAATCACTAATAAATGATTAATTAGGATATACGGTGTTGAAATTAATTCACTTCGCGGGGGCCTCCTGCTGACCTGGCTGAGACCCACCAGCTGAGACCCATCACCGCTGACTAAGGCCTGTTCTCCTGGCGATCGCGCTTTTCTGGAGCATCTAACGGGCCCCTATCAACTGCGGTCGAGATTACAGAAGCAATATGCAAGTGGTGCCATCTTCACGGCGTCATTACTCGAAATTAATGTACATTTAAACTCACTCAGTAATGAGAACATTTACTCTGATTTAGGTACAAATGCACCAAATACGAGTTCACATGAAGAATTTATTTAAGGAGTATCTATATTTGAGTAAAGTACTCAGTTTTAGTTAAAATGTACTCAATAATTTCACTCAATGGATTCACTTCCAACCTTTATTGCTTTCACTCACACCGATTTTTTTACAGTATAGTGTGCGTCACTGGTAATACTGTTTGAGGGGCATCTCCGTCCTGCTAGCAGTGGAAAAAATGTTCGCCTGTCAAAACCTACCGCGTAGCACACTCGAGTAAAAAAAAGTCACTAGCCGCCATTGGTCAATACACTGTTTTCCATATTGGGCCGGCAGATAAGAATCCAAGTGATTAATTTACGAATCCACCTCGTATCTAATCCAAAAAGAAAAACAACGCTCTTGTTTTGCCTCCTTGCTCACGGTCTGGCGATAGTTTACCTTAACAAATGCGCATTTCTAAAGCCTGGGCCCATTTCCATGCAAACGGCCATTCCAAACAAACTGCGCATTGTAGCCGTCTGTATTCTTATGCATTCTGCGCTCGAATATTTTTGAAACCGTTGTTGCAGTTCCACGCGAACACAAATAACCTAATGGGTTGGGTATGCTGGCGGTTTACGGATCGTCGTTGCATTTCTCTTCTCACGTTCACTGTTATAGGGTATTGGACTATTTGAAGGGGACAATGGGAGCATTGCTGTTTGGCTCGGTTTTGCGAGGAAATTTGTGTGTTACGTTGACCTGCTGCTTTGATAGTAGTAGTATTTACTTATTGCCCATAACGCCCAACAATTACAGGACAAATTACGGAGCAAAATTGTAAAATAATAAGTTAATAAAGTATCAAACATATCTAAAAGAAAACCCATTACATATGGTAATACATATTTTATATACAGTGCTTTCGAAAAGTAACGAATAAATTCGTTATTTTTTTGAAAAAATCTCTTGGCACGTCGATTTTGTTTTTAAAAAAGGCACTTTTTGACATACGACCCATATTTGTGACGTCATCGTTGGTCGAGATATGTCATCGACAATTTTTTTAAATAGCAACCCCTAATTTTGACCTTGCCATTTGAAAGAGCGTGTCATTCTACATACACAGATCATGAAAAATTATGGTGTTACATAACAAAAATTTCAAGAAAATAATGTTTGAAGATTTTAAAATTTAATTTTCACAATACTGAAAATGATAATGATTAAGTAAAAAT
>NW_019416512.1:2250803-2258997 GCF_000390285.2 Anoplophora glabripennis
ACACTGCCCGTTTCACGAAAAACATTAACACAACGCTGAACTGCACTTTGAAAAATTTTGTACTCAACAACGCCGGGAAATTGATTTTGAAATTCTATGAAACATTCCTCAATAGAATACTTCCATATTCCATCAATCTTGCGTCCATTTCTAAAGTAGGACTCTATGATAAACACTTTTTGTTCTTGAGAAAACACCATTTAAAACGCTTTTTAAAACGAAAATATTCAAATTGATAGCGGCGATATAGCGCTTTGACAGATGACGTTTAAGTTCATTTGCTATACGCTACGCCCTACGTCCAAATTTTCAGAACCAACTTGACCACGTTTTTATTTGAACGCTCGTTATAAATAGATAGCCCTTCTAGACAAATTAAGCGATATAAGGTTATACTGACTTTTTTGTCGTAGTCTTTAAAAAATGGAGGAATGAAATGAAAACAATAATTTAGTACTACTTTTTATTTTATTACACAAATGTTCAAAGTGTCCCTCACCTAACCATGGCACAATGCCCAATTCGGTATTCAATATCAATTACATTTTGAATAACATTTAGTGTTATGTTTCGAATTTCTTGTCTGATACGATTTTTCAATCCTTCGATAGTGTCTGGTCTGTTCACATACACTTTGCTTTTTAGATAACCCCACAAAAAAAATCTAGTTGGGTTAAGTAAGGAGAACGTGGTGGCCATTCAAGCAGTCCTCTTCTGTCTATCCATCAATTTGGGAAAATTTTATCAAGGTAATTTCTTGCATCGAGGCGAAAATGTGGAGTGCACCATCTTGTTGGAACCAGACCTTACCAAGCAAAAATTAATTCCAGGGCTGGAATCAGCTGAAAACGCAAAAAATCCAAATAAATATCGCCTGTCAAATTGCCCTCAAAGGAATAAGGTCCCAGAATGCGATTTTTTACTATTCCAGCCCAAACATTCACTTTCTCCGGCCGTTGTGTATGTTTTTCTTGCATCCAATGCGGATTTTCTGGGCTCCAAAACCTAATATTTTCCTTGTCATGGTTCCATTTAAGCAAAAAGTTGATTCGTCGGCGAAACGAATGATTTTGTAAGTTGGGTTTTCTTTCCAGTAAATTTCTAATTTCCTCGCAAAACTGTAATCTTCTATCTGTGTCATCTGCCCATAGTTCTTGTGAGACGTTAACTTTGTAAGGATGCCACTTTTGAGACTTCAGAGTTCTGTAAACTGAGGACTTCGACAAGTTGGAAGTTGACTGAGATAGATCTAATGGATAAGTGAGGATTTTCAGTAACGGCGAGCATCACATTTTGATGGTGATTTTCGCTTAGCGTTCTTCACCTTCCTGATTCAGGTAAATCTTTTATAGTTCCGGTTCTTTTTGGATACTTTACTTATTATAGCTGGACTAATTCTCTGGTCTGGATACTTACGGTGAAATAAGTCACATACCTCCTGTTGACTACGGATTTTATCTCTGCATCCAAGCATAACTAAAATTTCAGTTCTCTGTTTTTCGTTTAAATTTTGATTCACGTTATACCTAAGGTACTTTATTATGCGTTTATCGATGTGTTTTTTTTGAGAAAAAAAGCAATAAAGTAAGTAGAAAACGATTAATAAAGAGTAGGAACGTTTTTTAAAGTACAGAAGAGACTTTTATTGCTTGAAATAGTCGTCAGTACGACATAAAAGACAATTTTTTACATTTTTTTGACAACTATGACAAAAAAGTAGGTATAACTTTATATGAACTCGTCTTTAGAAGGGCTATCTATTTATACTATAAAATATAGAGCGTCAAAAAAATGTCAATAATGTTATAGATCTGTGGCTCAAAAAAAAATAGAAAATGTTGCAGAAAAGTGACAATGTCTAATTTATTTTATAACATCCAGCAGGGCTAACATTATATACAGGATGAGATAAATAAAGAAAATACACATATACACTAACGATTTACAAAATCGGAACTAATTTTAAATGACTTGTTTTTGTACTTTTAACAGTATAAAAAATATTGAGGAAAACTGATTAACATATTATAGTTCTAGGTATAGTCAAATGAATGTAATGAAGAATGCGATGTTATTCCATCAACATTAATACCAAACTTTTGTAAAAACTTACAGTATGAGAGAAGTTTCTACTGAATCTAGCAATAAACCTGTACATACGGGAGGATTTCAAAGAGATATTATTATGTAACATATTATAAGCAATCAGTAAAAAATCACTCCCAAATCAGTATATCTCCGGTTTTCGAAGAATAAAATTATTTAGCATGTAATTATACGATACCGGCTGTTTGTTCAGGTTTCAAGATAGATTTAAACTGAGACGATTTACAAAACACCATTCTTGGTATCGTTTTAAGTTATTAAAACACATGAACGCAGTCATTCACATATAGTATTTCACTATAAATTTAAGACCATCTGCACAAAGCAAATATTCGACATAAATAAAGTCCACTATATCATTTATGAAAATATTAAATAGTAGTGCTCCTAAGTTGCTTCCTTGAGGCACCCCAGAGAAGGCAACGTATTCATGTGTTAGAACTAATTTTTTCAACAGTTAAGTCAACTTTATATTGATTGTCCAGGTTGATTGTTGAGAAATAAAGTAAACAAAATTTACAAGGTTGGTAAATCCGTGTTGACAAAGTGTTAACGTTTTGCTGTCATGGTGATAAAGTCGATTGAACAAGAATCATAGGTCTAGTCTTTGGAATAGACCACTTTTCTTGTTTTGTGCGTCTATGCAATCCTTATAATTCTAAAACTCGAGAATATTAGAGATTTCAAGATATTTTTCATGTTAGAATATTCTGGTAATTTGCTGGGACAATTCTGACATCGGATTCAAATTCAGCGGCTCAAAAGACACGGGAATATATAGGTCATACCAAGATTTTCAGTGGCTGTTAAATCATACCTGGATCCAGAAGCTAATTTATTAATTTTGTGGATTTTTAACCTTTTTTTAAGGTTATGAAGCATTTGTGAACTTATGAGCCAAATCTGACTTTGGATTCATGTTCAGCGGATCAGGATACATGGGAATATCATCTGATCACTAGTTTCAAACTTATTTTTTTTATGGAGTTGTGTAATTAATAAAAATTATTGTCAATTATACCTACATGTGAAATTTTCTATTTCGTTTAATAAATTTTGACATATGTATCTGTTCGATTTCTTTCCGTGAATCCATCCAGATAGACTGAAACCGAAAGTATAGAGAACACTTATTTTTATCGATTTCTAGAAACACAAACTGCCTACTCGCCAGAGGTATGTTGTGGCTCGTATCACACTTTCCTAATCTGTGTACCTACGGCTACTGTTTACGTCAATTATTTCGAGATCAATCAAATGACGCTGTTAACATTCATTATTAGAGACAGTGCCAACAGCCACCCGGTTTTTTCCGCAAGCGCTTGCATTTAAATAGATCAGTGTTTTTGACCCCGATTTCTGGTTTCGCAAACGTAAAAAAATATGGAAACTTGCTCAACACATTTTTATTTATGAATTTTTTATGCTCTTGATTTATTTTAGATCTTTTTAGAACTGTGCCATGTGGAAATAATTTTGTTTTATTGTGTCTATTTTTTGTAAGGGGTGTCACAAAGTAAAAACCAGGGCCGTACTTAGGACCACATAGTCTTTAGATCCATTTTGGTCAAAATTCAGCCTAAACCCCTACTGATTTCATGAATACCCATTACAAGGTTACATAAACTACTTTGATTTACAGAGAAAATTTGAACTTGAATATTTTTCGCAGTTTTTATATTCAGACTTAGGTACCTACTTGTTTCAAATTATTATTTTTTTTCGTATTAAGTATATAGATTAAATTTGCTTGTAAGTAAAATACATGTTATTATATACCTCAGAGGTGAAGTACCTACTTAAAGAAATCGTATTTATTTTTAATAGCTAAATAATGATAATAATAATAGACAACTAAGGGATTTCTGAAAATCAGTTTTTGTTGTGTGTCTCAAGATTGCCCCATTTTTGAGATAAATGACAAAGTATCATCATTTTGAAAAAAAAAACGGTAATGCTAAAAGTAATTACATTATTCATTAATGAAATAAAGAATTATTTTGTTAATTTGTTAATAATAATTGCAGTTTTGGATGACATTATTTTAACAAATTTTATTAAAAATTGGGTAATAGTTTTTTGTCTCCATTACAGTTTCCGACATTAATTCTCGTGACAAATAAGAAAAATGGAACCTATGGTGCTGAAATTTTTTTCGGGGTCAAATTTCGAAAAATTGTATTAGTGAACTTTTATCTTTAAATTTAATTGTAGGTACCACGTTCTTGTGACGTGATATTGTGACGTCACCTGGAGATTAAATAGCTATTTGTGGATATTGCCGGTGCAGAACTGATGAATGTGCTGTTAGTAAATGCATTTGTCAAATAGCCTATATTTAGGTTGACTTTCGTGTCATATGCGTCCTAAAGTGGTGTAAATTTCATATTTGAATTACATATGTTTGTGATTGATCTATATAAAACTTTTCATTATTGTGATGATTATTGACATTGTTTTCTAATAATAATAACTTGTTGAAATGCATTGTTCCATTTTTGGTTGTACAACAGACAACCAAAGCACATCCTGTAATAATTACATCATGTTTTTCATTTCCCTAATAATGATAACGGTTAAAATCTGGGTTGAAGTTTGCGAACGTAACTGTATATTTAACACCAAAATGGTTGGGTTTGTTCAAGGCAATTTAAACTATTGGACTATATATATTCATCATTTACACCAGATAGGTTAAAAAATTAGGAAATTTTTCCCAAATAATGTGTCAGAATTCAAGAAAGATTCTGAAAAAACTGCAGAAGATTTACCGAATAATGTTGATAACACTGACAGGTAAGTATGTAGATGTTTTGAGATTGAATTTATAGAGAAAAATTTAATTTTTTATTTATTAGATATAGAGGGCGTAAGACTATAGTCGGTTTTGGGTTTTTAGGGTGTATGACCTCATTTAATCAATTCTCTTAATATATCAGAAGGGCTATTCATAAACACCAACGCTCTATTCTAACACATTTTACTTAGACATGCGAACCAATTTTGCAAAACTATAATATCAGAAAGGCGTATGCCTGTAAAATTTCAGATTTGGTTCGTACGCCCTTCTGATATGACGCCCTCGAAACTTTACTAGTGAACCACTTAAATCACTATCCACGTGATGTCATGTGCCAAGCCAAACGATTTTATTTCCCGAAAATATCATATGTCATAGTATTCGTAATTCGTATCATGTTTGAAAATCATACCCCGTAGGTATAGTCTTTCCGAAGTCAGTTGAACATATATACTTAATAATATAAAAACGACTAGCAATAAAATTTAATGAGTTTCATAGGAGTCCCTAAAAAGTTGTCTGCTAATGGTAAAAATTATAATAATTTGTAATTTTATAATGTGTAGAAAATTTCTATTATATGTTCATTTGGCCAAAAACATATTTTAATTATTTATGTCTTCAAACCATTTTATTATATTTATGGTAAATTTTAGTTACGACATATCAAAAAACATTTACATTTTCTTTAAAATATATTACGGTTCGCCAAGAACCAACGGCAAGGTATGAACATATCTTTGCCAGCAAAGAATGAGGAAATGTTGTTAGTTTAGGTTAGAAAAGTTATTAAATAAAAATAATAATCGACAATAAAAAAATTCCGCACTGCTAGCCAATTTGTCAATAACTGAAATTTATGGCCCAGTCGCCCAGTGCGACTGTGTTTGTGCGGCGTTTGCTGCGCGCGCATTCTTCAACTGGGAGTATACATTTCTACGACTTGTACGTTTAGTTCGATCAGACCTGTATATGGGTATGGCTAAATAAATATGGGAACAAGTTTTTCAAATATTTCAAATCTGAGTTGTTGTGTAGCGACCGAACCTGGTACAAACTGTCACTTTGGTCTTGAGATCGGAAAGATTATACCAATGTTATCAAAATCCATGCATTTTTTAAAATAAAAATGTTCCATACATTTAATTTGTTCTGAATTAAAAGAAGAAAATGTACACTTTTGCTTATAGTTAGTATCCTGTACCGACCAGGCGATTGAGATATCCAAGAATGGCATCGTTCGTTTCCGTGAATCGCGTTGAAGAAAAACGTACCTAGTAACCTTGCGGTTGTAAATATAGATTTCAGTATCGCATTCCTCAGAGGTACTTCACTCTATTCGCTGACGTTGATCCTGAAATGCAACTATTTTTAATGCGTTCGATTTCGAGTAACCGAATGAATGCTTATGGCGCGGCCCTAATTTTAGACGTTTCGTCCGTTCGGGCATCAAGTCACGAGACCGGCACGTGCCGAAATATCTCCGAAATGTGATCCAAGAGGCCGCGTTCGATTGTTTAATAAGGTCCCAACGTCAAGGTCGGAGATGTTTTGCTTCGCTTACGGGAGTTCAGAATTGTTTCCAAAGCGCACAAAAAAATCGGGAGTGTTATGTTAAAAAGATCTCTCCTTTAATTCTAGAGAAGAATGGAAGAAAAAAGAAAAAGAAAACTTATTAAATTGTATATTAAAGTAACACAGGGAACAAACAATAACGTTACGTGTCAGTTTATTTTGTTTATAATTAAGGAATAGGGAGGAAAAGCGATTACAATTTTTTGTTCCGTAGAACATAATAAAATTTAATTCTTTTTTCGTTTATCGTTTCGCTCTGTTCTGAATTTAATTTATTTTTGTTGAAGGCGTTCTTTTATTCCAAATTTGTCTTTGACCTGCGAAGGCAAAAATCTACAATGAGCAGCTGAAATTGCTTATATCTTTAATTAAAAAGGAGACAAGACAAGAAAGGACGAATTGCGATCATAGAACTTAGAACTTCTTTGATGTTGATGAAGGAAAGACAAAATTTCACTTTTCATCTTATTTATAACGGTGAGAAAAAAATTGTGATAATACAAGGTGGCGGATATATTGGATTTTACATGCGTTTCGACTTATTGCTTTTCAAAGAATAGTATGGTATAGTCTTTCCGATCGCATTTGAAGACCAAAGAGCTACGAGGTATTCGGCATTGAAATATTTGAAAAACTTGTTCCTCTATTTATTTAGCCATACGCATATACAGGTCTGATCGCCCAGTTGAAAAGTACGCGCGTGGGCAAACAGCGAACAAACACAGCCAGACTGGGCGACCGGCTATAAAATTCACTTGTCGACAAATTACCTAGCAGTGCAGTGCAGCAATGCGGAATTTGGTGTGATTCAGGTAATTTTAATTTATTATAGGCACCTTCTATTAATCATTCATATTACAATTGCGAAAGGGAGAAATAAGAGGGATATTTTATTTACTAATATTATTACAATATGGCATTTTGGAGACATTTGAAATCTAACAAAACGAAATACCGTCAGACAATATTGAAGTGGTTGTTGATGAAAAAGCATATTTAGAATTTAAAAATAAAGATATACATGTTCAATGTCAGCGTCTAATAAACGTTAAATATTTACGATTGTTTAAAAAGGAAGAAAATGAAAAACCAAATAAGTCTCAGTGTCCACAATTTTTCGTGATATTAAACAAGGTGTTATAGATCATTGCATAAAGAGAAAACGAACACAAAAATTTTGAAATATCGATGACATGACGAGAGACGTAATTCGGTGGACAATTTATAATTCATATGAAAAAAATTGAGGACATAAATAATTAAAATATGTTGTTGGCCATATGAACATATACGAGTAATAGACATTTTCTACACATTATAATAATAATAATATATAATAATATCTCTACTCCTCATTCTAATTACGAGAATTAGCCCAGAAGTCGGAGACTTGTGCGGGGGAGGAGGCGGCATATTATTATTACGCAGGCCGCATTTGCGCCCAGGAACGACTTATGTTGGTAGGCCCTAACCACCATTCAGTGCAGGAATGAGGGAAACCTGGAAAACCTCATTAATTAGGGGGGTGGTCAAATGCCAACCGGTGTCAATCTCTCACATTGACCCAAGCCAACATTCTTCCACCCTACCATACCTGCACAGAGGGTGCCAATCCTCCGTACAAGCATAGCTAATCTACGGTCTACCGGCCGCGGGATTCGAAACCCGGGCAGATCGACACATCGATTTAAGGACGTTCGATACACCTCTTGC
>NW_019416512.1:2259228-2348610 GCF_000390285.2 Anoplophora glabripennis
GACTAAGCAAGTAAATGTTATAAGAATATTTACATGTGGAATTATATATAAAAAAGATAGTATTTTCGTAGATTTCAGTACCTAAAACCTTAATGGTTTGATCGTTTTTTGCACCTGTTTATTCGTTTTACTGCGGCCGGCGTCTTTGAAAATACTCAGGTGGCATGACATAACATTCCTATTATTTGATAAGCTTTAGATTATTCAGTTATTAAATGTTTGAAATTATTTGTCTCTGCGGAAAACACTATTTAAAGAATATGGGGCCCTTAAACCGTGCGGCTATCGACCGATATTAAGTTACATTATATAAGTACACATTTTTATATTTTTTACCTTTAGCAGAAAACTTTTTACAGACGCCCATGAAACTCATTAAATTTTATTACAATGCCTTTTTATACATGTTCGTAAAGACTATACCTACCTATTTAAAATGACAGTACGGCTAAAAAACACGAATTCGTCCATAGCACTTTGTTAATAAAGTTAGAATCCCTGCACATTGATTTTGAAAAATTCAAGACGACTGGGGAAATTAGCTGTTTCAACGTTCGCACGCTTTGTTGTCCTCCGGCCGTTGCGTTCCCTGTTGCGGAGTAAGGCGCCGAGTTAACGGGAGTTATAGGGTAATTTATTTATTTTTGAAAAGGTCGTGTAAATTTTTTTTTTTCGATTTTCTGTCTTTGTTAGTCCCTCCGAATACGCGGTTAAAATTAATGCCATTATGACTAAATCACCCTATATAATAGTAAAACTTCCAAACCTAACAATAATAGTTTTATGTAAAATCAGGGACGTATATTAGTATCAGTGTATTATTATTATTATTACGTAGCTTTTAAACCCATAGATTGTAACAGTCTTTAACTATTCTGGATCTTATACAAAACTGTTGAAACTGTTTTTCTTTCTAATTTCGTTCTTTGATCAAACATTTCACACCCAACTGCAAATAATTACACGACTCTTGTAATTGTTCCCGCTGAAGGTAATTTTCAAGACTGCCCACTCGTCGGATTCGTAACTCAATAAATAAGTAATTATGTATGAAAACCTTACACAACGCGTTATGTATTCCCTGTGAAGTTGCCTTTGATGAAGAGCTAATTACGCTTTGCTGGCGTTCTTTTTATTTCTTCTTACGTGCCGTGCCGTACGTGTAGATTTGCTGATTATGAAGACAGACGTGTACAGTTACGATAGTAATTTTGTTACTGTATTGAAATCCAAAACGAAGAAGATTGGCGTTCATTACGATACAATACTTCTCAGGCAAAAAGTAGAGATTTGTTAACGGAGGGGCCAGCGTATTATTTCACAGTTCCACAAAAAAAAAAAAGATTAGAGCAATGCATCATTATGTATACAGGGTGATTCATTAATAATGGTACAGAGCTTAAGGGCATGTTTCTAACCTCAAAATAGAGCGATTAAGCCAAATATGCCTTATCCGAATGTTGCTCCTTTTCGATCTACAGGGTGTTAAAGTTGAAAAAATATTTTCAATTTTTTTAAATATCTTGAGCATCTTTGAACGGATTGTCTTGAAAGTTTGTACACCTATGTTTTCTGAGGTGGTAATTACGGAAATGGTAACTATTTTGCAATCACATCTAGGATGCGCTAGTTGTAGTGTTCCGTCGGAGTAAACATCTCAAACTTTTTTGTCCTTCAAAAATCTGAATTTCCAATAAGAAATTATTAAACTACGTTCAATTCTAAATAAAAAAGATATACCTGTTAAAAATCGATAATCGATTAACCGTTTTCGAAATAAGAACGATTTACTATTTCTTTACAAAATTATTTGTTTGAACGTACGCCTTCAAATAAGATGACTTAAATGAAGTAGGCCGCTGTCAATGAAATTTCATGTATTATTTATGTCAATTCTAAGCAACTTATAAATACTAGACAGTTTAGTTCTTCTTCGTTTGTGATTTTTTTCATTAAAATGCTGCGTCATAATGATTATTTGTTTGTTGAAATAAGAAACATGGTATGTGTGTATGCCCAAGAAAATTATTGTGGTCGTCATGCAGCAGCGAGGTACTTGGAGTTATATCCAAATAACAGACAACCTAACCACAAGCTTTTCAAGACGTTGTACGACAGATTAGGAGAAACGGGATCATTTCGCCCTAAACGAGACGTTGGAAGGCCTAAAGTATTAGCGGCGGAGCAAGAAGAGGATGTTTTAGTGCGAATTGCCGAAAACACGCAAACAAGCACACGCCGAATTTCATCAGCTACTGGTGTAAGTCAGCCTTCCGTCTTCAGAATACTCCACAAAGAAAAATTGTATCCTTACCATTTTCGTCCGGTTCAACAGTTGATGCCACAAGATCCTCCTGGTAGATTTCGGTTCGCACAGTTTCTTCGTCGGCAACAAAATGCTGACCCTACATTTTATAATAAAATATTGTTTACGGACGAAGCTACATTTACCCGGCGCGGTGTATTTAATTGGAGAAATAGCCATTCCTGGGAACTGGAAAATCCTCACTTGCCACGAGAACAACATTTTCAGCATGAATTCTCAATAAATATTTGGTGTGGAATACTTTCCGATAACATTTTGGGACCATTTGTGTTACCCCGTCCACTTAATGGGGAAAATTATTTAAATTTTTTAACAAATGACTTGCCACTCGTTCTTGAAAATATCCCCTTAAATTTACGGCAAACCTTTTGGTTTATGCATGATGGTGCTCCCGCACATTACTCCCGACCAGTAAGAGAATATCTTGATATAAGTTTTCGAAACCGTTGGATTGGTCGCGGCAGCGAAGTGCCTTGGCCTGCGCGTAGCCCTGATTTAAATCCCCTAGATTTTTATTTCTGGGGTAACGTTAAATCTTTAGTTTATAAAGATGTTATACATACTCGAGAAGAGCTGTGGGCAAAAATACAAGAATCTGTTAACATTATCAGAGACCAACAAAGAAGTCTATTCAGTGTCAGACAAAATTTTAACGAGAGAATAAAAAAATGTATTGAAAACAATGGTCGCCACTTTGAGAATCTTTTGTAATTAGACTTAAGCATAATAAAATTTTCAGTTGTTACTGTGTTTGTCTTAATTCGTAATTAAGTCATCTTATTTAAAGGCGTACGTTCAAACAAATAATTTTGTAAAGAAATAGTAAATCGTTCTTATTTCGAAAACGGTTAAGTTTATCGATTTTTAACAGGTATATCTTTTTTATTTAGAATTGAACGTAGTTTAATAATTTCTTATTGGAAATTCAGATTTTTGAAGGACAAAAAAGTTTGACATATGTTTACTCCGACGGAACACTACAACTAGCGCATCCTAGATGTGATTGCAAAATAGTTACCATTTCCGTAATTACCACCTCAGAAAACATAGGTGTACAAACTTTCAAGACAATCCGTTCAAAGATGCTCAAGATATTTAAAAAAATCGAAAATATTTTTTCAACTTTAACACCCTGTAGATCGAAAAGGAGCAACATTCGGATAAGGCATATTTGGCTTAATCGCTCTATTTTGAGGTCAGCAACATGCCCTTAAGCTCTGTCCCATTATTAATGAATCACCCTGTATATATTGTTGCGCTCAATCCGAATCCGAATCTTCAAATATTCTAAATATTCCACCTCTCCATATTAGACTTGGTTTCATGAAATAGTTTGTTAAAGCTTTAGACAAAGATGCCGACTGTTTTGGATATTTAGGAGAGAAGTTTCCGGAAATAAGTGGTGTTAAACTGAAAGAAGGTATTTTTGATAGTCCGTACCGTGTTCAGAGGCGAAAAATTTATAACAAAAATGAATGATACTGAAAGAGCAACAAAGAGTTTCAAGAAAATCACTCAGAATTTCTTGGGGAATCGGAAGAGTGTGGATTACCAGAATTTAGTTGAGGAATTGTTGGAAAACTTTTAAAAACAGTTGCCTGATGAACTTGAAATTACATTTACTAGACGTTCATCTTGACTACTTTTCGGAGAACCTCGAAGACTATAGCGAAGGACAGGGTGAACTGTTTCACCATGATATCAAGAAAATGGGAGCATCAGTATCAAGGAAGGTGAGATATATTATGGTAGATTTCTGTTAGATGCTTAAAAGGAAACACCAGACAAAAACGCAGAAATAGAAAGATGCATAGATTGTTTGAAGATAGAAGAGTTTGTTACAAAAGGAAAAAGGGGTAAAAGAAACGTCATTCTTTGTCTGGAAACCATGTTAACATCTTCATCTCCCAGTACACTCGTAGATAGGTCCTGCAATAACTTCCATTGTATTTTGTCGTTTCAAATGCTATGCACCCTTAGAGTTGGATTTTCCGAATTTAAGAGTGATTTTTCGGCGATTTAAAAAAACTAGGGAGTGATGTAGCAATTTTGAATTCGGATTCAGATTCAGCGTCTCAGAATACATAGCGTACATGATCGTACAGTCATTTTTAGTCGGTTTCTACAATTTATACCTAATGCTGACTCCAAAGTAAGATTTTCAATAATTTATGTATTTAAGGACCGTTTTGCGCTATTTAAAAAAAAATGGAGGGTGATGGAGAAATTCTTCCCCGGACTCGGATTCAGCGGGTCAAAGTACATAAGGATACATGGGTCTAATTTTTGGAAGAGATCAGAGCTGGGCAAAATACTTTCAAAATGTATTTAAAATACAAATCACAAAATATTAGTACGAGAGTATTTTAAAAAACAAAATACTTCTTTGGCAAAGTATTTTAAATATAAATTACTAATACAGGGTGCATGTAAATAAGTTCGAAATATTTTAGGGGGTGGTTGCCGAAGTTATTTTGTGAAAAAAAGTACATATAAACCAAGGTCGAAATATGCTTCGTTTCCGAGATACAGTGTTTAAGTTTTAATGTTTTATTTATTTTTATTAATTGTTTCAAAGATCTCGAAATTTGAAAAACGCTTTGAAGGGATAAATGTGCATTTTTTGGAATGATCCGAATATTTCTACTTGCACCAGAGGCGTTCGTTCGAGAATGCTACAATTTTTTTTAATAAAAAAAATGGTACGCCACTGACTTTTTGATATTTTTTTTATAAATTCGCCATTAATTCAATGAAATTGGTCTCTTCAATTTTTTTCGTAGGATGCACCGTTTTTGAGAAAAAAATAAAAAACTTATTTTGTTGTAGGTTTTGTTAATCTTTTATTTACATGTCTCTTTTAGTAAAGCGTTATTATGGTCAAAGTTAAAATGCAATTCAGCATTGAAAATAAAAAGTTGATTTAAATGTGAGTAAAAAATTATTCGATTTCGAGATACAGGATGTTCAAATTTTAATCTTTTAATTTTTTTCTATCTAATGCAGCAATCTTCTTATCTAATACAGCAATATTAAACCAAAACAATAGTAAATAAAAATATGTTTTAATAGTGCAAACCTACAACAGGTGTTGAAAGTGACCTGCCTCACAAATGATACAAGAGTCAACTCATCGTCTCATTGACTGTCGTATTCGCTGAAATATTGGTACTGTATTTCTTATTGTCTCACAACAGGCTCTAATGTCTGTAATTCGATTCCTCAGGTCTCTTTGAAATAATTAATAAAAATAAATTTAAAAAACAATTGGATGAGTCTGGAAACAATCGTTTTCATTTGGGTCACTGACAATGAGATGCAGAATATTTAATTCACTCATTATTTTTTATTAACTTCTCTTAGAATAGCCTACTAATGATAAAAGAAATTAATTTTAAATTTTGATGATTGATGATACTGATTTAAAGGTAGTAGACAGAATAGCAATAACATAATGCAGAATGCAGAGTAAAATGCGCTAATCCAGACGTGCAGGTGCGTCATTTTTTCTGCGCGTGTTATATGTACCAGTCACCAGTCGTAACAGGCAAAAAGTATTTGTTTTTGGTAGGTATCTTAAATAGTTCGAGTAATTTAAATACTCAAATGTATTTAAATTACTTTTAGAAGATTTTAAACACTTTTTTAAAATACAAAATACTTTATTAAAGTGGGTATTTGAAATACAAAATATTTATGGTATGGTAAAAAAAGTATTTTAATTACAAAATACAATTTTATGTTTAAAATACTATTTGGTATTTTTTTTTGTCAAAACACTCCCAGCTCTGGAACAGACCACTTTTCTTTATTTTTGTGGGACCATGTTACTATTAATAAACGTCAGACTATATTTTCACCTGCACTCGTCAAACTTTTCCCGCCTTCTTGCGATCTAATTACCTAAAAAGTCCTCCCAGTTATGATTATCACATGAAGGTAACCGCCAACAAGTCAAAGTCGCGTACGTCACGTTTGCACCGTAGGTGTTCCATTGTTTTTACATTGCTCGGCGCGGAGGTTGTTTTGGGTCAATGTTATTATAAATTTTATGCCATTAACCTGTTTTTGCACTTTATTCGATCGTGATCGGCAGCGTTTATGCCAGGAATGCTTTAAGGATTGCATAAATTACGGTTTTTTTTTTTTCATCAAGCGAGTTTGTTTTAAAAGCACGTTGTTAATTGTATGGTTTAGCTTGTCCCGAGACATTGATATGGAGAATTTATTTCCATGTTCTGAAGCGTTTTGTGAGCGAGTAGTTAATAGTTGACAAGTTGTCATTGAGTGAATGCGTTCTGGAGATTTATTCGTTGCAGTTATTCAAGTTAAAGGCTTGTTGTGAATCATAATCGGACAGATAAGTAGATAAGTGGTTATAAAGATTAAGTTTTTTCTTCCTCTGAAATAAGTCAAAGCAGATGTTTCTAAAACATTACGAACTTCACTCTTTCTTCAGTGTTTGTTCTTCAGAATAGCGTAGTTTCCATAAGCGAAATGGGTTCATTTAGGTTATTTTTTTAATATACCGTACGCGCAAAGTATGGAATAAATTCAGTAAAAACGAAACAATTTTTTTTTGGGAAAAGTTCTCGAACAGGTCGATTTTTAATTTAAAAGATACATATTTTAGCATAAAAAGCGATTTTCAACCGTCATTTGTTTTCGAGTAATGACGTCATTGAAATTTTTTTAAATGACTCCATTTTTTTTCTTGATTCTGAAAGATCGTTTAATTATCGATCTCACAGTATTAAAATGCTGCCATCTTACATAGGAAAGTTTTTGAGTAAATGACAATTGAATGTTAGAAAACGTAAATTTTATTCATTAAAAAAATAACAATTCCTATGTCAAGCAAATACAATTCATTAAGTTTTCTACCTAAATTAAGTGTTCGAATTGCCATCCACCGACTTCTTGACAATACGCATGTTTTGTAAATATTTTGTTATTAAAAATAATTAATTGAGTCTGTTCGAATAAAAGTGTTAATTGTGTGTTGCCTACCCACTCACCTAAAAATAGGATTTTTACTTTTATCTTGTTTTTTTCTTTTGCGGGTTTTTATGGGTGACACGGACAACGCCGACCCTCGGCTCTACACAATGGTTCCGAAAAGAGTTACCTGAAGAACAGTGCGCACTTTCCGCTATTAAATATAATAATTATTTTCTATATAAAATCGCTTTATTAAACTTAAGTGCATAGACTTAATCTCTATTCTGAAGAAATACCATCCAGCACGGACCCGGGAGGCCCAGAGGTAAGTCTGTGTCACTTACGCTTTCATTTTGTATTTATTTTGTTAAATTTACCATTTGAGATTATTACTCCAAAATATTTGGATAATTCTCATACAACGCAAATGCATAATGTGCAAGAAATTCTTCTTGCACATTATGAATTATTTCTGGGGTAACTCTGTATTTCATCTATAATACAATTTTGGAGTTCTTCTAAATTATGAGGTCTATTACTTGGACTTTAAGTAGCCCCATAAGAAATAGTCCAGGGGTGTAAGATCTGGGGATCTCGCGGGCCATTCTACCGGTCCTCGTCTGCCGATCCACCTCCTAGGAAAACAATTGTCCAGAAAATCTCGAACAAGGCGCGCATAGTGCGGAGGTGCAACGTCTTGCTGAAACCATATGGTGTCATCAGGAATATCAGGGTCATTATCGTTAGGAAAAATTACTGCAAGCGCTGGAACAAGGTCATTTTTTAAAAACTCTAAATATCTTTCTCCTGTATGGGTTCCTTCAAAGAAGAAAGGCCCTACTATTCTGTTGTCAACTATTCCAGCCCATACATTTAATTCCTGTGGGTGTTGGGTATGTGTCTCTGCCATCCAATGAGGATTTTACCGACTCCAATACCTGCAAGTTTGACGGTTCACTGTACCATTGAGACAAAACGTGGCCTCGTCCGAAAAAAGTATTTGCCGGTGTAAATCTCTATTTATTTGACATAAATCCATCATAATTTCACAAAAGTGTAAGCGGCGGTCGGAATCGTCTTCATTGAGTTCCTGCACAAGTTGAATTTTGTAGGGATGATATTTTTCCTACCTCAGGATACGTAGCACTGTGGTCTGACTAATTGCATTGTTTAATGAAACCAATCGTGAAGTATTATGAGGATTATCTACCATACTTATCAAAATGTTCTGTTTGTGACCTTCACTAACGCTTGGACGTCCAGGTTTTAGGATATCTACAACATTGCCAGTTTCTCTAAATTTAGATTCTATCTTACTGACTGTTGATTGGCTGATACGGCGATCTGGATGTTTTTCATTAAATAAATCGCAAACTTCGTGCTGCGTTCTAGTCTTATCCCCGCATACGATAAAAATTAAAATTTCAATTCTTTGTGTGACAGTTAAATGTGCCATAATACATACTTTAAATTCAACAATAATTTTTATATCGCGTGTACCTAATACTTAGAAAGTCGGTATGACAGTGACACCTTGTAAAGATTCACACCTACGTGATCCATAAAAATTTGATAACGTTTTTGCTTTATTTTAATTGATTTGGGTTTTCTAACATTCAATCGTCATTTACTCGAAAACTTTCCTATGTAAGATGGCAACATTTTAATACTGTCAGATCGACAATGAGACGGTCTTTCAGAATCAAGAAAAAAAATAGGGGGTTGCTATTTTAAAAAAATGTCGATGACGTTATTACTTGAAAACAAATGACGGTTGAAAATCGCCTTGAAAATGCTAAAATATGTATTTTTTAAATTAAAAATCGACCTGTTTGAGGATTTTTCCCAAAAAATAATTGTTTCGTTTTTACTGAATTTATTCCATACTTTAGGCGCGTACGGTATAATAATAAGTAGGTCGCAATTAGTTGATATGCAAAAAATCAGGATTTTTTTTTCAACAATTTTTCACTCAATATAATTAATGAAAACAGCGCGGTAAAACACGCGGAAGTCATGTTGTGACGTCATACCACCTTCGCGTTCTTGCACTTGTGTGTAGCACGGAATAATTGCTTTTGTCTTACAATTTAGTTTCTACTAACTCCACAAATTTCATATTTGCTCCAGAGAGTACATTTTTTTAAATATATCTTTTAAAAAATGAGTCCCTTACTTAAGTCCCTCCAATTAAAACAATGTGTAGCATAATGATGCGTATTTTTACTTATCTTCTATTTTCAGTGTGTGATTTTTAGTTATGCAAAAATAGTTTAATAAAAATACTGATCCTTTTGGCACAAAGATTTCTTTATTTTTCAAAATATACGACAGTCGTTGAAGCGAAGGCTCGTGGCTTGTGTTGCTGCCAATGGTGGACATTGTCATTTTGCTGGCATTTGTCTGATTTGCTGATATCCATTTATGATTCGTTGTCTTAAACTTGCTTCATTTTCTACTGGGGTTTCATTTCACATGAAATACCGATTAGAAATTATTTTAAAATTAAATATGAACAAAACAAGTTATAACTCGAAAATGGTTTATGTGAAGAAAATGCAAATGACCTTTTTTATTAAAAATGTGACAGTATTTTAATTAAATTTGTCTGACTTGCTGACAACCGTTTATAATTCGTTGTCTTAAATCTGCTTCATTTTCTACTGGTGTTTCCTTTTTTTTAACCATGAAATACTTATTAGAAATTACTTTATTAAAAATATGACAGTAAATTGAACGCACCTATTAATTTTTCTGAAAATCTAGTGGCGTAGTTTTTCTAAGGGTTTTAATGACAAAGCTCCCCTGAATCTCCGTCACTGGTTGACAGAATTTTATAGAAATATACCGAATTATTACCTTGGTCCCTGGTTTATTAAGGCTTTTAGGCTTAAAATGAGCCAAGGAATCACCCCCTTAATTTATGACATAGGCTTAGAATGCACCCTGTATATGTAGATATACTCACTTTCTCAAAGATGTACGTCTAGATGGTGGAGCTCAGCTTGATTTATGCATAATGGGGCTCCTGTTTATTTTAGTGTAAGAGCACAACAATATTTAAGATTGCAGTGGACCTCAATTTTTGCTCTTTGTAGGCCCGATTTAAATCCTATATATTTTTTACCGATAAACGAAGTACTAGCAAGTCCACAAAGAATTGATTATTTTATGAAACCAATAAACGAAGTACAAAAAAATCTCAAATGAATATAGAGAGATACAAAACCATGGATTAGACAGTCATTTTTTTTAGTTCGGTTTTACACATTAATAATTGTAATGACCTAATATTTATTCATTTCTTTGAAACATCGAATTTGTCCTACTTTATGCTAAATATTTTGATTAAATCTTTAAAAAATAACGGTAAGGAATTATAGGTAAGACCCTATTCTTCAAAATTAAATGTAGTTGCTTACGTATAACCGCTATCTATTAGCATTAACGTAAGAGATAACACCACAATATTTATTTTATTACATATCCTTTGAAGATTGATAACCGAGTGTTATCGCAATTTAAAAAATGATTTAAGATACTTGCATAATTATTATAACCCTTATGTTAGGTTTTGTTGGGAGGTTCTTTTGGTTTTGTTTTTAAAAACTATTTTATATTTTTTTTCTAATGAACGTAAATTTTACGAGATTGAAAAAACAAAGATATAAAAATAAAATCAACGAAATAAACCAAAATGGTTTCAATCCGTACCTCACTTTAGAAATCTTATATTAATTTGAAATTAATCAAAAAATGGCTACTAAATATCTTGGAGTTTTAACTGACGACCATTTGAGATGGGAAAATCATATTTACCTTTATTACAACAGAGCTAACTAAACTAAAATTATAGTATTCTTGGATGGAGAGGTTTAGCAAAACGCTATATTAAATATAATATCTCCTTACCCTACTTATTATACAGGGTGTTAAAAAAGAGTGTAAAATATTTAAGGAAGTAATAGTATGAACCAAAATAAGCAGAAAAGTCTCAATAAACATGGGTCCGCAAAGTAACGGTTGCGGAGATATGGAATGTTTTATGTTTTTTAGCCCCTTTTTTTATTTTGCAAAAACGTTGTGTATTTTCTTATAATAGTTGGTTGATGTTTAGTGAAATAAACAGTACGTATTTGACAGTTGTTCTCAGTGCACAAGTTTTCTTTCGCTATGGCTGGTTACTCTAACGCAGAATTAACAGACATGCATTTCATGTATGGTCGTGCTAATGGGAACGCCACCGAAGCGCGACGTCTTTATGTTGACGCTTATCCAAATCGCCAGATTCCTTCACAACGCATGTTTGGAAGAATTCACCAAAGATTGCGTGATACCGGTTCCTTGAGCAAACAGTGCCATTTATCCGGAAGACCAAGGTCGGTATCCACTCCTAGAGCAGAAGAAGAAATTCTAGCACTGGTAGAGCAGAATCCAGGTACGAGTGTGCGGAGAATATCAGCCGAGGTAGGAATTAGTGGTCCTCTTGTTTGGAGAATCCTTCACGAGCAACTGCTTTATCCATACCATGTGCAACGAGTACAGGCCTTAAATCCAATAAATGATCATCAAGCACGTTTGGTTTTTTGCCGCTGGTTTCTACGTCATGATGCTGAAGACCCTCGTTTTCTTGCAAACATTCTTTTTACTGATGAGGCCGGGTTCACAAGAAATGGAGTGTTTAATTTTCACAATACGCATATTTGGGCCGACGAAAATCCTCATGCTCTAATAGAATCTGGACATCAGGCACGTTTTTCATTAAACATTTGGATGGGTATTGTAGGTGACAGGTTTCTAGGTCCTGTTGTTTTACCAAACCGATTAACAGGCGCTGCTTACCTCAACTTTCTGCAGAACACACTGTATGAGTTTTTGGAAGACATTCCTTTGAATCAGAGGCAACAAATGTGGTTCCAGCATGATGGTGCTCCAGCTCATTTTTCCATGGCCGTTAGAGAGCATTTACACCAAACTTTTCCACATAGATGGGTAGGAAGGGCCGGACCTGTTTTATGGCCTCCAAGATCGCCTGATCTGAACCCTCTAGATTTCTTTGTTTGGGGATATTTGAAGACATTAGTGTATGGTACTCCTGTAAATAGCCTGGAAGAGCTGCAGCTACGGATTAATCAAAAGTGTCAAGAAATCCAAACCAAGGAGGGTGTTTTCGAAAGAGTTCGAATATCGTTGAGACGAAGATGTCGTGCCTGCTTGGAAATGGACGGAGGGCACTTTGAACATCTTCTGTAACTTTGTTTTTTGTTTGTTAAAAGCTTCCTTTGTCGGTTTATTCCTAATAAAATAAAATGTTTGAAAAACGAATAGTGGTCCATATCTCCGCAACCGTTACTTTGCGGACCCATGTTTATTAAGACTTTTCTGCTTATTTTGGTTCATACTATTACCTCTTGAAATATTTTACACAATTTTTTTAACACCCTGTATAAAAAACCGCTATAATGGACAATATTTACAACATAAAGAAAATTTAACAAACCTTACACAAACCAACAGCACTAAAAATAGTTATTACGTGGTATCATTTGTAAAAAAAATGGTTTCTATAAAAAAAATATACCTACATATTTTAGTTATGTAATATGCCAAGCTAAATAAAAGATATGTCTTCATATAATTCCTTTAAATCCAAATTTCTTTTGCATTAATTTTACCAGCATGTAGGTAACTGTTTGTCTAAACATTTCCATGTTATTTGAATATTTGCATATTTTGAATGTTTAATAAATTTGTTTATAATTATATCATAATTGCATTGTATGATGGAGCCTTTTTTTAACTGAAATCTCATGGTAATGTCTGAAAAAGGAAATAAAGATATCCAATAGCTTGATTAGATAACGAAGAGTGCTCTTATTTGATTGTTTTTGTCCATATAACCTTGCTTTTCGACTGCAATCTCAATAGTTTACAACTTTAATCTTAACCAGTCAGTCGTGTCTACCTTTTTGTTTATTTGTATATATTAATTCATGTCAAATAGAACAACTATGCAGTTATTCTTACTACTTACTATTATACTACGCCTAAGTGAGTATGTCCATTGTTTTAATTGTATTTCGTGTTTTATGTCGTACAACGTCTTCATAAATGTTTATAAGCCACGTTGCCGAGCTTAGGCAACCCAACATTGCATGACTGTTACTGGTAACGAAAAGTTCCTCAATCGTGGCGTCACCGATACTTATGATTCGTTTACAATGAACAGTAATAAAATGCGGTCGCTGCCTGGTTGACGAGATTCTGTCTCGTGAAAAATCACACCAATCACAGCCGGTGAAACAGAATGTTGTGTTTTAATGTAATCTTGGTCTTATTGTTTTAATTTTAACGAAATTTATTTACCAACGTGAAGGAAATAAAATTATCCTTCCAAAAAAATTTACTGGTCACTCGGCTTGTACTCGTTTATGAACGCTCTGTCTGCTGTAGTCAGTAAACAATTTTACAATCTCAATTTCCTTATAATTTCAATATTGTTAGGTGTTCGTCTTTCATAATATGTAACATCAGCTGAAAAAAATGTAATCGAGACATAGTTGCCCCAAAACCTCGTTGTACCATTATTTACCGTACGCTTAGCAACAAAACCCTGTACTAACACTTATCTGAATACAAATAAAAGCGTTACCGAAACATGTATGTAATCGCGTCACCAGTTTCTCACAGTAAAAGTTATTATTTTTTTTTACGGCGAGAGGTGTTATCAGTCAGTTACCTCCAATCATCTATTCATAAATACTTGTTTAAAATATCTCTTAATCTTATGCCATCTTCGATAAGGCGTTTGTTGTTTATAATTTTTTTTTATTGAAAACGTCTGTAGATAATGAAAATCCCAGTGAATTGTAAAAATAAGTCGATATCGTTACGTGACAAAATGTGCAGGCTTATGCTGACTTTTTTAATGCAAAGAGTATTTATTTTTCTTTTGAATACCTATTGTCTGTCGTAAAATAAAATTTTGGATTTACCCACTAACATAACATTTTTGTACTAAATATTTCATAGTTTGGTAGTATAGTATTTCCGAAGTCAGTTGAACACGAGGTTGAACGTGTAAAAAAACGCCTGGCAATAAAATTTGATGAGTTTCATAGTCGTCCCTAAAAAAGTTTTCTGCTAAATTTAAAAAATTATAATAATTTGTGTATAATGTGTAGAAAATTTCTATTATATGTTCATTTGGCCAACAACATATTTTAATTATTTATGTCCTTAAACAATATTTTTATATTGATGGTAAATTTCGTTTTGTTCCGTTTCAAAAGGTCTCCAAAGTGCCATGTTGCAATAATATTACAGATACATTACATTATGCACAAATTCATAAAGTCTTCCCAAGTAGATTTAAAGAAAATCCAATTTCACATTTTTGTCTGATTTGAAAAAAAATCTACCAATATTTTTTGTATATCTGAATACCAAATAAGGGTAATCTAGATGTATAAGATTTTTTGGTTAAAAAACAATTATAATTTAGTCAGCCAAAATGAAAAAGAATGGTAAATATTTTTTTATACTGCAATTAAAAAGTATGTAAGAAGGGCAACTTAAAAATAAAGGCATCCTTATTTAAAAAAGTTTGAGAAAGATACTGAAAATTGACATTTTTCGATTTTTTTTTTATATTGATTTGTATCTCTCTCTGTATGGAAATTTTAGTGAAAATAAATAAAATTTGGCCAGTAAAACTAAGTATGGACAAAGTATGGCAAATTTAATGTTTAACAATATTTCAATGATAAAAAGAAATACTTCTTTTGTTTTAATTTTGTTATAAAAAGTAAAAAAAAACTTGTGTAATTTAATTATGGATGCCATATCGAATTTTATTTAAATGAAGTAATATCAAAAAAAAAATATGGAATATTTAAAGCTTCAAGGATATTTTCAGTTGGTCTGTAAATAGCGGAGTTACAAGTGATTCTTAACAAGAGAAGTTTTCAAATTTTCTAGATAAACTAAATGAATGGGAATATTATTTTGTATTTTAGTGGTATGTTGAGTAGGTATTGCTTTTCTCTGCAACTAACAGTACCTATGGTCAGTGTCGTGCAATGGTACTTAAATTTTCTTTAACAAGGATTATAAAACAATAATAAGGATATTAATACCATAAACTAATTCTCAACGACCGCCAACCAGCAAGCATACGACACATGTGGTATAGTCTTTCCGATCTCAATTGAAGATCAAAGAGCTAGGCAGTATGTGCTAGGTTCGGTCGCTATACAGCAACACGGCATTGATATTTGGAAAACTTGTTCCCATATTTATTTAACCTTATACCCATATGCAGGCCTGGTCGAACTAAACGTGCAGGTGGTAGAAATGTATACGAACAGTTCAAGAATGCGCACGCTGGCAAACGGCGCACCATCACAGCCGCACTGGGCGACTGGGCAATAAATTTCAGTTGNGACCGCCAACCAGCAAGCATACGACACATGTGGTATAGTCTTTCCGATCTCAATTGAAGATCAAAGAGCTAGGCAGTAAGTGCTAGGTTCGGTCGCTATACAGCAACACGGCATTGATATTTGGAAAACTTGTTCCCATATTTATTTAACCATACCCATATGCAGGCCTGGTCGAACTAAACGTGCAGGTGGTAGAAATGTATACGACCAGTTCAAGAATGCGCACGCTAGCAAACGGCGCACCATCACAGCCGCACTGGGCGACTGGGCCATAAATTTCAGTTGTTGACAAATTGCCTAGCAGTGCAGTGCAGCAATGCGTAATTATTTATTATATTATATAATTATTCTGTGATAAATCCAGGTTTTCAGGGAATGGTATACACCCTGTACATAAATATGTGCTCTACCCAATTGTATATCTTACTCATATATTTTTGGGCAGAAAAAATAATGTGTGTAAAGTATCCATTTTCACTAATGACAGCGAAAATTCTCACTTATCAAAAATGTGTTACTTTACACACTTGTTGCGTAAATATCTAACGATTAATGATATTTTAACACGTACTGTAATAAAAATAATGTTGGGGACTCATCTGAATACATTACGATGGTTATATTTGAGTTTGAATTCCCGGAATTTTCTCGTTCTCATTATCAGCCGTAATATCGACGGCGTTTCTGATGCCAACAAGACAAAACATCCAGTTGGCAGCGATCGTCAGTTGGTCGAACGTAAACATAAGCATTTCTGACCAAACGGTGAATATTTTAAAGTCAGGTGCATGACGGGACGTTACACTACGACAAGTCTTGTTACCATTCCAGTAGGTGGATATAAATTACCAGACCTGGCAAAGGCATCTTCGTAGATTCTTTGAATGAAGTAGGATTCTGTTTAGTGGAAAATAAATTGGTTTTTAATTGCGAGTGGTGAAAATATGTGGCAATTGATTTTGTCATCGGAAAATTTAAAATGGCCATCTCGCTATCCAGATCTCAATCCGTTACTTTTAGTTTTATAAACATAACAAAACTGGGGTATTTATCATTTTCATCTAAAACATCTGTATATATCGCGCTTGGGTTTTGTTTATTTTCTAGTTTACTGTGCCGTTGTAGAAACAAATAAACAGCTGAAAGATTTAATTTTATTTCTGACAGAAAAATCGCATGACACGTTAACCTTTTTCTTTTTCCATAATCTAGGAAGTCCATTTTCCGCGTGACCCTAATTTGTAGTTGCATGTCAGTTTTTCCTTTAAGTAAATGCATTTAGTTCCTCAGGGAAATTCAACAAAATGGCTCTCGGGAGTGTGAAATAATTAAACTTAGCTACAATGTCGAAGCAGTCTAAAAAGCGAGCAACTTTTTTAATAGACCTACTTTGAAATTATGTCAAGCAAAAATTAGTTTCCGTCCGCTAAAGAAAAATACGGTAGCGGTCCCTATTTTTGTAGAATCAAGGAAATGTTAATCAGTAGATGAAAATAAATTTAAGATCGATAATATTGAGTTGAAAAGCTGCACTTAAAATTACTTCTCAGTGGTGATGATGATAAAGTCTTTTCCTATTTATTTTTTTTCCAAAGGTTTGCGAAAAATGTTTAATGGCGGGTATCCATTTGTGTCAAATGCCCCGTAACGTAACACCGAACATGTTACGTTACAACTAGTGGAGACGGAAAATTGTTGCAATGTACGTGTAACAAATTTGACGCGTAACTAATCCGGGACGAACCATCAGTTGTCGGTTTTTAGCCGTCGCATCAAAGGGATGCAACAGTACTTTCTGCCACATGTTGAGACGGGGTTACCTTTTTGGCCGTAACGTTGCCTGTTGCACATGTGATTTTGTCTTATTTTTTGTTTCGTCAGTCTTTTGTATATGGTCTGGGGTCAGGCAGTGACTAGGAAGAGTGTGTTTTTCTGTGTTTGTACCATGAAGTGGAGTATAGAAAAGATTTCAGAAGATTTCCGTTTCTTATTCTTCAATATTGTATGATGAATAAAAATATGACGCTGCTGTTAACTACAGTTGCAATGACGAATCCATTAATTGCAGTCAAGTTCATACTGCGGTTTATGTTCCTGTGTCGTCTCGTAACCTTATTTTGTTACGGAATTAATGATACAACCAAAATCACACATACTTTCGCAGCGAACCGTGTCACCTTTTGCAACAGACCGTAACATGTTCGTTGTTACGTTACGGAGCATTGCCCCAAGTGGATACCCGTCTTAACATGTGTTTCAATTCACTTTTTGCGTTTCGATCTTTTTATGCAAAAGAAAATACAACTATTTCATTTTTAAACTACTTGTTTCTATTGAGTCAGCGACTGTAAACATAAATAAGTTACACAAATTGATTCTTGATGTCTATAAACAATAGTTCATCTTATTATTAGTCATTAGAGTAAGATATTTGCGTTTGGTTACAATTAAATAAAGCAAATTTACATATAAACGACTGACCACTAGTATTGGTCGTTACTGGAACAGCCAGTTTGCAAGTATAATACTGGACATAATTGTCAATATAAACTGTAAATTTAAAAATAACCGAGATCAATCTAGATGTTCCTCAGGGATCTATATTAGGCCCAATATTATTTTTATTGTATATGAATTTTAATTTTCGGTTTAACTTACTATCTATCTTGATGACAGAACTACAATAATGTCAAGTAGAAGTGGAGAAAACTAATATGTAAATGTACGGAGACGATTTCAAAGATACAGTCTTCATTTTAATACAAAAAAAAAACGTTTGCTATAAGGTTTCATAATAAACATAAATAATTATGCAATTATGTATAAATATAGATATTTATTCAGTTGAGAAAAAAGTTTCTAATGATATTTTTAGGTATTGGATAAAGGGAAGTTGGAAGACTAATTACAGAAATTTAATTTCTAGAAACTGGAAGTTTTATTTTCCTTTTTTTTTATTCTTTATATGACTATTTCCCTCCTAGTTACAGCTATTTGAAAATCATCTAAAAATTTGGGAATTTTTTTAATATCCCCTAATTTTTATGTGTAGAGTATAAATAACAAATGGTTTTTAATGGTGACAGAAATAATTAATCTCATTATTGGTTAATAAGAGTGATATATTTGTGTTAGCGTTTCGTTGCAATTAAATTTAATATATTTACACTTGTACGATTAGTCACTATTATTGGTCGTGGTTGGCACTGCCAACTTAGCAATTCTTAATTCTGTTGGAACTGCCACGAAAAATAACAATAACAAATAAATTAATTGAAAGATAAATTAAATTTGTCTGGCAAATAATTTTATTTTCAGTTAATTGAATCAATATTTTTCTAATCCCTGACAGTCAGACGCACATGTTCATACAGTGTAGGANTTTTTTTTGTTGCAAAGTATTTTTTTTTATTTAAATAATAGTATCTTTATGAATTTCTATTCTATTTAAAAAGAGTCGCACATCTTATGATTATTATTGATGTCAAATTTTCACCTGAGAAACACTATTTAGATGCAAAAGAAAAATTAAATTTGCGATACAATATAGGGACCCAAAAATTTCATTCAATCATTCTAAGGAGCAATGGAAATATATTAGGTAAGGAGTATTCTAGTTTACAAAATAATATTTTGTTCCTTGGAATGATTGAATGAAATTTTGGGTTTGTTTGGGTTTGGCTGTATTGTAACGCAAATCAAATTTTTTTTGCATCTAAATAGTGTTTCCCAGGTGAAAATTTGACAGCAATATTCATAAGATGTGCAACTCTTGTTAAATTGGATAGAAATTCATAAAGATACTATTATTTAAATAAAAAAAAATACTTTGTAAAAAAAATAATTTTTAAACAATTTTTAAGAGAACACGAAAATAAATAAAAACGTTTGTTATAATTGTTTATAAATAGACAACGTTTACGTATTAATTTTATACACCTATTAATAATTAAAAAGTATTAAAATTAATTTTAAATTAGTAAAAAAGAGTATCTATACAGTGACAAAAATACTTATAGTACTTATAATAATTTATAGAGAATTTTTGTTTTAATTTTATAAAATAAAAAAAAAATAGTAATTATGGAGGGCCCACGACCGGACCGGTCCTAAAAGTTGTAAAAAGAGTAGTAGTTTGAAATAAAATATTTACACAAAAATCGAATGATACACTCACTTCCAAAAATACGAGTTAAAATTTCAAACTCAAAAATCTTAATAAAAAACAATTTGAATGTTTTTTTTTGTATTTTTATCTGTAAAGGCCATCTAAAAACAAAGATTTTTATTAAAAAAAGCTTTAATTTGGACCATTATTAAAAAAGTTATGATCAAAAAACCAAAAAAGAGCGTTTTTTTGAAAATTTTATATTTTTTGAAGTAATAAAAAAAATTTCACAATTGACCAGAGAGGATTTTTTGAGGGGTACTAAAAAATATCAAAAATTTAATGAAATCGAAAATTAAAATTTTTCGAACCGTCAAATTTGGCGTGGAATGACTGGAATGTCTCAAATGTACTGAACATCTTGCGGAGACGATTTCAAAGAAACAGTCTTCATTTTAATACAAAAAAAAAACGTTTGCTATAAGGTTTCATAATAAACATAAATAATTATGCAATTATGTATAAATATAGATATTTATTCAGTTGAGAAAAAAGTTTCTAATGATATTTTTAGGTATTGGATAAAGGGAAGTTAGAAGACTAATTACAAAAATTTAATTTCTAGAAACTGGAAGTTTTATTTTCCTTTTTTTTATTCTTTATACGACTACTTTCCTCCGAGTTACAGCTCTTTGAAAAATCCTAAAAATTTGGGATTTTTTTTAATATCCTTTAACTTTTGTGTCTAGAGTTAAAATAACAAACGGTTCTTAATGGTGACAGAAATAATTAATCTCATTATTGGTTAATAAGAGTGATATATTTATGTTAGTGTTTCGTTGCAATTAAATTTAGTATATTTACACTTGTGTCACTATTATTAGTCGTTGTTCGGCCCTGCCAACTTAACAACATAATATTGACTTCAAAATTATAATTTTTACGTCGCTTAATTCTGTTAGAACTGTCACGAAAAATAACAATAACAAATATAGTATTTTTCTGTCAAATAATTTTATTTTCAGTTAATTGAATCAATATTTTTCTAATCCCTGACAGTCAGACGCACATGTTCATACAGTGTAGGAAAATACCGATGGTCTATCAGAAGTTACGTGAGAGCGATAAAGTAAGCCATAGAAATCCATGTGATAAACAAGGATGGCTATAATGAAGGCGTCTAATAGTCAACGCCCATTTCGCCCTTCCACAAATAAGAAGTGGATCTTATTTGTGGAAGGGCGAAATGGGCGTTGACTATTAGACGCCTTCATTATAGCCATCCTTCTCTATCGCATGGATTTCTATGGCTTACTTTGTCGCTCTCACGTAACTTCAGATAGACCATCGGTACTTTCCTACCCTGTATATTTAATTATGCGGTAGTTCAACGTAAATAAATCGAACGCCCGCAACGAGTGTTTGTATTGTGGTAGTCCGACCAGTACAACGTGGATCGTTAGGGCGAATCTAGGGCGATATTCGATCGAGGCCATGCGGGTATTAAACCACTTTTTCTTTAATTTCCATTTTATTATGCGGGTTTTTGCGGTGTTACGACGCCGCTTCCCAAAACTCCGTATGGTAAACGGGGAACTGCGTACTTATTTGCGCTCCTTCTGGCATCGCCAGCCTTAATTCCTTTGTAAGCGACCTCGCTCCGGACACATTCGAGTACACTTATAGGGTGTACCAAATAAAAGTCCAATGAAATTGAAAATTTTCGCACTTGGACCTGCAATGGCCTTCCGAACTTCCAGAGCTTAATCCAATTGATTTTTTTATTTCGTCGGACGATTTACTTTCCTGGATATTTTTAAATAATTGTTCTTTATTTCGGTGTAAATACGTCTTGTAAGTATATTTTTTTAAATATATTGTGACATCATTCTGTCGACAATAATATGGGAGGTTAAGCCGGCATATCCAGCGTAACAATTATCAGAGTAATTATGTTGTTTACCAGCAGAAGCAAATTGAATGCAGTGGACTGATTCAATTTTAGTTGCTGTTTGACCTAGCGGAAGATGAATGTAGTGTCTCGGTAACCACCAACCACAATTGCCGAGCTTGATTACTACGTCTATAAATAGTGACTTAATTGAATAGAAATTCATTATTATGTATAATTCCAGACAAATCTGCATGTAGAAACTCAACGACAAAACAAATTTAAATATATAATTATGTCCCATTAAATAATAATCAACTTTTTGATAAGTCGCTCAGTTTATTTGAACATTTTTCTGTATCTTCAATAACAACAGAGACAGATTTTAGGTGGGGAGGGTTGATAATATGATACACTGACATTTTTAACAAACTTTCTAATAGGCAAAATGGCTTTTCGTAACAGAAAGGGGCGAACATATTGAAAACTGTTGGGGCGCAGCATTTTGTCTATATTCACCGTAAGCCAATGGCATATAGATCAATTCGAGATTACTATAATTTTACTAATATCGAAACACGAGATTTTAATGCGTAAGGATGACAATTAAGAAACAACTAAGATCAGTCCAATCAGAGGTTGAGTCCTGTGGAAACAAAACAAACAGCCAACTAAATTTTCTGATTTTAAAAACACGGTACTCGAACAATGATGAGTTTGTATTATTATTTAAAAAAATCTGCCATTTCTAGGCAACTTTTTCTAATGTGAACTTTTTATTACAGACTCTCCTTTGTTATACTTTCCGAACTTTTCCTTTTTCTCGTCAAATTTCAAGGGGAAAATCAACATTGAATAAGATTTTGTATTACCAAATGAAATAAATTCGGAACATTGTTTATTTTCTGAACGTATACTGTACTTTGTACTTGCCAAGGATTAGTCTATTTGCACCTTTGCACCTGCTCCACTTACCATGTTGATGGCAATCTAAGTTAAATTTCAGAAATACTTGCTTCTTAACTAAAGTGGCTTGTGAGCTTGTTTTGTTTGATTTCGAAAAACAACAGTGTTTAGACATAGAGGCATTTGTCACTGTTGTCAAGGAATTTTTTAGTAATGAAAAATCACACTTGATATGTCAAAGCGTATTATAAATACAAAACCGAGTTATGTGTTGGAAAGAGAATATTAATTTGCAGCTAGTTGAAGTTTTTATCTAAAGTACACCACCCACGATCAAGCAATATGGACTGAATGAATATGAAAATGAATGGAAATTCTTTATAAAGTTACTGCTGAATTGCGCAACCAAAGAAATATAACTTGAAAAAAGTGTCACAAAGTAGCAAATGAAAAAGTTTCATTTTCTCTTTCTATGTCTTGCAGTTTGAATCAACTTAAAAAGTCTGCTTAAAAATCAGAACTTCTATCTAATTTCTAATGCTTATGCTCCATGATTTTTCCTGTAAGGTTCGCCTAAATACGATATACGCTATCGTGTGTGGCCGGCTTATAAAAATTAAGTGCAGTGGGTACTCAGTCGTATTTTTCTGTAGAGTTCAATGGCTGTTAGTATCTTGTTTCAATCTTTTAACGCTTTTATACCTTGTCGATTTTACTGATGCCTTTGAGTGTCATCATTTCGCGGAACACTTTGAAATCGTTGATAAGGACCATAAAATTTATCGGTCACGGTCCAAGCAGCAGGCTGTAAAAAGATTTAATTAAGTTGTTGTTGATAAATAATATAATCGACGTTTGGAAAAATTCATTCCGGTTAAAAATAATTGTTGGATGTAAACGTAAATAACAACTGCTTGCAGTAAATATTTTTACCATAATGTTTGCTATATTCCACATACATATGTTTTTTATGACGTTTTCAGATAAATTATACATATTCGACGCTAATTAAAAAAAAAATAAGTTTTGACAAATTGATATTCGGTTTTGTGTACAAATTAAAAACAACGAGGTTGCCAGCGATAAACGTTATCTCAACACTTATATCGTAAATATTAAACAAGTTGATGACCTAAAATCCTTATCATTATTTAATTCCATACGAAATTATCATTCATTACGGGGATATTCAAATAATATGGGTATTTATGTATAACCTAACCTTGCAACGCGGTTTCTTTTTAGAAAAGAAAATTCACTTTCACATAACCTAGTTTGTGAACATCTTTTAATTGTTCTCGGAGAAGTAGAATTGATTATTACTAATAATGAAATACATTTGCAAGTATAGTGTTTCCGATGTCAGTTCAACATGTATAAAAACGCCTAGCAATAAAATTTAATGAGTTTCATAGGCGTCCCTAACAAAGTTTTCTGCTAAAGGTAAAAAATAATGTGTATATAATGTGTAGGAAATTTCTATTGTATGTTCATTTGGCCAACAACATATTTTAATTATTTATGTCCTCAGACAATTTTATTATATTGATGGCAATTTCGTTTTGTTCCATTTCAAAAGGTCTCTAAAATGCCATGTTGTAATAACATCAGTATTTCTCCCTTTCGCAATTGTAATATGAATGATTAATAGAATGTGCATATAATAAATTAAAATTACCTGAATCATGCCAAATTCACTGCACTGCTAGACAATTTATTTACCACTTGTCAACAACTGAAATTTATTGCCCAGTCGCCCAGTGCGGCGAACCTGGTACCTACTGCCAACCTCTTGGTTCTTCAGACTGAGATTGGAAAGAATGTAAACCATAATTTGTTTTATGTGCATACAGAGTGAGACAAATTCTTGAAAGAACTATAGTATAAAAAATAAATTCTGCAGATAAACTCGTATTTGTTGCACGCACTTGCTGTTATATCGGAGTAAATGTCCTCATTATGAACGGTGAGTGACCCCACCCCATTCTATGGTTGTCGTGCGTTGTCTTTGGTTATTCCCATCGTCCCCATTAGGTCATCTCGTGTCATGGTGTATGGCGTGTAGAGCTCCATTAATCCGGTTATTTTGATGAAAATTATGTTTAAATATAATGGTTTGATTACAATAATTAAAAACAATAATATATTGTGCCTCGATTACTATTTGGTTAAATAAATGGATAATATGTAGTCAAATTGTTATCTATACTTACGTATCTGTAACGTACAATATAGGTTATGGCAATCTATTTGTCCGATCAGTTCACCAATTCCTTTAATCGAGACCTAAAATATTGTCTCTAAAACAGATCTGTGTATAAACCACTGTGGCAGCTTAATAGTTTATGACTAAAATACAATTATATTTAAATTAAAATTTAAAGAGAATATAAAGTGGTGCAAAACCAGTCCAGGTATTAATGAAATGGAAGCAGCAGGGGCTCTGGAACGCCTCCTTTTGAAATTTTCATAGAGAAAAAATTAACTCTTATTTGGTAATTGTACTCAGAATAGAATCAAAAGTCATTCACTTGATAGTTAGCAGAAACTCAGATTTGAGTAAAATTCACTCACTTTTTTTCCAGTGTATGATAGCAAAAAACAATACATATTGACTATAAGTATTTCTGAATTCTAAACTCTTTATATTAGTGGCATACCATTGTCTGCAGTTTTTGAAACAGTGGTAGAAAATGTACAAAGTATATACGGTGTACGTAAAGGTAAACCTGGTAATGTCAGATTAAACTGATTTACAGTTCCATCTTACTTTACATTTCGAGACACTAAATATGTACCGTTTCGTTGGTAAATAAGTATTATAAATATGTATAGTGTCATATATTTACATTAAAATAAATTTACTGATAAAGACTGATATATGTATTTGTCACATTTTCAATGTGTGACTGTACTACTTATCTTTTCCAAGTCTAAGCCATCGCCTAAGAATGTTTTTTACTGCAACGCCAAGTATTTTACATTCAAGCATATGTTTTTTTAAATCTACTAACTATTTTTGTTCCCCTCAAAATAATGTATATTAAACATAAATAATTTTGTGTTTATTATAAACGAATTCTAGACTGTTTTCTGTTTCAGATGGGAGTGTAGAAGCGAGAGAAAATGGAAAGCTGACCTAAGGAGAAACCTCCCCCCGATACCATTCTCCCGCAGTTCCCAGCCCGCTCTCCCGAAGAACTTGTGTAAAAATATTGATATTTCCAAACTTGTGTGAATACTTTGATTGCTATATAGTGCCAGTAGTTCGTACGTATACCGAGACTTCGTACGTATACTATACGAGTTTATATTGTTGAATTAGTGATTATTAATCGTTAACAGATATATAATTCGGGTTACTGAACACGTTTATTTGGGTTTAATATATAGGACTGAAGTTGGTCTGCGGTTTTCACTGAAGTTTGGGATTTTAATAGGTAAGTGATTTAATATGTTTTCCTTGTTATTTTACTAATTGATAGGCATTTTAATCATTTTTGTTTTTGATCCTTGATAGTTGTCATAAACATCATTAAAGAATTTATTTTTGCTACCTGTTTTTGAACCCACGCTTTGAAATTAATTATTTAGAATTTGGTGTTGTGTAGTCATCGATATGTTTTTATTTTTCTATTTCAGAATTACACAATTCTTCCTAAAAATACTGCCTACCAATACACATCCCGAAAACGATAAAATTGCAGTTTTTATCAAGTGTAACTGTATATGGTTGTTTTAAAACGGTTGTTCCTGGTGTCGAGTTTCTATTTCAGTGATACAATAAAAATCCGCTCTTGCAATAAACTGCTGACCTTGTCGAAATCATTGCATTTTTATGGCTTAAACGCTATTCTCACACCTTACCCAGTTGACTTGGTAACCGTGTCACAGCTGTGTCTCTAAATTTTCCATTGGTATTAAGAAAACATCGATGAGTAGATAAATTAAAAAAAAAACAGGAATATTAAAATGTGTACTTCTACTTTTCCCTCGTTAAAAAACAGTAGCTGGATTTTTACAGCAAACAAACAAAAATACTTTTTATAGTTTTGCACAAAGACTTATTTTTTATGGACAAATATTATTATTAGAAACTGGTCTAAAATATTGAAAATTAAAAACTATATATCAAATTGGCATTGACAAAATTGATTGTTAGAATTATCTACGAGTGAATCTTAAATGAATACGTTTATTTTAAACAGGGCTTCAGTTTATTGGGTTTGTGTATAATAATATGAAATTAACACTTTTTTTGCGTACAAATTAGGAATATAAAGTCGAATTTAAAATAATTATGCATGATTTTTTAAGGGAAAACTTATTGAGAATTACTGCCTTCTCTGTAAAATTAACACTTAACTTTTTATTGCAATAGGAAGAAACTCGGGAAGAAAAAAGCTAAATAAATAAGCGTATTTCTTGATGCTTGAAGAATCTATAAAATGTCTTCTTAAAAATATTTTGGCCTTGCCATTTTCGTCTTCACCAATAAATTATTTCTATTTACACAAATTAGCGTCTACTTATAAGGCCAAGCAAATAAAATTTTGCTTTTTTTGATTTTTGGCCTAGAAACTTATTTTAATTTTTACATTCACAAAAATAAATTTATTAGACAAAATAATACCGAAAATAATAAAAATTTTATAAAAATAAGAAAAAGTATCGTTGATAAAATTGACATATCTCGGTTGATTTGAATTGTACAAACTTCTAACCAGGCACCATTTTAAAGGTCTTGAAACCAGCTTTCATTTGAATATGACATTACATATACCTAAATTAACTCAGAAAAAAGTTATAAGACGAAAATCGTCAAAAAAGGGCAAAAATTGGCCAAAAATCCAAAAAGTAGCCAACTTTGATCCAATGTATCTCGGTTTCTATTAGTCGCAAGTACTTTTATAAACGTTTATTTTAAAGGAAAAAAACGTGAACTTTTATTTCTGTGAAGCAATGCCTATACCTAACTGCTCTCAGAAAAAAGTTGTGGGCCAAAAACCAAAAAAAAAAAACCAATTTTTCCGGTTTTTTTACCCGTTCTTTGGGCATATTTTTGTGAACCATTTTTTTGACCTCAGAAGGTCTCATTTCGATGGGAAATTCAATTTGCTACAACTTTTCTGTTGACAACTATAGTGAAAAAATGCATAGTTTTCGAGTAAAACTCAAAAAACTGAACATACCACCTTTTTACTTCGTTCTCAAAAACGCACCCCTTTGAAAGGTAGCACTCCGCGGTTTTATCATTTTTAGGGTCAATTGAACATATCGAACAATAAAATTTCTGTTACGTTGTAGTTCCTGCCTAAAGTACATAGTCAACAGCCTAGATCAGCTCTTTTGACATTAGTCTGTCCTCTCTAATTTAAGTTGTTTAAGAGCTTTGTACGATGATTTGTCGTTCAAAGCAAAAATTACCTTTTTGGTTTTGATAAATTAATTACTCGAAATTTAATGATAGCATAGAAAATCTAAGCCGTGTTTTGAAAACCTCAAAATATCATGTATATGACGTTTTTTGACAAATAATTTTTTTCCATGCACAAAACTTGCTTGAAGATTATATACAAAATTGCTTATTTAAGGGTTTTCGCTAAACTTGAGATAACTTTACAAATAATAATTGATAGACCAAGGATATTTCCTTTTTTTTTTACCTCAAAGAAACCCTCAAGAGTTCAAACTGCTGCGATTTTTCTTTCATTGTGATCCGAATGATTGAAATTGACACTTCTAAAAATCAATTAAAGGATAAATTTCGTCCAAATTTTTTTAATTTGAAAATATTTTTTTCGCCAAAATCCATATTTTTGTTTTCATTAAAATATGTTAAATATAGATAAAAAATAAGAAAAAAATAATTTTTGAATTCACATTCACAAGCAAAAATTTTGAAAAACGATAAATGATAAAAAAAATTTACTTTTAGAACCTGAACTAGAAACTTCTTTAATTTGTTTTTTTTTTGTTGCTCTACCACCATTTTTCGCCAAGCTACAGCCTTCTAAAAACACCTAAAAATTTTTTATCTTGAAAATCGGGTATGAATCACAAAAATTGCTTTACTACTTTGTTTAGATCGACTAAAATCGGTTTCGGGACATTTAGAACGTATGTAAATATCGTCTTTATTATTATGCTTTCCACGTTACACGTTTATTTCATGAAACACTTCAATTTTCCAGAGTTCACCTCTAGAGCTTGTAAAACAAGTACCTAATGGTGGCCCCTTTGAAAGGACAGTAGGATATAAAGATATAAATAACCCCACCCGAGAATATTCGAAAATAAATAGAAATATGCCCGTCTTTAAACAATTACAGCGCTGCGCGAATGCCAACAGAGTTATAGCGTTTGGCAGTGCCGGGAGAAATTGTCCTTTTCTTATTTAATGTAAAGTTTATTGTCACCGATTTTATTTCGAGGTACTCGTGTTTATCTACCAACTAGTTCAAGTTCAAACAGATTCCGCCGTTAAAAATAGAAACATGTGACGGTATTACGCCATTGCTCGACATGGCTTCCACTGGGTGTTGCTTCAAATGTGGGCAATTAGATCATGAGTCGATATTTTGAAATGGAACAATTCTGAATGAAGTTAGAAACGTTACGAACGAACGTTAGAACGAACGAACAGCTTAAAATTTAAATAATGACATATTCACTGATATTAGGCTTTTACATTTGTTGTAAATTTTGTAACATTAATTATAAAACAAAATAAATATATTCTTAATGAATTTCTCAAAATGAATTGATTCGTAAAGATTGTAATAAAAATAACTTTAATCCAATTTAAATTGGTGAAGCTAAAAATTATATCAACATTTCACAAAAACATTGACGTACCACTAGGGGGAATAAAGTGACTAACAAAATTGTTTTGCGAACCTTAAGGAGGTATATCGGGGTCCGAGGGAAGTGATGAGCGCAGGGGGGTCCTATGCTTTTCTTATGGGACTAAAACCCGCTGCCAACTTGAAAAAATTAAATTCTATTGAAATTATTTGCGATAAACATTGTCTATATAGCAAAGAAATCTACTCATATGCACATAGCATACATATTGACTAATTAACAACATAAAAATATCATATTTAAGTAGTTTAAATTATATTTAATGAACGCATAAAGACTATGTAGATGTGGCAACAGCGCTAATAATTGACTAGCAGTTGTACACACTGCGAACCTACAGACCTCGGACATCGGAGATATTGCGCGTCAAATTCGGGTAAAGATGCGTACGCGTTCAAAAATGTATTGTGTGTAAACTATGTACAATATAATTATTATATATAGCAAATATATCGTATTATCCTCGCGAAGATTTGTATCCTTTATTTAAAATCCGTAAATCATGTGAACTGGTAAAACAACGAGAATTATGTTAATTTAGTTCTAAAGAAATGAAATGACACTCGCGCCCATCTCTCGTCCAAGTCAAAGAAAATGTTGGATGCAATTTTGAAGGTTCTGTGATAGAAATTACATTATTACTCACTGTTCGTGTTTTTAATCTCTATTTTAGTAATGTTACAAAAGTTTTGCAACTATAACTAATTTTTTAGATATAAAGTTTGCTGAGAAATATTTATGTTCCTTTGTTATTCCGTACAAATGCTTTTATCTCAAGTATTACTAATTATATTAATCAAGTAAAGAAAACTTTATGTAACCCTAAATATTGCTGGGTAATGATTACGATGTTTTTATAAACCATTAAATATATTAAAAGGATTTATCAACTGTATTTTTTATTCCAATAAATATATCACAGCTTCCTAGTCTTTTTTAATTAATCTAGTTTTTTAAAAACATTACAAAAAATCATCTGTTGTGGATAATTTATTGTTGATAACAATGTACATGGGATTTAGGAAAAATGTATATGTTTGAAATCAATTTCGTTTTTATCAAGTCTTTCAAATGTATTCCCTCCTTGCTGTCAGCTGATTGCGACGTTGCCACATTAATCCTCAAGTCAGACAGAAATGCAATTATTGGTTTCTGTTTCTAATTAATACAGCTGTACTATGTTCAAAACTTACATTAGTTTTACATCAAAAATAAGATAATACTGTGTACTATCTATGGAAAAGTTTTGTTTCACAATTTCTACATTTTTTTCTCAGTTATGGGCAAAAAAAGAGCCGCACCGTCCATCTTCGCCATATAAACCTATGTTAAAATAAACAACTTTCAACATCTCAAAATCTATATTCAAAAAAAATTTCAAAAAAATATGACGCACAGGGGGAGCACTGGGTAATACGCTATATAAATTTCAAGTACATATGTGCATTTGAGTAAACCCGATATACCTCCTTAAATTGACAAAAAACATGGTGCCTAATTTCAAATAGTCCAACTACTCTAAATTTAAAAACTAAAATAATAAATCCAAGACTATTCGGTTTATAAAAAAATATATGATATGGAAAGTTTTTATCAGAAATACTATTTTAAATACAACATAATCGTATTATGCAAATAATTCGTTGGTGTAGACCAAAGGACCCCAAACTTTTTTGTCTCGTAGACCACATGCAAATTTTTTCTGATTTGGGTCCGCCTTTCTATTATTGAATTGTTATTAATTCATCAACTTCTAGTGTGTTTTTGACAGCTGGCATAATGCACTGTGACAGGTTTAACTGTAGAGTAAAAAAGTTAAAAAAAAAACTCGACTCAAATTGTAAATCTAGAAAAATTATAACAAAATAACTATACAAAAAAGTAAATGCTCTTAATGGGAGGCATAGTCGTCTTTTTTGGGACATCCTGTATAATTCCCTTGAAATTTATTGAAATCTTTATTCATTAAAAATTGTGGTGGATGAATTATTCCCTCAACAATTTTAACCTACAAAGTAGCATATGATTTTGCAAATCTTATAAGATTCCCATTTAAAAAATTCGTGCAAAGGTTTCTATAGTGATACCCTTGTATTCATTTTAAATTTTAAATTTCATTCATACCAACTGTTAGATGTCACTATTGCCTTTATGTTAGCTTTTAAAAATGGGTAGGTCTCATTCTCTATTGATCACCCTAGTCGCATTGTTCCTATTCACTGAGTTTTACCAAGGCCAAACTAATATTTACATACGTTAACATGTAGATTTTGTATTCTATAAATAAAAGTAATAAATAATACGGAGGATACGCTTCAGGCAGGAGTTGAAACTTGTTAAAAAAATTACCCAGTCGTGCATACAGACAGGTAAATTTACATCGGTTAGGTATTTGATAATATACAGGGTGAATTTTAAGTCTGTACATATATTTTAACTGGTAGTATAATTCGTAATGTGAATAAGTCCAGTGAAAGTAATCTTTTAAAGTTACAAATATTTACGAAGATATATATTTTTTAATATGATCATTCACATCTACCTGGAGGATAATGAAAAGTCTTACACTCTGCTGGTTGTCGAACTAGTTCGGCTCTTAACAGAGTCGTACTCAGCTGACTCAATTTTCATGAAATCATATACTTAGAAACTCTCTTAAATCTAACTCTGCTACGATTTTTTTTTGTTTTTTTTTTACAACTGTAATTATATTAATGAATATTTATTCGAATCCTACTACGTTATTTTACACCATCTAAAATCTCACCCAGTAATCTATTTTGATCAAAATCCATGTTTAAATTTACATAAAAATATTAAAATGTAACAACCTCCTGTTAATTTTATTTGTTTGAACAAAAACGGAAATTTCATCAGTATTTGTATGAAGATATTTCACAGTTCCTTTGGCGTAGGTATCGTACAAAAATGTGGTTATAATCTTTCCGAAGCCCGAAGTTAATCATGTATAAAAACAGACGTCTCTAAAAAAGTTTTCTGCTAGAGGTAAAAAAATAATAATTTGTATAATGTAACATGCAGAAAATTTCTATTATATGTTCATTTGGCCAACAACATATTTTAATTGTATATGTCTTCAATTTTCTTTATATAAATTATAAATTGTCCGCCGAATTACGTCTCTCGATATTTTTAAATTTTTGTCTTCTCTTCCTCTATACGCAAAGATCTGTAACACCTTGTTTAATAACACGAAACATTGTGGACACTGAAACTTTAGTTAATATGTGAATTCTATTTATAATTTCATTATCTGATTTTTCATTTTCATTGTTCTCCCTTTCGGAGTTGAAGGTATAATATAATATATAATATATATAATAAATTAATATTACCTGAATCACACCAAATTCCGCATTGCTGCACTGCACTGCTAGACAGCTTGTCAACAACTGAAATTTATGTCCCAATCGCCCAGTGCGGCTGTGTTTGTCCGACGTTTACCCGCGCGCGCATTCTTCAACTGAGCGTTTACATGTCAGAAAGACCTTCCGTAGATACAGGGGGTGATAGTACGACAAAAAATAAGAATTTTTTTGTCATGAAAACTATATGTCCATCTCCTCTTGTTTTCGAGATACAGAGCGACAAAATAAAATATTTTTATGAAATTTGGTATTCCGGAGTTTTTAAGGATGGATACGCTGGTTTAATTATTTTTTGGGTATTTTATAGAGGGCGCTAGTTATGCTACATTCCTATTACTTTTTAAGTTCTAATTCTTTTAAGATTAGGTTTGTTACCATTCGGGCTATAATTTCTAATGTACAATTTTATTTTCTAAAAATTATGTACTGTTGTTAGAACTTCCTAATGTGGACGGTTTTCAAGAAAAAAGGCTTTTAATTGAACTCTTACAATATTACGGTGTATAAAATAAGTGACTTTTCTCAAAGTAGGCTTATGTCAAAACTTATTAATGGATGTCTCATAAACAACGCATACATTCTTAAACTCTAATTAACTTTATATCAAAATTTTAGTGATTTTTAGTGACTGTAGTTAGTAATGACTAATTACAATCACTAAAATTTTGATATAAACTTAATTAGAGTTAAACTCTTAACTTATTGAGGGATGTGTCATAAACAACGCATACATTCTTAAGAATGTATGCGTTGTTTGTGATACATCCCTCAATAAGTTTTGACATTAGCCTACTTTGAGAAAAGTCACTTATTTTATACACCGCAATATTGTAAGTTTAAAATATTAACATTGAAAAGTACTTCCCTGAAATTTTACTCTAAAGATATTTTGCGGAATTAATCAAATTTATTTGCATTGTTGGTTTCAAAGTTCTGTGATGTTATTGCACCAAATCCTTTCAATATATCCTTACTTTTTAACTAACTTCCTCGTAAATTATTACAATATGAAAACATCATAATATAATTTTTATTATATTAGAAGATGGCAAATTAACTAATGCATAAAAATAGTCTAATTGTTTATATTAAATATGTCTATCAATTGTCCATCCATCACTTGGTAAAAGCTATTATTGAGTCACTTTTTTTCAAGAATTAATAGTGTTTATTTAAACCTAAGTTTAATATTCTGAATTTTAATAATAAGTTAAACAAAACGAAAAAAATATCATGCGCATATTTGACACTTTATACCTACCTACCTAAAATTGGTTTTAGCTTGACGTAAGCCCAGGAAAAATTAGCCGGAGTGTGATTTAGCAGGTCGTTAACACTTTTAGCAAATTTAACCATTACCTCATAACGCCTACTAAGTTAAGACGCGTCATACTAACAACTGTGTTCTTTTGCAATCTATTCGCACCTAAGTACGAAGTTTCTAGTGTGAACAAATTTCGCATAAAAATCATCAAGTATCAAGTTTTCAAAAGACAAATGAAAAAATTACCAGAAGTCAAAATCCGAGACAAGAACATATTAGTGCGAGTTAATGCCGATTTTGTTTCGTCTAAATGGATTACGATTGATCTAAAAGATGTTATTTTGAGTAATCACACAAATTGTTTATTGAACATGAAGCTGCTGAAATAAAAGGCCGATTCCTTGACTGTTATAATTTTGATGACATAACCTCGACACGAAAATAATCTTTTAAAAATATTTATTTGTACCAGTACTAAATTCCTGTGCAGCCTTGAGGTCTAAATAACGAGCTATAAACGCACAACGTGGCGATAACTGCAAACGTAAACAAAACCTGTTAATTCAATCAGCAGTAGGACTTTATTTGGAAGGGTACATAGTAACACTGCTTCATTAATACAAAAAAGTATAAACCACTTAAAAAATACAAAAGTTTATATTTGATTCAAGGGAATGATTAGTTTAATTTTCAGTAGGACCTATATTTTCATTAATCATAATTATGCTTGAGAGATACTGAATAGAGTGTAGTGTAGCATTGATGTGTTATTGAGAACAGATATATTTCTCTTGGTGTACCTATACACTTTTGCTTTATGTGTTCAAAGAGCATGATTCGAAAAACAATTGTTGTTTATAGGACGGAGATATTCAATTATTTTTAGCCTCCCTACATACTAAAATTCGCTTAATGGCATCTTTTATGTTCGTGAAGAATACCATAAAATCGAAACGCGCGAGGATATGGGTATTTGTTCATTGTAAATTAGATCGAACATGATTCTAATGGTGGGATATTCAAATGCGATGCGTAAAAACTATTTATATAGGAGCTTATGTAACAACTATAAGCAATTTTAAAACTGGTGCCAGAAGGGTATTGAACTTCGCGGCGCGATGAAAAAAATGCGTATCAAACGAAAACGTTTTAAATATAAAACGTATAAATCGAGGGGCGATCCGCTGATGTAATCTTCGTACGTTTGCCCTAGAATCTTTATGTAATCTACGTAATCTTATATGTAATCTATGTAATCTGTCTGAAATCTACGTAATCTTATCTGTAATCCTCGCTGTAATCTATGTAATCAGCTAATGAATTTCGTCGATGTAGTCGTTATACAACGCCCCCCCCTACCTCATTTTCCAAAGAATGCCACAGAAACCTATATGGTGCGATTGATATGTTCCGAAGGCAATCCGCCAAGGAAATCTCTTGTAATGTATCTGCAGATTTCTATATCAATTAAAAAAAGATTACAAATTTCATATAAATAATCAAGATTACAACACATTTCAGGAGATTTCAGAGTTATTTTAGTAGATTTCAATGATTACTTAAGATTTCAATAGCATTATTAGAAATTAAAAGAATATTTCAAAATTTCTTAATAAGGTTTCAAGGAATACGGGAATATAACAATAAGTTTTGAATGTCCATTTGAACAAAAATAATTGAATTAACTTCAAATGTCATTCATTTCATTCATTAACAGTAGTACTTTGATTAAGAATTTCCAGTATCAGGCATTTTTTGGGCAAAAATTGTAACATTCTGATTAAGTTTTTTGTTCGAATGAACGTTAAAAACATTTTGTCATGACAAAAATGNGAAATTTTGAAATCTTCTTTTAATTTCGAATAATCCTATTGAAATCTTAAATAATCATTGAAATCTACTAAAATAACTCTGAAATCTCCTGAAATGTTTTGTAATCGGTTGAAAGATATTGTAATCTTGATTATTTATATGAAATTTGTAATTTTTTTTTAATCGATATTGAAATCTGCAGATACATTACAAGAGATTTCAGAAATTTTGTAATCTTCGTACGTTTTTTCCTTAGCGGATCGCCCCTCGGTATAAATATAGCGTTTGTGTATAGTTATTAGATTTTATATAATAAATAAATACAAACAAGAGCGGGCAGGGTCAGTGTCAAATTTTATCTCGGATCCAGGGACCCAGAATGTTGCGAAAAAAATGAAGCAAGAAGGCAGCGTTGACAATGCCACGTTTTTTATCTTATCTCGGGTCGGCTGTATTTGTTTTTTAAATACTTGGAAGAGTGGAAAAATCCAGATCGCGTTTCCATAAACAAACGCTCACGTTGTACAATTGGTATATTCCTCATTATATATACACGGAGAAATTGGATTCCTGTTCTTAGAAGTGTTTTAAACCAATGCTGCGCTGTATTCAGGATTTTCAAATAAATAGTTATACACGAGGTTATACATAATAATTATTTTAAATACACATAGATTTGCCACTGAAAATTAAACAAATCATTTCATTCAATCAAATATAAACTGCTTTTGCCCACTCTGACACTTATTTTACTATCTCGACTACCGCAGCACCTAATACTATGACACCACATTTAGAATATTAGACCAGGAAAAAGAGCTGGGAAATGACCATTTCGCGACTTTTTGTTTCGGCAATAGACCAGGCAAGTTAGACAATAAATCAGCATTTTTTTCTGATGAACCGATCGAGTTGCGTTTTTCGACATTGTCTTCAGAAAAATAACAGGAAAAAAAGTCTATATATTACACTTTGGGCCTGGATCGAAACTGCATTGCGGGTGCATAAAGTGCATCTTGGAGTGCATCAATTTTTCCGAATTTTCTAAAAATATTAAAAATTTACTAAAAGTTGTAGAAATTTGGTTTCCGGGGCCGGAGATTCCGAATCTGACCCTGAAAAATATGCCCGACGGCCTTGCCTTGCCCCCTGGGGGGTTCCCCAGGGGGGCAAGCGGGAGCCTTCTGTAAAACATGGAATAGCTGAGTAATTGCCTTCTAAATACCCACTTGGGGGTATTTGAGGTCGGGGATTTCGATTATGACACTGAAAAGTCTGCCTGACGCCCCTGGAGCCCCCAGGGGGCAAGGGGGGCTTCTGTAAAACATCGAATAGCTGAGTAATTGCCTTCTAAGTTTCCACTCGGGGTTTTTGGGGTCGGGGATTCCGATACTGACACTAAAAAGTATGCCCGACGCCCATGGGATGGGCTTTCTGGAAAACATGGCACATGAAAGGCACATCAGATTTTTGCAATAAAACTACTCCACCCGCTTACCAACCATGATCTTGTAGGCTTATCTTTACATTGTAACACACGTAAATTTACAGAGATTAGACAAGAAGGGTAAGAAAAACTAACAGGAAATTAATAAGTCGAAAAGAATCCACTTTATTCTGAGAACCAATTTTCTTTTTATTTGCTAGGCAATTAGTGAGACAACTACTATCATATGTTTATCTAACACTTTCACTATCAATCACAATTTTTATCATCAGTACTGTCATCACTGTCTCCATCACTATCATCTATTAAATTTTCGACTAATTCAGGATTGGAACAGTTGGTTCCAAAACAATTTGTACATGCAATTGTGCATGTAATTCCATGCTTCCTGCACCCACAAGATCTGCATTGTCGATAATCGGATTTTGTCGCCTAATTGTTATGCATTATCCGCAGTCGCACGGGCCCAAGAGATTCTTTTGAAAATCCATGATCCATGAAATATTCTTCGGTTTTAAGGAATATTTCTTTGATTTAACGAAATGTGTCTCTTGGGAACGGATTGTCCAGGATTTCTCCAATTCTACGACAATTTTTCTCAGTGATAGACAAGCTAAGATTAATGGATATTTTCTAGTGTCAGATTTGGAATCCCCGACCCCGAAAATCCCCGAGTAGAAATTTAGAAGGCAATTACTCAGCTATTCGATGTTTTACAGAAGGCCCCCCCTTGCCCCCCTGGGGTGGGGCAGGGGCGTCGGACATACGTTTCTGTGTCACAATCGAAATCCCCGACCCCAACAACCCTCGAGTGGGGATTTAGAAGGCAATTACTCAGCTATCCGATGTTTTACAGAAGGCCCCCCGCTTGCCCCCCTGGGGCCGTTGGGCATATTTTTCAGGGTCAGATTCCGAATCTCCGACTCCGAAAACTGGTGCACACAAATTTCTACAACTTTTAGTCAATTTTTACCATTTTTAGAAAATTCGGAAATTGGATGCACTCCAAGATGCACTTTATGCACCCGCAATGCAGTTTCGATCCAGCCCCAAAGTGTAATATACAGGGTGTCTCATAATTAGCTGCCAACCCTGAACAGGCCGATTCTATGATCAAAACTAAGTCAAAAAGTTCATATGAACATGGGTCCGGAAATGCTTCCTAAGGGCACAGGGACCCATTGAAGAGGGAGGAATGGAAATCATTTTTTTGCAATATCTCTCAATCGCGTTGTGATAAATGAATGAAATTTGGTATACACAGCTAAATTTTGATGAGCAATTTGATGGACTAATCCATTTATTTCCACAAGGTCCATTGGGGTGGGTACGGGGGGGCCCTTGGTACTTTGCGTGTGTAACTTTTTCATCTTTGACTTTTTAACAAATTGGACAGCAAATTCCGTTTTCCCGAACTGTTTTACGTTAAAAAGGTACTCTTGTTTCAAATCGTTATCTTTAACGGTTTCTGAGAAAATCGCTCTTGAATTAATCCCACTTTGGTCAATTTCATAGTAATTTAAACAAAAAAAAATAATAATAATTTTCCTTTCCTCTCTTTTCCATTTAAAGGATTAATTTTTATTTAATTTAATTTTTTATTATTATTTTTTTATTAAAATTAGATTAAATTTAAACAAAAAAATTTTTTTTGTTTAAATTACTATGAAATTGACCAAAGTGGGATTAATTCAAGAGCGATTTTCTCAGAAACCGTTAAAGATAACGATTTGAAACAAGAGTACCTTTTTAACGTAAAACAGTTCGGGAAAACGGAATTTGCTGTCCAATTTGTTAAAAAGTCAAAGATGAAAAAGTTACACACGCAAAGTACCAAGGGCCCCCCCGTACCCACCCCAATGGACCTTGTGGAAATAAATGGATTAGTCCATCAAATTGCTCATCAAAATTTAGCTGTGTATACCAAATTTCATTCATTTATCACAACGCGATTGAGAGATATTGCAAAAAAATGATTTCCATTCCTCCCTCTTCAATGGGTCCCTGTGCCCTTAGGAAGCATTTCCGGACCCATGTTCATATGAACTTTTTTACTTAGTTTTGATCATAGAATCGGCCTGTTCAGGGTTGGCAGCTAATTATGAGACACCCTGATATTTTTCCGAAGACAATGCCGAAAACCGCAACTCGATCGGTTCATCAGAAAAAAATGTCCGTATTCTGGGTGATTTTGGTCTAACTTGCCTGGACTACAAGCTGAATTTATCACTATATATGCTAAATATAATGTACAATAACATATTAGTTTCCACAGTCATAAAAATGGGGAGAAGAACCAGACAGGCTGGTTAAAGGTATAATTTTTATGTAAATTCACGTTTTTCGCTTATAATTTTTTTCCGTTCATTTCCAAGAGAAAACAGTAAGTAAAGTACTTTTTTTCGTCTTCAAAATACCTACAAAACTAGCACTCGAGCGTCAAAAAATATTGATAATATCAAAAGTTATAAACAGAAGAAGTTTATTTATGACTTGAATTAAACATTTATAAACTGCGTTATTATTACGAGAACGTTTTAGCATCTCACCCTCTCATTCCTTATCGCTGTCTAATAACTCGCACGAAATCTGGAATCGGTAAGTTGAATAGTTTACAAGTTATGGCCTTATAGACAAATTAACTAATTATTAGTCTGGACGATCCCGAGGATCTTCCACAATCGCACTGATTTTTTTCATGGTAGCTTTCATAATAATACATTGAAATCTACAATTTTTTTTAATTTCAAATTTGCATTTTTTTTATATTTTAGCCTTAGTTGCATAATGAAATATACGACGCACGCACGTGATATAGTTAATTATATATTATTACATATTCGGAAAGCTTATGAAAAGAACTTTAAGTTAAAATAAATCGTCAAGATTCGTTGAAAAATAAAGGAGTTACAGACTGTCAAAGTTGACGGCCTATTGTTGGCCTATTGTTAAACAAATTAGGTTTGGTAGCGGCAAAATAAATACTGTCATAAACGGCAACCCGAGTACTTTCCCAGATAAAAATATTTTATTTGTGGAAGTATGTTAAGTGCATAAGAAATATTGTCAAAAGTCAGTGGATCGCTTGATTTGTCCAAAGAAAATAACGATAATATTCATAGTCCTGCCGTTAAAACAGCGACATTCGCTTGAAAATAATATATTTGACTGTAACTCCGTTATTTTTTAACGAATCTTGACGATTTTTTTTTAACTTAAAGCTCTTTTCATAAGCTTTCCGAATATGTAATAATATATAACTATATCACGCGCGTGCGTTGTATATTTCATTTTGCAACTAAGGCTAAAAAAAATGAAATTTAAAAAAATGATAGATTTCAATGTATTACTATGAAATCTACCATGAAAAAAATTAGTGCAATTGTGGAAGATGCTCGGGATCGTCCAGACTAATAATTAGTTAATTTGTTTATAAGGCCATAACTTGTAAACTATTTAACTTACCGATTCCAGATTTCGTGTGAGTTATTTAGACAGTGACAAGGAATGAGAGGATGCGATGCCAAAACGTTCTGGTAATAATAACGCAGTATATATATAAATGTTTAATTCAAAAGTCTAAACTTCTTCTGTTTATAACTTTTGATCTAATCAATATTTTTTGACGCTCTAGGGCTAGTTTTGTAGGTCTTTTGAAGCCGAAAAAAAAGTACTTTACTGTTTTCTCGTGGAAATGAACGGAGAAGAGTTATAAGCAAAAAACGTGAATTTACGTAAAAATTATACAATTAACCAGCCTATAAACAATCTTCCCCCCATTTTTATGACTGTGGCAACTAATATGTTATTGTACATAATATCTAGCATCTATAGTGATAAATTCAGTTTGGCGAAACAAAACGTCGCGTCCAACTCTATATTTCCTGGCCCAATATAACGTATGTTGACTTAAAAATTAAGTTATATGGGTTATATGAAATTTACTGTTAAAATAATTATTAATTTTCTTTGAATTTGACAATATGGGCTGGCTTAAAACCAATAGATTATACTAAGTTTTGTCAGTATGTGTTAAATTTTATATGACACTGAAACAAAAACCAGAATTGCACTTGTAAGAATTGTGGAGATTTACATAGGATTTTTTCATATGGTTTTTGTACATAGAAAATGTAAATGAATTAAACATACATGGCACACTGTGTGGAATTACCTTTTACATTGTAAGATGTATTATTCCTAATCCCTTATGTATACGAATAAATGTGAATTTACATGACCTGATTTGGCTCAACCAATGAGATTAGTCATGTGATCGCCCGGTGTAGTATTACCGCGTGTGTGTAGAGGAGAACTGTGCTAGTTGTTCAGTAAGCATGTTTAGATTCATTTTTGGCGTAATAGTGTAGTGGTTTTCTTAGTAAAATTACAAAATTACACTTTAAGTGTCGTAAATGTACATACCTATATCGATAATGTAAATTTACATTTTGGGTGAATTATACAAAAAGTGTGAAATTACATGCTTTATGTAACTTTACTTGTATGATGTAATTTTACATTACCTCTTGTGGCGTCAAAATAACCAATGATCTAGTGTGTAGTTTTACATATTTTTTTATGATTGTGCTTTATGCAGTGTGATAAAATAAGTGCAATTACTATGGTATTTTTTTTGGGTGTCTAAAAAATTGAGAATAAAGTATATTGTTGTTTTTCTTGTTCGAGGCACCCCTGATTTCTCAGCAGGATAAAGCAAATCCACGTGGACGTAAATCCTGCGGCGCCGTATTCGCGGCGTGTCCATTTGTCTTCATTATTTTACACCTAGCGGAAAATTAACGATGGAGCTGGTCGGACGCGCCGATCCGCATTTGTTTCGGATCGCTTTCGTTTCGGAGTTCTCAAATTTATATCGCATAATTAATCATATACAAATTGTATCACTGCCAGGTTTTGTAACCTGAACAGGGGTAAGTACACAATAGCATTCGATGCCCGGTTAAAGAAAAGGGATTTTGTTCAACGTTCAACTTGTCAAAAGGTTGTTGTGGATTTGGAGGGGTTTGTGTACTGTGAATCTGTGTTTCGGGTAATTATAAAGCACTCTCATGAAAAAATTTTGTGAAATTACGTTTTAGAATGACGGCTGTTTTCGCACCAGTTATTGTTGAAATTACATTAAGAGTTGTAGTCTGATTGACGGAGTTAACAGTTCACTGTAAATTCACACGCATATACAGGGTGTGAATAAGTACGTAAACATAGTATAAGAGGCGATTTTTTGAGTGATTTTGCACCAAATGGATTAATATAAACATGGGTTTTGGAATACGAGGTGTTGAGATGTACAAAAAAAATCAATTTTTCTAAAATATCTCCAAAGCCTTTAGTTTGAAAATTGACGATCTGTTGCTCCTTACAGTACTTCCAAGAAAGAGATTTCATTTTATTGGAAATATGAACCATTCTCGATTTATTTTATTATTTTTATTAACCCTCAAAAGTCACACTTGGACCACCTTAAATGTCACACTAGTGCGAATTGGGATTTTTTCAACTTTGACCTTTGTCTTTATTTGTTAACCAAAACAGATCAAAACTGGGGTTTTATTCCGAGAAATCGAATCCTGTAATTAATTTTGAAAAAAAAAATAATTTGTTAATAAAAAATTCCATTGGGGAAAAAACAATTTTCGAAAAATGACTTTTTTTTAATTCGTATTATTTTGTAAATAATGGTTATAGAAAAATTAAAAAAGGATTAAAAAAAAAGTTCAGTGTACTTTTAAGGAAAAATACCCCATGTTAATAAAATAATATCGATTTTTCCCGGGATCTCAAATAAGTATAGACATTTTTTGAAGTTGAAATTTTTGGCTCCTTTTCTGTAAACTGATGTTTATTTTGCACTCTTTTGTATAAAAATATTAATTTAAACAATATTATCCATAAATATTGACAAATAGGTACATGTCACAATTAAATTATTAATGAAAAAAAAATGTTGAAAAATTATTAACAATAAATAAACCATATTCTAGTATATTTGACACGTAAAATCAGGTGAAACAAATAGGAAATTTGCATTTTAATTCACTTTATTTCTCGATTATATGATATAAATTCAGCCACACTTTTGCCCACACTAAAGTCACATTAGTGCGAATTCACACCGATCGGACTTTTCAAACTCTCTAGTTTGCCCGACAATACAGACCAGCTCAGACAACTGTGGTACGGCTTGACTTTTGGGCTATAGCAAGAATTATCGTGGTGGGGGAAACCCCCGCAACCGCCAACCGAAAAAAAACAACCGGTAAAAAAAAACGGAGGTGCGAATTTGCACTAGTGTGACCTTTGGGGGTTAAATTTGCCCAATACTCCGCAAAACATAAAATAAATACTCGTTTTCAGAAAAGGTATAAAGAATTTTTGTTGTTAGTAGTGCAATTTTAAAAACAAAAGTTAAAATGGAAAGTTTTACATTTCGATAGAGATAGCCCGAAAAATATTTAAAGTCGTTACTTTTAGAAAAGAAATTTTTTTTTGCGAAATGATTTTATTATACTTATTAACTTTAATGAAGTGCTAGGTAACCTTAATCAAAGTTAAATTAATTTGTTGAAAATTGTATTTTTCGAATAAAATGTAAGATCGTTTTTCTTTGAAACGCCAAAACCTTTAGAAGTATCGAATAAATTTCCAATGTATCTTAATGGCGTCCAATTTCTTGGGTTTTCAGTAAGAGGGCTCCCTGGAATCCTTATTTTTACATTTAAGAACCCTACCTCGCCCCTAACAAAACCTCGGGTTTCTTAAAGTTCATCAGATCCAGAATATTTCTCTTATACATGCATAATGTTTATTTATTAAGTTTTTAGTTTGAAAAACCAAAATTGTATAAATAACAGTGTCTATATTGTTTACCAGTTGTAGTATTATACCATGATCCAGATTATTGCTGTAAATATGAAACTATCAAACAAATTATTTGTTGAATATAAATAAAATTATTCATATAATCACGTTTTCTATTAATGAAATAAAGTATTTACATGACTTTATTGTTTTTATTTTTCTATTTGAAATAAACCATATACGTTTAATAATTTTTAACATAGAGAGAACGACGCTTTTCCAAATACATGTTTACACAATTTTTTTTAATTTGTTTTTAAACTTTCACCAGGTGTTGTGGTTAAATCATGGAACATTTTGTTTTCAATCGTAGTCCGTACTTTTAAAGAAAGAGATATTTTAATATTTGAAATAAAAAAACTTAAATTGTAAGTTATTAAGGAAAAACAAATTTTAACTCTCTTTATTTTGTTCCAAATGTTATGCATTTTCTAAGGCTGCATTTAGACTGACGAAGTTACTGACAATTTTACACCTTATCCCAAGTAATGTACCTACCTTAAACAAACAGATCATTTTTTCAGTTGTGTGATTGCCTCTAGAAGTGTATTTTTTGATTTTTTTGTCATATATGATAAAAATTTTACTAAAAATGTACTGAAATGTTTGTTTTGATCTCGAATGTTAACCTCTTGACATGATTCAAACTAGAATGCACTGGAAATGTGTGTTATTTAAGCATCCGACGTGAATACTGGTAAAAACAGTGAATTGTGAGGCTACTATGACCTGAGTGCCTTTATCTTACCACTTGGCAGATTGATTTATTGCCGAGTACGCTTGCCGAACCTCGCGTCGTGGGAAGACGCCTTTACGCCACTCTATCTTCTTGCTCGTTGCACAAATTACCCTGTTGAGTATGGACTATAATATACCATTGTTGATTTCTATTCAGTATTCCTATCGTAACAGGTTTGGTAGCAATCGGTTTGGTCACACGCCAAAAGTTAACCTTGCTTTAACGCCCCAGCATAAACATATTCGGCAACATGCTTTACGAGACAGGCCCTTTCAGCACCATCTGTCCCGAAACCCATGAACCGAGAGCTCAGAGCTAAAATTAAACGTTGATTGTAATTTACCGACTAGCGCTAGCCGTATAAATCCTGTAAATTTACTGTGAACGTAAGACAACAATAAAACAAATAGGAATTTAACGACTCCAGCATAGCTGGCTATGTAATTACGACAATTATTTACTCAGGAACGCCGGTTGTAACATGAGCGCGAGCCAATTACACCGGAAAAATATTTATCCCTTTCCCGCGGAGGCTCTGGTTCGGTTCAGATCGCTTTCGTTTGTTTACTATCCCGGGTCTGTAAAGAGTGTTTACAGCGTTTCCTTTTTTTCGTTTACTGCGCGTACAAGGCCGGGAAGGACCTAGTAGAAGGGGTCAAATTTGTTTGTTTTCTAATTCCTATTTATTGCCGTCCACAGTAATCTTCGAGGCCATGGCTTCCCAGGAAATTTATCTACAGCAGTCGGCTGTCAAAAAGTTGAAACGAAGCAGGCCACAGTTTATCGTACCGCTGGCGGTAGCGCTGGTTGCAAATTGTGCTTAATACAGTGTCAGTTTTTATGGATAATTTCTGTTACCGTGATATCTGTGGTAATTCAAGTCATTGTTCAATAGTCTACGTGTCTTACTGAATGAATCACTTGCGGCAATGTTTTGTTGTGGTTGTGTGGTTTGCGTTATCGTTTTCCTCGTATGATTTTCTGCTGTTTTAGATATTCTTTTGTATAATGTAGTATAAATGTATTATGTAGTGCAGTTATATTTATATGTGTAGAATATACTAAATAATGCTTACATAAATTATGTAATAAATGTTTTCAATTGCATGTAAGTATTTTCTGTTATTTTTCTTATGGTAGAGTATAATCGTATTCAGTCTTAATGCCATTAATTTTAACCACGTATTCGGAAGGCATAATAGAGACAAGAAATTCGAAAAAAAAATTTACTCGGCCTTTTAAAAAATTAGCAAATTACCCCTTAACTCCCGTTAATTCGGCGTCCTATTATGTATGCATCACATTTGTTGATTGGGAACGAGCCGTTGCACCACAGAGCTTTCGAACGTTGAAGAGAAACAGCTGATTTCCGCAGTCGTTTTGAAGTTTGCAATTGGTTTCAAAATCAAACTGTAGTAAAAAATTGAAAAACGTAGTGAAAACGTACAATATTATAAATTCTAAATTGCAATAACCTAACATTCGAAAACAAATATTATCCTTATACCTACATTTGTTTTTATTACAATATAAATAATACTTATTAATATTTAAAGTGTAAAAAATATCTTGTTTATCCATGTGTCTAGGTGAAAAGGTCTGTTTTTGTCGTTCACTATTAGAAACGCAATAAAAGTTAGGTTAGTGACAGAATACGGTAGATCAAGATTTACTCTCGATAAACCTTTGTAGGTCAGCGGTCAGGAGTGGTCCGAAAAAGGGTTTAAGTAATGATTTGAGAATAATTTTTTTCAGCGTAAATATGCATTTAATTTTTTTTATCGCGTATTCGTATTCTACTCATTTTTCCCGATCTTCCCTTAAAATTAATGGCATTATGAGTGAATCACCCTGTATATTGGATACATTATCTTATCCTTGGCTATCTTTGTGTTAGGCACTGGGTTTTTCGGGTTGAACCGCACCTGATAGTCTGGAAAGTCAGTTGGAGTTCAATTCCAGTGGTACCTACTTCTAATTGTATAAATGATACTTAAAATCTCAATACCTATATAAATTTAAAAATGCCGCCACTCACTGACAGTTTCTCTTCTTACCGTCAAGTTGGTTATTCTGTTACCGTCGATGACAACTATTGACCACCCAAGACCGTCTATAACCCTCGGTGACCACTCTTGATCGTCAATGGCTGACTTTTACCTTTGAGGTAAGGGCAGAGGTCAAATTCAAGGCCATCGGTTTAGTGCTCGTCAAGAATCCTAGAACTATTGGGAAGAACATTTTTCTTGGCGGGTTATTCTACCATTCCGGTGCTGTTGGTCCACTTTGGGACTTTCTGATATTTGACCTTCATTTTGACCTTCATGGTAATTTCAAGGTCATATTCGAACGTAAAATTTTCCGCTCTATTTCCGGGGTCAAAATTACGGAGTCCCGTTTAATAAAATTCTCGTGACCTTGATATAACCTTGAAGGTCATGGTCCAGGTCAAATTCAAGGTCACCATCGGTAGTCAGGGAATAATCTTAAACCGTAGTGTTTTAGTTTTACCCTACTCCTTGAATATTCCCAGATATCCTGCCATCCCGATACTTTTGGTCCACCCTGTATATACCTGTATATGGTACCCATATTCCAAGCTGTAGCTATAAAATCATTTTTGTAGTAGTGTTTATTTCGTTTGTAGTTCCTTGGTATCTAATGTAGGTTCATTCGAATCCAAGCTATGTGCTGAAAAATAAAGTTGTATTTGATACTAAAATTAACAATTATTACATATTACTAAATCCAAGCCGTTTTACACAATCAAAGAAATTCATGAATTAATTCATCAAGAAGTTGATGAATTACACAATCTTATTTTTTTATTTTAATTAGTCAGTGAATTTAATTACCTAATAAATAATTGCTAACTAATAAAGTCTAGTTTAAATCGTGTTTAATGATTTTTGTCACAAACATAGTTGACATTGTATATTGAAACCAAAATGTAATTAGTCAACTCTCGTAAGACGGCCCATAATTTGCTTCTACTGATTTTTGGCAAATCGTTGTCCTCTGAAAGTTCACTTAAAATTTTGTTTAGCGTTGGTATTTCTTTTTTAAAATAAATTGAGTGTACTTTTCTGCGAATGATATTTTTGAAGAAATCATCTATAACGACTTTTGGCTTCCCTGTAGATGATTTTGGGGGATTTACAGTATCTTGTTCATTTTTTTTTCCTTTAAAAGTCTGTAGATAGTCGATTTTCCAATCCCTGTCATTTTTGTTAGCATTAGTGTTACCCGATAATTACCTGAAACGAAATATTACCACGCCCATGGCCGGTTCTTATCTCGGGGTTTTATTACTCTCTTTCATTTCCAAACAGACCATAATTGTATAATTTCTGAATGATTTCTGAAAATTGAAATAGTATTTTGATTAATTAATAATTAAATTAAATTAATTATTAATTAATAATTAAAGCAAATATTGAAACTAGCTACGTAAACGATTAGAGATTAGGGAGATATAGTCTGTTTAAGTAAAATGCAAAAGTAAGTACCCTAATTTCTGCAAGCGTATTACAAAATGCTGTCAATTAATCAAGTCGATAAAGCGAAAATAAAAAGAAAATATTAAAAAGAAGGCAACAATAAGAGCGTGCCAATAATAATATTAACAAGTCATGCAAACAATCTGATTTAAGCCAGTAAAGCAAATAATAAATACTAGGCGAAAGTAAATAAAATTGAGAATTTAGTTTTACAATCAAATTTTAAGCAAGGCATAAAAAATAAAAGCAAAAGTATTATTGTTTCAAAAACTTGCGTGATATCCCCTTGATTATACAGGAAATATGTCTGGAAAAAACTCCTATACCACCTAATTCACGAATGATGGATGGTGGGCATGGTAGCACCGATTGCGAAATATGCTTGGCTGGGACTGGTACAGGACATATTTGAATAGGTAGAGGAACGTCAACAGTGTTCCAAATTCTGGTATGTAAAAGTCCAGCTTCAAAAAAAAACGAATCAAGCTTCCAGGAAATATTCCAAGAATGGTTCCCAAAAAAAAAAAACCTAAAGGAGGAAATAAAGAGAAATAGTAAAACGATTTCACTAGTAATTGTCAATAAATATTAACAAATAATAGTAATAATTTGTAGATGAAAATACAATATTGTTATTAATTGTTTTGAATAATGGTTAAGAGTTCTACGAATTTAATACAGTTAATATTTACAACTTATATATTTTACATATTCCTGACTTCATGAAACATAACAAGTTTACTTATAAAAATAAAAAGTGCCACAAAAGCTTACGAGTATACCTACTCCTTTTTTATGAGTTGAATCACCTCCAGTTTTTTGCTCATAATTTCCGGATACCCATAGGAAGAACTTCTGATGAAATTTTTAACAAAAGAAATTTTTAACTTGTTAACGTGATAATTAATATTGCAGTTAATATGTGTTGATTAACTTACATGTTTTTTTTTGTCTGAGGGGGTTCATCCTGCAAATAAAAGAAATGGAAATGATCGTCCTAGAAGCGGCGATCGAAGGAGAGTGGTCATGGCCAAAACACGAAACCGTCCAAATAATGTGGTTGAAAAAAGCCATTAACCTTTCGACCTACTTATCTATTGCGACAGTGGCCAGCGAATCGGGCATATTTGATGCGTGTGTACTATCTCCCACGATGTGTGTGGGATATGACAATAACGCTTCCACGTGTAGTAACTGATAGTCTTAATAGGAAGCAATTTAAGGATCAGGGTCGTTTGCGAGTGGTATGCTAGAATAACGCCCAAAATTTCACACATTGAGATAGTAGGATGTTATTACATTTTGTATTGTATTATTTTCTCCGATAATTAAATTGTTTCGTCATAAGTTCATAGTCCTGATTCAATAATATTTTTATATCTATTATACAGGGTGTTTTCTAAGTCCAGTCCATGTCCATGCTTGTGGAGCTTACTCCTTGGATTATTTTACATCTTTTTTATCCCAGATCTTTATAGGCCAAGCAAATAAGATTTTTACTCGAAAAAAGTCCTATCCGCGAGATTATTGTAAAATTATCTAAAGGAACATAATACAAGACATCTCTCATCTCGTGAGTCAAAAACTTTTATTAGCTAACTTTTCTATTTAAACAAATAAGTGAGGAACACAGTTTTTTCACTTTGCAGGGAAAACCATCAATTTTAGCGAAAAGTGACTCACAGACAGCTCGTAGGGAGTAAAATTTCCTACAAAATGAGACTTGTTAGGTAAATTAAAATCGGTTAATAAACAAAAAAATTATTGCAAAAAAAACAAGAAAAGTGCCCATTTTTTAATTTGTTTATAACTATCGCGTTAAAATTTTATAAAACCTATGACAAGTTGAGGGTTTTGCCATACTTTAAAAGTATACTAAAAGTGGGCGCTGTAGGTGCAATAGTTTGCGCACAATTCAATTTGTTTATAATGGAGGCTCCAAAAGTTATGAACTTTAAGCCTCTGTACAGACGTTAATTTTCAACCGAACATGATTCTGAAAGCGTCATTGTAATCTTAAAGACGTAATTAAGCGACCTATTAAAAAATATCACCGTTTTTTGACATTAACATTCTCAAATTGTGCATTAAAAAACCTTGCGTTTTTCGCTTATAAACAATTTGAATAAAATTGTTGCTATTTATGCTACCTGCTGATAAAAAATACAAACTAAAAAAAAGCACCCTCTACAACCAACAGGAGCCAAGATAAGAATTGTTTTTTAAATCGTAGCAATTGTTTATAAATATTAAGAATATTAAGACTGCAAAATGCAGTTTACGACGTAAACTACGATTTCCCGTGAATTACATTGAAAAATGTGGAAAATTAACGACTCACGAGCCCTTTAAAGAGAAGGTACTCGCTAAATAAGCTGTCCGCCGGCCGGCGGCGTGGTGGTGGGGGAAGCTCGACCAAGCGGTCGCGCGCGCGAGAAAAGTTAATTCCAAAGTTCAAATTGATGCACGCTCTAAATTTTGCAACATGTCGGCTTCTATTCATCGTAGAAACTTATTTTTTTTAAACTGGGGTAGCTCGACGAAAAATAACAATGGGCATATTTGCGAATTCGTAGAATTAACTTCTTCCCTCGATCTTGTAGTTTACGTAAAGAATGATTACGTTCATGTTAATTTTAAGGCAATTTTTCTTCTCTGAGCTCATCCCAGCTCTAAAGATTTGACATATTTCGGCCCGTCCTCGCAGCTACACGAGCTTTGTACGCGTAATTGTGAATTAAACAACACTTATTAAATAAAACGCTGGAATTGTACGTAAAGGAAAAAATTCCCTTGTCGAGAGGCAATTAAATGAGCAACGTAGAAGTTAAAGGAGGTCGTGAAACTTGGAAATTATTAATTAATTTTTTTTTAAATTCGTTCTGTAGTCGGCTTACCTGTCGTAGTGGTCTCAAAGTAACCTCGGTTCGAGTGAAACGTAATATTATGAGCTGGAATTAGATTCCCATTTTGCTTTATTTAAGCAGATACACAAGGTGTCCCAAACGACCCGAACTCCCACCTTTATAGGAATTTCAGAAAAATTTAAAGGAACAAAATTTACATTTCTGAGCACCCTGTAACGTTCGTAAAAATGAAAAATTTGATTTTTTGTCAATTCTTTCACAATTGGGCATTTTTTGCTCATTGAATTTGAAAAAAAAAATTAATTTTTGAAAAAAAAAAGTTTTTTTTTAATTTTTGAAAATTTTTTGAAAATTTACTCTTCTTTATTTTTTAACAACTCAAGATAAAAATATTGAGTCATTTTTGAAGCGATGTACTCTTTCCGTACCGTAATTTCCTTTATTTTGAATTAACGAAATTGATTAAAAGTTGATACCCCCAAGATTGGTGTAGTCCTCGATCTGCGAAAAAATAGTGCGTATTATCCTAAACTTTCTTACGAAGCTAACAAGTGTGAAAAAAACAGTTTTTTTTTAAACTCTATCTTTGATTCAAAGGAACCAACCAACAGTTTTTCTCAAAACTAACAATATTTTTTGTAATTCTAGTGAAAAAAATTAATCAAAAGTTTTTGTAGACTTCAATTTTTTTAATTTTTGTCATGCCTAGACGGCATTTATCCGCACCAGAAGTCGCTCAGCTTCGTAAGAAAGTTTAGGATAATACGCACTATTTTTTCGCAGATCGAGGACTACACCAATCTTGGGGGTATCAACTTTTAATCAATTTCGTTAATTCAAAATAAAGGAAATTACGGTACGGAAAGAGTACATCGCTTCAAAAATGACTCAATATTTTTATCTTGAGTTGTTAAAAAATAAAGAAGAGTAAATTTTCAAAAAATTTTCAAAAATTAAAAAAAAAGTTTTTTTTTCAAAAATTATTTTTTTTTTCAAATTCAATGAGCAAAAAATGCCCAATTGTGAAAGAATTGAAAAAAAATCAAATTTTTCATTTTTACGAACGTTACAGGGTGCTCAGAAATGTAAATTTTGCTCCTTTAAATTTTTCTGAAATTTTGATTAAGCGGTCCGGAAAAACCGTTCGATAGATCGATCTGCCCATTTACGGAGCTTTTGGGGGTACATCGAGGTGTAAAAATTCGTACAAGCATTAAACTCTCCATCGATATTAGCAAAGATGCAAAACAAGTCAAAAAGTCACTTTTTTCACTTTTTTCAAGTTAATGTCGAGGATGAAAGAATTTTTTTTCTTCCAAAAACGCTACATAGCGTTGTAGGAAATTTATTCGAGATTTCGAAACTGCCCGTCAATTTTCTGTGATCATTAGTTGTTGAGATATCGATGGTTAAAGCCAAAAGGATGCTTTTGTATTCGTAGTCGAATATTTCCGGGTCAAATTAACGTAGAGAAAAATTTAAAAAAGAAATTAAAGCTGAATGAACAGGCTATCAATTCCATATCATGATTTTTGTGTAAAAAATTTGTCCAAGCCCGTGGACCGAGAAAAAAAACGCAAAAAATTAAAAAAAAAATTGTTAGTCCTATTTCTTAGAATTTCGCGATGATTGTCGCTCCTAAAAATTTTGGGCTAAGAAATATGGAAACTAGACATTCGGCGCTTTAAAATGCTTTTTCTTAAAACCTTGATACGATCATTTTTAACTGAGATGCAGCATTCTGAAAAATGACTAAAAATTCGAAAAATTTTTTTGCTCCCTTAATTTTTTGCAGAAGTTTACATTCTGTCAAAAATCACAGAAAAATTTCGGAAATTCTTTCGACCCTTTAATTTTTTCGCAATAGTGTATATTAATTTACGTATTTTTTCATTTTGGAAACGCTTTAGACTTCCAACACAATGGAATCAACGATATTCTGAACCCCATTTGTCAAAAAAAAGCTTATTACGCTTCCAAAATCCCTTTTAGGCACAAATTAGGCATTCAAAATTGTCACTTAGGGCCCCCACCCCCTATTTTTTTAATGTCTGGCCAAGGGGAACAGGTTTCAAATTTCATTGAATGAGCCCGGCACAGAGTTGAGTCACAGGGTTTTGGTGTTAGGGGAGCACCCATTCATATTTATATCAGCTGTTGTCCTAGGTTAGGGACTGATTGCTGCTGCAACGAAGTCCTGACGTTTTGTATGTATTACACTGTTATATAACGAGAAGTATTAACAGAATTCTATATATTCGTCAACATGATGTTCTTTCTTACCAAATTAAAGAGGTAGTCATGTTAATTGCATTATTTTTTATATCCTCAAAATATATATGTATATGCTACAGAAAGTAGACATATTTACTTCTTTTTTTTTTTTTTTTCAAAACATCTAGGGCATATTTCAGCTAAAAACAGTAACATCTATAATTACCTCCAATCTTTTCATAACGTTTTTCTTCTGGAAAGTCAGGAACAATTTTAAATCATAATTTTGCAAGCGACAATCTTTGGTTTATTGGAAAGTGACGAATTAATTAAAATCTTTGGCTATCTGCGAAAATCAAACTTTTACCCCAAGAGCCATTTTAGATTTACGTACTGTAGATTACAATACGACTTTTGACAGGATGTAATTAAGGTCATCATATTTTCGATTAACTCGTCAAAAAAACTTATTAGTAGGCGGAAAACAATTAATCCATGCAATTTTGGTGCTCTCCACGAAACGCCAAAACATTAAATAAGACTCAGGGGCAATTTCTAGAAGGAATTTAGGAAGTTTTACGTAGGTACATGTTTTGGTCTCTTGCTTGACTGATGAGGGAGTGCAAAACATAGGCACGTCGATAGCAAAACGACTCAAAATTTTTTTTTTTTTATAATTTTATTCAAAAAATATAAATATGCATATAAATCTCTGTCCTACGTTTTTTTATTTTGTTGTATTAAAATGTCTATTGATGCTTGAGTATCATGAAATATCGACGAAATATCGCCTCATCCAATAATATTCTGTATTAAAAAAAGTTCCTCTTGTTTGCGTTTGTTTCAAACTTTTCGCTTTCATTTAAAACTTTTCTTCTTCGCTATTAAGTTTTCGAATAAGAATTTCTGAATAATCAGAAGTCTTCCAGTTGAATTGGAAATGATTTTTAAATAATGAACTCATTTGAAAAGTACCCATCTTCTTAATGACACTGGCATAATCGTAACGTGAATAGAATATACTAAATATTTAGAAAACTGAAATAATTACAAAATAAAAACTACCGAAATCATGTGTTATCTAAATTTATTTTTAAATACGACAAATAAGATCATCATCGAAATTCATAAATTGCATAATTAAATTATATTTCTTATTATACAGGGTGATCCATAACTTTCTAATATTACTAGAATGTCGCAATATTTATTATTTAATAATATGTTTATTGTATTTTACTAAAGCATATGACTGTTTTACACTACTGTTATTTTATTTAATGTAAAATAGTTTATTAAATTTTATTACTTTTAAATTTATTTATATTTTTTTTGCCTTCGAATTGTTTTACCAATTGTTATTGTCATTTTTCTTTTTTTTATATTACATATTGTGTTCCCACCCATTCAGTAAATGGATATTTTCTATTGAATGGTGTATCAAATAAATAAATAAATTAATATTTAAGGTCATGACAAAGAAGCCTTCTTTTGGTACTTATGTCTAAAATCCAACTAATAAAAATATTGAGAAATTCTTCATGACAGTGTGCACTATGGAGTTACCTATTATTTGGCATATCTACTAAAAAGTAAGTAAATTTATTAGTTCACTTTGCATAAGAATTACAAAATACCCTTAGGGTGTAGAACTCGTCAATTTTATAAAAGGTCTATTACTCGAAAACTTTGATCGCACTTCTCGCCACAACATTGGATGGTACCACCCAATGGTCACATTCTCTCTCAGACTTTTATTTTGTAAACTTTTTAACGGTTATTATATCGTTTCCGAACAAGGCGAATGCAAAAGTCGATGTCCCCGGCATATGCAGGTACAATTAAGTAATAGTCGTGCATATTCCGGCCAGTTGCTCACCCGTACACTCGCTTTCCATCGATTTTGCCTTATAGAACGTCAGAGAAAACGAGGACGACTTCTGGCCAAATAGCAAGGACACCGACTGGTTGTTACTTTTTTCACAGCGACTAGCAAGCTCGTTGCAGGAGTTCGCTTCACGTGGTACAGCTGCAAGATTCAAAGGGCAGTGGGATAATTTTCTTTAGCACCAGAGAGATGTCTGTAGATACATATGAATATTTCGGTTGCTTTACCAACGGATCTAAAAATAGTTGCGTCATTAGGTACCTTTTTTATATTTTTTCGACGTATATAAAAATAAGAATAATGAGGTCTTTCTTAGTGCAAATTATTGTGGCTGTGAAGTTGGCCCCCCCCATTGTCGGAATTTATTAAAAATTTTTACAGTACCCTTTTGTTGACGAATAGTTCTAAAGTACTTTATAAATTTAAATAATATTTCCGCGAGGAATAGAGAGAAATTTCGTTTTGATAATATTAAGGCCTAACATCAGATAGCCCGCCATGTACATGTTGTGGAATGTATAGTCTTTCTGAAGTCAGTTGAACATGTATAAAAACGTCTAGCAATCAAATATAATGAGTTTCAGAGGCGCCCCTAAAAAAGTTTTCTGCTAAAGGTAAAAAATTATAATAATTTGTATGTAATGTGTAGAAAATTCCTCTTATATGTTCATTTGACCAACAACACATTTTAATTAATGTTCTCAAACAATTTTATTATATGGATGGTAAATTTCGTTTTGTTCCGTTTCAAAAGGTCTCCAAAATGCCATGTTGTAATAATATTAGTAACAAGATATCCCTCTTATTTCTCCCTTTCGCAATTATAATATGAATGATTAATATAATAAATTAAAATTACCTGAATCACACCAAATTCCGCATTGCTGCACTGCACTGCTAGACTTTTTGTTGACAACCGAATTTACGGCCAGGTGGCCCAGTACGACTGTGTCTGTACCGCGTTTGCCCGCACCCTCAATCTTCATCTGGGCAACTAGACCTATATATGGGTATGACTAAATAAAAATGCGAACAAGTTTTTTAAATATTTCAATGCCGAGGTGCTGCGGCAGCGACCGAACTTGCTACATACTGCCAACCTCTTGGTTCTTCAATTGAGATCGGAAAGACTATAATTCAATAGTTCTACATTGCTTTACAACTTTCAGTTTTAGTACTGCATTTTAAAACGTTCAAAAATAGACATTCTAGCTTTGTTCTGATTTCGACAGAGAAATATTTTTTTTTATAAGTTCCCTAAATATTTGTTTTTAAACATTTTAAGATAAAAAACTAAAGCTGAATGTTGTAAAGCACTGTAGAACTATTGAAGTACATTCCAGAACATGGAAAAAACATTAAAAGTATCGTAAATGCGGGACTATGTGAAGTTAGTCCCCCATATTTCCAAAACGAAGTGTAGTTTTTTATAAAGAATTTTTGAACTACTTGTCAACAAACGGGCACTATAAGAATGAATTTTTAATAAATTCTAACATTGGGGGGTCAACCTTACAAACAATAAATTTTATTTGCTTTTCTTGAATGGCTCTCATGGCAGCTCATACATTCTTTTCAAAGAGCACTTTGTTATTGTAGTCAAATAAATTAATTTTTTATATAGATATTTTTTGGATGTACAGAAAATGTTTAATTTATCTGCTATATTTAAAATACTTTATCGACAGGTTTAAACAATGCATGTACTAATGAAAACGGTTAGGTTAGGTTATGGCATTACCCAGTTTACATTTTCCAGGTAAAAACTTGATAAAAATTAACCAAACATAATTTTAATTGATTTAACAATTACTCCAAATTCTTCACATACTGAAATCAAAAGCTACCTACATAAAATATACAGCGTGGTAAAAAAGTTCTGCATAAAATTCATATTTTCGTTAAACAATTTTTTTTTCGAAAAACGGTGAGACCCTTCGATTTTTATTTGATCCAGGGCACGATATTTCACATGTTACTGTGGTGAACTTTCTCAAAAATGTCACCCCTATAGGGATCACTTGATACATGCATTCACTGAGGACGACCCAGACCGCCGTCTCCACTTTTGTGAAGATTTAATGCATCGATGTAACGGAGACCCCGACTTCCTCAAGAACATAATTTTTTCTGACGAGGCTACATTTTATCTTAATGGATCGGTGCATCGGCATAACTGCCGGTATTGGTCTCAGGAAAACCCGCACTGGGTGCAAGAAGCAGATCATCAGCACCCCCAAAAGGTGAACGTTTGGGCGGGAATAATAGGGCGTAGTATTTTAGGCCCGTATTTTTTCGAGGAAAATTTAACTGCTGCTCGCTATTTGGATTTCCTGCGGTTCGATTTGGTCCCAAGCTTAGCAGAGTTATTCCCGAACAACGAGGATCCTGATATTCCTGAGGAAAGAATTTGGTTTCAGCAGGATGGTGCACCGCCCCATTATGGAGTGCAAGTACGGGAGTACTTGAATAACACGTTTACTGGCCGGTGGATCGGGCGACGCGGAACAATCGAGTGGCCTCCGCGTTCGCCTGATTTAACACCTCTAGACTTTTTTTTTTGGGGCTATTTGAAATCGCGTGTGTACACAAACAGACCAGGTGATTTGGAAGAACTTAAAAACCGTATTCGTTTTGAAATAAATCAAATCGACCCGGGAATGCTTGAACGAAGTGTAGACGGCGTTTACACACGCTTAGGACAATGCCAAATGGTACAGGGTGGGCAATTCGAACAATTTCGCTAGACTTACACAAACATTAGTGTAATTTTACTCGTTTGAAATGTAATTTTGTCAACTTTGTCCTTTTCGGAGCCATTAATAGTGTAAGTAGACAATTATCACTTATAAGAACTTAAGGTGCATTTTTCTAAAAAAAATTGTTATGTAAGACATCGAAATTTTCACACCGTTGTTTAGATAATTATCACTGTCATCAATTTCGAACGAAAAAAATATGCGTTGTCATTTAAAAAAAAATTATGTCATCGCTGCCGTAAGTGGATTATCGAAAAAAAAATTTTTCCACATAACAAGGTGCCCTGGATCAAATAAAAATCGACGGGTCTCACCGTTTTTCGAAAAAAAAATTGTTTAACGAAAATATGAATTTGATGCAGAACTTTTTTACCACGCTGTATAATAATAAAATGTAACTAAGAATATTTTTTATCCTCAGATCAATGCAAATTGCTCGCAAAATGTTAGTGTGAAGCTAGCTTTTGACAATGATTAATTAGTAATTGTAGTGACGTCATTTTTCTACACCTGGGAACCTTATGAAATAGTTAATTCGTCTCAACTAATTTTATAATGGGTTGTGTAATCCAACAACGTCTAGCAAGCCGTGGAAGCAAATGTTTCGCATTTAAGTACAGTTTTCTATTAATTGTTACATCCTCTTTTTAATTAATTAGTATCCAAGCGATTAAGTACAAAACGAGCCGACTAAAGCGGCCGAGACACGAAGTAGGGCAGTTTCATATTTGGCAAAGCGCTATCGTCGGGGAAAAAGGAACGTGAGACGCTGCTAAAAATCCTTCTCCTTGGCTGCAAAATGCATTGCGGGTTTCCTTTAATCCCATCAATGTCCATTCTACTTATCCTCGTTTTGAGTCTTTGAAGGTTTTAAGGCTATTACCACTGTCTGTCGTATCGATCCGGTCGTTACGGACCCATTCCGGCGTTCGAAGGAGTCAGGGTTGTCGCGATGCAGCGGCGTACTTGCTGATTTACTTCAGGGGTTCAAAATGATTAATAATAAGGTTTATTTACCTACTTATATAAAACAGGACAATACATTACATTAAAAAAAAACGGTAAATAAACACAATTCCTTTAACAAGCTTGTCTGGGATGTAAACATATTCAGTTCAAATTATAGTAATAAAACAAATGTGTATACGTTAAATAATAACCACTAAAAGTGATTTGATAGACAAACATGTAAATTGTATACTCTGTGACACTAACATCTAAGTGTGCTAAAATATTACTTCAAGCATTAACTATTACTTAGTAACTGTAGTTATTTTAAGAAACAACTACTCTGCGTACTAAAGCCCTGTCCAACATTTACCTGTATTTTTAATAAATAAGCTTATTATATCTCGTCCATAATAATTATCTAAAAAAAAAAAATAATTAAGTATCTATTATATTTAAATAAATAATCAAACTTTCAAAGAAATTGTCTCTTTTCTTGTATTACCTCTGACAAAGATAAACGTAATGAACCACAATAGATTAACTGACCTATATCTGCATTTTAAGGATTAGTTTAACTAACCTCCTTACAATTGGAATATACAGGCTGATTCACAACTTATCCAAAAAAAAATTGGGAATAGACGCGACATGAGATATGGATCGTAAAAAAGAAATTTTGTAAAATCCCTATAGTTTCCGAGAAAAAAATTATTGAAGTTGTAGTAAGTACTTTCAACCATTACATAGCTGGACAACTGTAGTCTCTAGCGTCGTTCGTAATACTGAATACTGAAATCAGATTTTACAGTCGTCGTTGCCATAGTGATCACAATAGTTTTTTAGTAGTTAGTGTCAAAACTGGCTTGCGTGTATAGCAACTCGTAGTTGATGGATATCGTTTTATTTTATGGTGAAGCAAGAAAACATTTGTATTATGGTGAAGCATTTGTGTTATGGTGAAACAACACAGCATTTGGGTTAGTTCGTAGAAACTGAGCAAGACAGACCCAAATGTGTTTACACCTCGGTGAATACAATTTTGAACAGTTGTTGTAACATCAGGTATGTTAAATTATTTAAAACCACATATTAATTTTATTAATTTATAATAACAATAGCGGCAAAATCAGTTGAATTTGCTGTTATAAAATAGATGTTGTAAGAGTCCCCTGTATATCCAGAATTTTTTTTTGATAAGTTCTGAATTACCCTGTATATGTGAATATTTATAGATACCTATTAAATTATAGGTATATAAAATACAAAACTTTTACATAATAAGTAAAATTTTCAAACGACATTGACAAATTTGTGATAATCTGTCTAAATTAATATGGATTATAACCTTTATTTTAGTCTATTCAATTCTAATGTGCTTTTAACTTAATTGTTATTTTTTTAATATACATTTTTAGTATTAGCTTTAGTTTAAAAGGTTTTAAGCTAATTCAAGTAAAATTGGTGCAATAAACAATATTTTTTAATCATTAATTTATAGCTGGTTTTAAAATTGTTTTTAGAGCACCCTGATGTTAAAGAGCATACCTATATGATATTCAGATAAAAAATTTATAAACATTTTTATACCTAATTTGACATTTTTTGTTAAAAATTTATAATTTTTACAGTTGTTGAGATAGCATCAAAAAGTTTTTGAATGCCAATTTTAGTTTTGTATCATTTCTGAGCTTTCTTACAGAATATCCCACAAACAAAAAATTGAGCTGTGAAAAGAATGAAACTTAATCAATAATAATGAAAAAGTCTGCCTGTTTGTGTTAAATTTAGAGGTCAAAATTTTCAGGAAAAATGAGCTTTGGAAAGAACGGTTTTTTCCCTAAAAAATTGTAAAACAGAAAAATTCGGAAAACTTCTGTGAAAGTATAAACTGAATTAAACAAGTTTTTTCTAAAAGACAAATCTATGCACTTATGTACTGAACGACATGGTAACCCTGTGTTACAAACAGAAATCAAGATCAAGAGGATTCAGATCGGAAGAATGTGGTGGCCAACGATAGACCTTTCCCCTACCAATTATTCGACGTTTCAGAAAATACATGTTCAAGTAATTTTTAATTATACATTATCAGTAGTTAATAATTTCATAATATTTCTTCAAAAAAAAAAGTAAAAATAAATAAATAATAATGCTCGAATGTGTAGCCACTAATTATTAAAAAAATTAATACACTGATAGGAAACTTCGCTTTGTGTTACTCTTGGAAATACCTTTACCTGGGTTTGTGTTGTGGACGGGTTGAATAATCACTATTATATAAAATACTAAGGCGGCTGTTTTTTAGTTATGACTGGTATTTTTCCAGCAGGGTTTTGTACTACATGCTAAGTAGTGTTATGTTTTATAATGATGATGCTACATATCGTAGGATGTTCATTTACGGCCTTCCGAGTGGGAGATAAATAATTAACATTCACTAGCCACCCACAATGTGTTGCAGAATCGCAAGTGGTGGAAAGTTACGGATAATTATGGCACTGGGCTACGAGAGTAAGTATCTAATAATGCCGGGAAATCCTTAGAACCAACAAAACGAAATAATTTATTTTTTCGATAATATCTTTTTAATTAAAACAAAAAAGTAACAACAGAAAATAAATAATGATCTAATTTGACAAATTAAAGTGCGAAAATATTGAGAATTGCTGAAGTCGAATTTGTATAATTTCTTTCTGCGGCCGCCGCGTTTTGTCTGCATTCACCGTATACAGCGGTTAAATAATTGTGGGAGCCGTACTGTTTTTTTTAGCAAATAGTTTCTACACTCTTAAAGAAAGCTTTTGTGATGAAAAAATTTCGATTGAAATTTGCAAAATAAACTAAAATATGGGGTGCTCTGTCTGGGATCTCGAAAATGATTGCACAGATATTTTTTTTCGTAATGAAGTCTGTAAAAGCTCACACTTGTATTCGTACATTTAAATCAAATATAGTGAAAATGTATAAAAGATTAGGAGTTGCTCATTTTAAAATGTAACAGTACAATTCAAAAGTAACATTTTAAAAAGTAAACCTATTGATTTTTTTATCAAAGAGATGTCAGCACACATCCATAATTTCAAAGTACCTTACTGCATACAAGGTGGTGAAAATTTACGCCGAGTTTAGGTCATAGGTTTAAGTAATCATCATAAGTTGTTCGTATCGTACCGAGTAAATTGATCGATGCGAAGCTTCAGAGACAGACATGTACATGTTATTTTGTTAATTTTTGCTGGTACTTGTTACTACGTAGTACATTTTATGGTAAGTTCCATGTGAAACTTTAATGTAGAAAAAAAACACTGCTACTTTTTGTTTCACACCATTATGCAAATACTTACATATATTTTTTTATAATGTAAAGAGTGCAGTTATAAGAAGGCAACGGTTGCGTATGTAAGATCAGTTTTTCCAGTGTATGTATGAAGACTTATAAATCGTAACGCAATCAATCAACTCTAGTAGGTAGGTTATAGCAATCAGCTGAAAACAAGTGATATCATAAAACGCTATTATATTAGTTACGTATCTATGTTTATATAATCGCACATAATTTATGTTGTACTTGACTTTGTAGTGCCGAAAGTGAATAATCAAATAGCATTTTTCCTGTTTAGACGGCGGTTTTGATTATGCACACGGCGATAAACAATCGTTTGTTTTGATTGCAAATTTATACTCGATCTGCGCAAGGTTGTGGTGCTTCATTATACGTCGAGGGAGTGATACTAATGCAACATGAAATCTTACACTCGCCAGCCGAGTTCCCAATTAGTTGTTTAGTTGTTTACAACGTTGGCTGCTAATGAATAACAAATGATCAAGTTAAATGGATATGTTGCGCTTGATTTTCGTTTTGTGCTACAGTCCCGGCAAGGAAAATTGTTATTTCGGATATCCTGATATGTTATGTTTAAGTCAAAAGTTCGTATCAGACTTAGGTACCAAGTTTATTTGATCGAAACAGTTTGATGACGTCAATAAATTAACAATTTGAATTTTCCTAAACTAAATATTTGGTTCCAACGGATTTCGTCACAGTCGTTTTAATTTTTTTATGTGTTTTGTTTTCGTAAAATAATTTGTTAAAACAAGAGTTCTTTTGGGTTGAATTTAAATTTGAAATAGGTTATATCAAACAAACAATACGTAAACAGGTATCCTACAAGCTACAAATGTGATTTTTTTTAGCTTTATTATTTTCTATAAAACATGAGCTGGACAAGGCAGCAAATTATGTTACTAAAATATATAATTTAATCCCATACTGTAAGATACTTATACAGGGTGTTTCAGAAAGACCTCCGGTAAATTCAGGGGATGATAGTACGACAAAAAATAAGAATTTTTTGTCTTATGAACTATATGTCTGTCTCCTCTTGTTTTCGAGATACAGAGCGACAAAATGATTTTTAAAATGCGAATGTTTGCCTCAGCCGTGGCAATGCAGTGACGTCACCGCATGGGACGGTCAGCCGGCTTGGCGCTACTTCCAGATGAGTTTCTTTATCTACAGAATGTTTTAGCGTTTGTGCATATTAAATTTAAAAAATGGAAGCAACCGTAAAAGCAATTTTTTATAATTTGCCAGAAGTAGGTTTGTTAATGGTTATGAATTTTTTAAATAAAAACCACGACTTTATCAGTGCTGAGATGAGAGGAGTGAAAATACAAAGATTACGTTTCAATAACGTATAGCTTCTTTAAAATACGTTTGTAGCGTTAGTTTAGGTTTTTTTGTACAATAAGAATAAATAAGAACAAGGATTTTACGTTTATTTGAACTAAACCGTTTCTGTTACAGGTTTCAAAGATTTACCTAATCAAATACAAAAATCTTATTACTATTTTTATTCCCATGGAAACTACATAAAATCTACTTATANCAGTAAATTTTCAAAAACGTTCTTATTTTATATACTCATGATTAATCTGAAATTAATCCTGAAAATTTCAACTCAATCCGTTGAGCGGTTTTCAAAATGATTTTTAAAATGCGAATATTTCCCTCAGCTGTGGCAATGCAATGACGTCACCGCATGGGACGGTCAGCCGGCTTGGCGATACTTCCAGATGAGTTTCTGTATCTACAGAATGTTTTAGTGTTTCTGCATATTAAATTTAAAAAATGGAAGCAAATTTCGTAAAAGCAGATTCTTCTAATTTGCCAGAAGTAAGTTTGTTAATGGTTATGGATTTATTTTAATAAAACCCACGACTTTATCAGTGCTGAGATGAGAGGACTGAAAATGCAAAGGTTACGTTTCAATAACGTTAAAGCTTCTTTAAACAACGTTTGTAGCGAAAGATTTGATGTTTTCGTACAATAAGAATGGTAAATAAGAATAAGGGTTTTACGTTTAATTGGACTAAACCGTTTCTGTTACAGGTTTCAAAGATTTACCTAATCAAATACAAAATTCTTATTACTATTTTTATTCCCATGAAAACTACATAAAATCTACCTAATATCTTATAAATATATTAATAATATAATATTTATTATGTATTTTTATATAAATACTTAGTACCTATAGGTATTTGTACAATATTCACAAAAAAATCAACAATGGAAAACACAACTGTGTTTCTAAAGGATTCAAACGTATTTATTACATACCTAAATTACGCAGGGTAGTTTTGTTGCTTTCATAATAAATCATTTTTCAAATACATAGAAGATATTAAAAAGAGCCAATCAAAGTAAAGACTAATAGACTATTGATTTTAGATCTGCACGAAAGAATTACGGGGACATTATTATTTTCTTAGGGGTCTTCACACTATAGTAGGATCATATGCGATGCAAAGTAATAAATCATTGCCTGTCAAGAGATCCAGTGCCATACGCTTTTAAGGGTTTTAGAAATTGGAATAATTTCTTTATACATTATGAAGGGACGAAGAGATCAGTTCACGTCTGGCACCCTTGTTCCTACAAAAATTCATGTATCCTCAAAAACGATTTATTTTAAATGTAATTTATTATAAATCCAATTTGTTTTTAATTTCCACATATGTACTACATTTTACCTCTGTATGCGCCACTGTTGTTTACTTGTTTTTTGGAGGCGCTCTCTGTTTTACGATCAAGCTCGCCAGGTTAGTATTTGACGTATAACATGTGAAACTTTAATGTAGAAAAAAAACACTGCTACTTTTTGTTTCACACCATTATGCAAATACTTACATATATTTTTTTATAATGTAAAGAGTGCAGTTATAAGAAGGCAACGGTTGCGTATGTAAGATCAGTTTTTCCAGTGTATGTATGAAGACTTATAAATCGTAACGCAATCAATCAACTCTAGTAGGTAGGTTATAGCAATCAGCTGAAAACAAGTGATATCATAAAACGCTATTATATTAGTTACGTATCTATGTTTATATAATCGCACATAATTTATGTTGTACTTGACTTTGTAGTGCCGAAAGTGAATAATCAAATAGCATTTTTCCTGTTTAGACGGCGGTTTTGATTATGCACACGGCGATAAACAATCGTTTGTTTTGATTGCAAATTTATACTCGATCTGCGCAAGGTTGTGGTGCTTCATTATACGTCGAGGGAGTGATACTAATGCAACATGAAATCTTACACTCGCCAGCCGAGTTCCCAATTAGTTGTTTAGTTGTTTACAACGTTGGCTGCTAATGAATAACAAATGATCAAGTTAAATGGATATGTTGCGCTTGATTTTCGTTTTGTGCTACAGTCCCGGCAAGGAAAATTGTTATTTCGGATATCCTGATATGTTATGTTTAAGTCAAAAGTTCGTATCAGACTTAGGTACCAAGTTTATTTGATCGAAACAGTTTGATGACGTCAATAAATTAACAATTTGAATTTTCCTAAAAATCTAAATATTTGGTTCCAACGGATTTCGTCACAGTCGTTTTAATTTTTTAATGTGTTTTGTTTTCGTAAAATAATTTGTTAAAACAAGAGTTCTTTTGGGTTGAATTTAAATTTGAAATAGGTTATATCAAACAAACAATACGTAAACAGGTATCCTACAAGCTACAAATGTGATTTTTTTTAGCTTTATTATTTTCTATAAAACATGAGCTGGACAAGGCAGCAAATTATGTTACTAAAATATATAATTTAATCCCATACTGTAAGATACTTATACAGGGTGTTTCAGAAAGACCTCCCGTAAATTCAGGGGGTGATAGTATGACAAAAAAAAAAAGAATATTTTGTCTTATGAACTATATGTCTGTCTCCTCTTGTTTTCGAGATACAGAGCGACAAAATAAAATTTTTTAAATAGAATAGAATAGACCTCGAGAAAAAAAATCCAATTGTTTTTTGTCCATGGACTCGGCAAAAATTTTTCAAACTCAATTAATACAGATATCAATTGGATTACTTATTCAGCTTCAATTTGATTTTTGTCTCTGTGCGACTATTGGTTACCGAGATATATTGATGGTTTAATGAAATATTATAGTTTTAATCATCGATATCTCTACAAGAAATTATTGCACAGTAAATCCAAGAGCAGTTTTGAAAACTTGAATAAATTCTCTTCAAAGAACTGTTTTCGTTTTCGGTTTTCGAAGAATCGTCCTTGATATCAATTTGAAAAAATGACTTTTTACAGGTTTTTATAAAATCTACCGCTAATTTACAAATATTTATGAAAAGACTAATGTTAAAAGAAATTTTTACAGGTCGATGTACCCATAATAACCCTTTAAAGTGACAAGTTGGTGCATCAAACCGTTTTTCTGTTCCAAGTGATCAAAGTTTTGGAAATAAATTCAGTAAATTTTCAAAAACATTCTTATTTTGTATACACAAAGTACTGCTCATGATTAGGTGATCCTGAAAAATTCAACTCAATCCGTTGAGCGGTTTTCAAACTGATTTTTCAAATGCGAATATTTGCCTCAGCCGTGGCAATGCAATGACGTCACCGCATGGGACGGTCAGCCGGCTTGGCGCTACTTCCAAATGAGTTTCTGCGTCTACAGAATGTTTTAGCGTTTGTGCATATTAAATTTATAAAACGGAAGCAAATTTCGTAAAAGCAGATATTTTTAATTTGCCAAAAGTAGATTTGTTAATGGTTATGGATTATTTTAATAAAAACCACGACTTTATTAGTGCTGAGATGAGAGTAGTGAAAATGCGAAGATTACGTTTCAACAACGTATAACTCCTTTAAAGTACGATTGTAGTGAAAGTTTTGATGTTTTTGTACAATAAGAATAGTAAATAAAAATAACAATTTTACGTTTAATTGAATTAAACCGTTTCTATCAAATATTTACCAAATCAAATACAAAATCCTATTACTGTTTGTATTCCCATGGAAACTACATAAAATCTACCTAATATCTTATAAATATAGTATTAGTAGTAGTATATTTATTATATATATTTATATAAATACTTAGTACCTATAGGTATTTGTATAATATTCACAAAAAAATCAACAATGGAAATCACAAATCTATAGTGTTTCTAGATGATTCAAACGTATTTATTATATACCTAAATTACGCAGGGTAGTTTTGTTGCTTTCAAAATAAGTCATTTTTCAAATAAAAAATAAGACTATTGATTTTAGATCTACACGAAAGAATTACGGGGACATGATTTTTTTCTTAGGCGTCTTCACACTAGTGCTCTCACATTTGGGAACAATATTTGTAATTTATTTCTGTTCTTCCATATTACTAACAAAATTCGGTATCTTAACGTAGGTATTCAATCGAAACTTAACGGGCAACTAAAATCCGACTACCCGACTGACTGACAGCACACGTAAGCATGCGGCATCGGTTTCCCATGCGGTGACGTCATATCCGCCGGTTCAGCGAATACTAAGCGCGCCAGTTTATGATTTTTTTTTTGGATGACTTGTAGGCGATATAAAATTCTAATTTTGTGGATAAAATTGCAATATCTTTCCGTTAAGCAAATAAAAAAAGATTGCTGAATTAGCCCATTATTATTGCTCCTAAACATTATCAAAATGAAAAGGAGAATTTTTCTCGACTTTTCGTACAATTTTGCATTAGATATCGTTTAAATTTAAGAAAAAATTTTGTCTTAAAAATCATGAAACTAGAGACTTATAAATGCATTTTGGTCTATCTCGATACGACCATATTTCACGGAGATGCTTTTCGAAAATCGTAAAAATTTCATGAAAATTTTTTGTTCCTTTAATTTTTTCCAGTAATGTAGTTAATCTACAAATGATTGGTAGTGGTCACCGACTGTTATAGGTTTGTCATTATGCAGAGGCGCGCGTGTTACTTTTGATAAAAAGGTTTGAAATTATCAGAATTTAAATGGATGGAGACTCGTCCTTTCCAAATGACAGAAAATTTATACATTTAAAATTTTTTTCAGTGTCCTTAGATTTCTAGGAATGATTTCGTTTTCACTAACACCTTGAATTAGTTTAAACAAAAGTGGCAATTCGTTTTTTAAAAGAAAGAACTGAACTCTTTTTTCGTATGGCATATTTCGGAACTTCTCCCTTCTATTACTTTTCCTCGGCGTCCTTTTGGTTTTGGCTTTTGTACTTCTAAACCTGTTTTTCTTCTTTTAAAATGGTACATTTTTTATCAACTGACCTAGACGACTTTTTTGCTTTAACCAATTCTGTGTCTTTATTTTCCATCATTCGGTAACAAAGCATATTCACAATAACATTATAAATTGATGTAATGTATTACAAAAACTTAATGAACTTTCACTAATTTATTAACAAATTTAGATTATAACTGGAAAGGATACACTTACTAGTAGATTATACTGTCATGTATAACAAGTATAACAACTAAATTTAAATATTTTTTATATTTTTCGAAAATTTTAAACTAGTTAAAATATTCTATGTCCTAATTTGTGTAGGCGACAGTGGCAGTTAAGTAATGCGAGATGAAAATCTCATAATTCAAAATGAAATTTATCTTGAACTTGAACTCTCGACACTAATACGATGGAGCAAATCCAAGTTTTATAATATAACAGACTTGTCCGAATTAATACAATCATGTAATTTCGTCCGTTGGCAAAGCAACGTTGAAAAATTAATAGGTGTCTTGATATATGGCGAAAATACTGCCAAACGTGCATGCGTTGACCAATAAAATGTAATTGCACTCCCTGTAGCGGTCCGTAAAACGAGACGAATTTGTTAAAATCCAAAAGTAGGAGGTTGCGCACCATTTATTTTGGGCACTTGTTCGACATTTTTTGGACAAATTTGGCATGGTACAGCGGCATAAGTCGCGCTTAAATTTTCCGACAATTGCGTGAGTCAGTCAACTTGAAAACTCATCCAAAAACTGAAAAAAATGCTTTCAGAAACAAGGAAAATTGAAATATATATCTACGTATTTTTATGGACATTTTTTACAGGAAAGATTTAATGTAAATGTAAAAACGAAAAGTAAAGAAGAAAAAATGTAAATATTTTAACTTAAACAGTTTATTTTTGTTTCTGTTCAATTAAATTGTTTGGACCACCCAATACGATCCAGAGTTAAATACTTACATATGAAACTATTATTGAAGGAATGCCATTAAAACAGCTATAATAATTTCCAATTTTACAGCAATTTTTTGGCCGTAAAATGAAGTCTGATTCATCCTATGGTGTAGGTATAAAATAATTCATATACCGTACATACATGAATTATTTTAGATTAAATCTAGTAGAGATAAAAAATTGTTTATAAAAGTACTCATTCTTGGACTATTAGAACCGTTTTCAAGTTTTTGATTTTATATACAGTATTCAGTTTTTTCAAATCAAGTATCAGTCTTGGTCACCCTCTTAAATGTTGATCACCGCATATAAAACCCAGTTTCTCGTAAATTTTCAAATTAAAATTAAGACACAATTATAGTATCATACTGTATGCCTCAATATGTTCTCATTGCTAATTGTATTNAAGCTCGCCAGGTTAGTATTTGACGTATAACCGACCAGTTCGTACACTCGATGCACCTGGGCGACTACAGCTGCTACCAGAACACAGTGCGTATGCAGCGGTATTTCAGATTTAACATTGAATTCATTTTAAATTTGAAATGGTTCATCTTACGCCTCCTAAAAATGTTGACACGATTTTCCTTTGATAACAGACCGACAATTTTTTGCTCTACTTTGCATCGAATACGATCCTACTATAGTGCTCTCACACTGGGGAACAATACAATATTTGTAATTTTCTGTTCTTCCATATTGCTAACAAAATTCGGTATCTTAACGTAGGTACTCTAATCGAAACTTAACAGGCAACTAAAACGCGACTACCCGACTGACTGACAGTACACGTAAGCATGCGCATCGGTTTCCCATGCGGTGACGTCACACCCGTCGGTTCAGCGGATACTCAGCGCGCCAGTTTATGATATTCTTTGGATAACTTGTAGGCGATATAAAATTCAAATTTTACCTTAAAACCTTAAAATTACAATATCTTCCGTTAAGCAAATAAAAAAATTGCTGAATCAGACCATTATTATTGCTCCTAAACGTTATATAATTTTTATCAAAATGAAAAGTAGAATTTTTCTCAACCTTTCCTACAATTTTGCATTATAGTTTTAATTTAAGAAAAAAATTTGCCTAAAGATTATAAAACTAGAGACTTAAAGCTTCAAAATGCTTTTTTGTTTACCTCGATACGAACTTTTTTTACGGAGATACAGCCATTCGAAAATCACTAAAATTTTCATAAAATTTTTTGTTCCTTTAATTTTTTCCAGTAGTGCAGTTAATCTACAAATGATTGGTAGTTGAGAGGTCATTATGCAGAATCGTGCGTGTTACTTTTGAAAAAAGGATTGAAATTATCAGATTTTAAATGGATGGAGACTCGCCCTTTCCAGATGACAGAAAATGTATACATTTAAAATTTTTCTCAGTATCCTTAGATTTTTAGGAATGATTTCGTTTTCACCAACAGCTTGAATTCGTTTAAACAAAAGTGGCAATTCATTTTGTAAAAGAAAGAACTGAACTGTTTGTCGTATGGCATATTTCGCATCCCTCCCTTGTATTACTTTTCCTCTGCGTCCATTTGGTACTGGCTTTTGTACTTCTAAACCTGTTCTTCTTTTAAAATGTTACATTTTTTATCAACTGACCTAGACGACTTTTTTGCTTTAAGCAATTCTGTGTCTTGATTTTCCATCATTCGGTAACGAAACATATCCACAATAACATTATAAATTATTGATGTAATGTATTACAAAAACTTAATGAACTTTCACTAATTAATAACAAAAGATTATAACTGAAAAGGATACACTTATTAGTAGATTATACTGTCATGTATAACAAGTAAGTATAACAACTATATTTAAATATTTTTTATATTTTTCGAAAATTTTAAACTAGTTAAAATATTCTATGTCCTAATTTGTGTAGGCGACAGTGGCAGTTAAGTAATGCGAGATGAAAATCTCATAATTCAAAATGAAATTTATCTTGAACTTGAACTCTCGACACTAATACGATGGAGCAAATCCAAGTTTTATAATATAACAGACTTGTCCGAATTAATACAATCATGTAATTTCGTCCGTTGGCAAAGCAACGTTGAAAAATTAATAGGTGTCTTGATATATGGCGAAAATACTGCCAAACGTGCATGCGTTGACCAATAAAATGTAATTGCACTCCCTGTAGCGGTCCGTAAAACGAGACGAATTTGTTAAAATCCAAAAGTAGGAGGTTGCGCACCATTTATTTTGGGCACTTGTTCGACATTTTTTGGACAAATTTGGCATGGTACAGCGGCATAAGTCGCGCTTAAATTTTCCGACAATTGCGTGAGTCAGTCAACTTGAAAACTCATCCAAAAACTGAAAAAAATGCTTTCAGAAACAAGGAAAATTGAAATATATATCTACGTATTTTTATGGACATTTTTTACAGGAAAGATTTAATGTAAATGTAAAAACGAAAAGTAAAGAAGAAAAAATGTAAATATTTTAACTTAAACAGTTTATTTTTGTTTCTGTTCAATTAAATTGTTTGGACCACCCAATACGATCCAGAGTTAAATACTTACATATGAAACTATTATTGAAGGAATGCCATTAAAACAGCTATAATAATTTCCAATTTTACAGCAATTTTTTGGCCGTAAAATGAAGTCTGATTCATCCTATGGTGTAGGTATAAAATAATTCATATACCGTACATACATGAATTATTTTAGATTAAATCTAGTAGAGATAAAAAATTGTTTATAAAAGTACTCATTCTTGGACTATTAGAACCGTTTTCAAGTTTTTGATTTTATATACAGTATTTAGTTTTTTCAAATCAAGTATCAGTCTTGGTCACCCTCTTAAATGTTGATCACCGCATATAAAACCCAGTTTCTCATAAATTTTCAAATTAAAATTAAAACACAATCATAGTATCATACTGTATGCCTCAATATGTTCTCATTGCTAATTGTATTCGACGGCAAATCAGTTGGCGACTCAAATTCCGTTACAGACATACAGTAATTGGCCTGTCATGGTCGATTTATTCCTTGTATCTACTTTTTGCTTCAACGCGTTAATGTCTATTCTTCACATGCATAGATATTTGAAAATCGCGAAAAATTGAGACATGATTCAATTGGCAATGTTGCAGACAGTGGAATGTCTGACGAGAGTATCAGTTAGTTCTCAAAAGAAACATAGTACATGAGTGACAGCTATAATATTAAGACTGGCGTTTTATTGACAAGAAATCGCACTTTTAGTGGTAGAAGTAGATCCATCCAGGAAGTGACGAAGCGTAACGCTAAAATAGAGCAACTTCCTTTAATTGTTCTCATGGAAAGATCACGGAGAATATGTAAATATCAGAAAGTATACCTTTCCTGTTTTGTCCAACAAAGTAAAAATACTCAATTCGTTAATTCTTATTGATGCACGTTGGTAGTTTCATAAAAACATTATTAACCCTGAAGAAAACTTGTATAACTGGTACCGTGAAAAGATATTGTTTCTAACTTGCTGAGATTGTCTAAAATGCTGCACAAAAAATTCCGACCTCTTAATACTCAGTACTTATCCTGTGCTGTTAAGCGTTTAAAAAGTGTTGTATATAATGTCATAAAATACATGTTTCTTGTGTGTTGTTTTATTGTGTTTATTGGCCAGTACTAGCGGCTTGTATAAGTGTAAATATGTAATATTTTAGAATAAATCACAGAGGAGCTTCAAGAAAATTTCCACTCTGTTGACGAGTCGTAAGCAATTGTTTGTCTGTCAGAATAATAAAATAATTGTGTACCTCTTTTTGTGATCGAAAATCAAAGAATAACTAAGTACATACATGTTAAATATTTATTTTTACACATCTTTTGAAGTTTTAAATTTTTATCCCAAAATTGCTACGTATTAGTCAGATTAAAATAAAAAAAGAACATAACCATAAAAATTAATTGTTCGACTAAACCTTTGTAATCTTAAACAAAGTCAGTAATACAGTTCTGTCTTGATTTGATGAAACATGAGAGGATCGTCTACTCAAAATCCAAAAGCAAATGAAAACAAACAATGTTTTGAATGCTAAATGAAGATACATGTTTTTCTGTGTTGTTGCACCAAAAACTAAATTATTCCACTGATTATACCCGTAGGAAAAATACCCAGGATTTGTTTTTTCTCTCCAATCTACCGTAACTGAAACATATATCGACAGCTTTAAATAAACATCGGTAGCTTCATCTAAGCTGGCGTATTTGTTGAAAATGCCAGTGAAGGGTTCCGAGAACGAGGAAAAACAAATATCCTCTTGATTTATTATTTGAGGAGCTGCAGCGTTCAACATGTGAGGGATTACAGATGGTACGTTGGACCTTATTTGCTTTAACCAGGAATTACACATCGAACGATGAAAGCTTAATTAGCATTCGTCGATACTACAGTCGGTAATGTTTCTATGCATTTAATTATTTTTAACAGTTCTCTAACCTGGGAGGAAGAATTGATATGGAATGCTAGTAAAGTCGTGTGCAGACCACGCGCGAGATTGTTCGCGAACTGCCGCGAACAGCTAATGGTACCAGAACTCGAATTTTGTTCATACGTTAAGACGAAATTCGTTATATGAGCATATAATACCACCGCACCGTATCAATACAATATCAATCTAAAGCATAAAGCATGGCATCTTACTATTGGTCTTTAAACGTCAATGAAAAATGTCAACCCGCATATGGTTTATTGTGCTGTACTATCTTCTGTCATATTGTACATTACAAAATCGCCAATTATTAAAAATTAATATACACAACTTCTGTGATGCAACACAAAACATACTGAGCTACCATCAGATTTGCTTGATTGTTGAAGTTGATTGTTGAAAAATCTTTTTGATTGTTGAAGTTATGTGGACCGTCGGCCAATTAGAGAAACGCTTCCGGCATGTAGCGAGTCCGAAGCATTCGGGCCGTGCACGTGCACAAGATGCACAGGGTTGTCTTACATTTATGGTTCATTGTCTTAATTAATTTTCTCTAAAACGGAAGCATTTAGACCATCACTTGCTCAATAAAAGTTGCACATTTTCATGCCCTCTATCTCCGGAAGAGCAGTAAAAGTAGGCTTTGGCGTTTGTATTTGGAGTCATCTATTTTGTTGAACAGAAAAATCCCAGACATGTAGAATAAGAATCGGAGTTTGCCTATTCCAAAAAACCATTAAATTCAAGGGAACAACAAACATATAAAAAGAATGAAAATTGACACGTTTTTCGACATATTTTTACCTGTAACATTGAAAGTAAGCCCTAAATAAAAAAAAAGTCATTCTTTATTTTTTATTTATTTGACGATTTTCTATAAAGTTACAACAACTGCAAATCCAAAAAGTTGAATTTTGCATTAACATTGGGCGAAAAATAGTAGAAAATCACATGTATATTTGGAGCAATTTTTAAAGTAAGTAAATGTTTATAAATATTGATGAAACTTTATGAACAAACAGTCAAACATATGACAATTCTACTTTGAAAATTTTGCAACAAAAAGTTTATCACGTACCGTGGGTTTAAATTAAGGTAAAATTAAATTAAGGACACGCAATTTTTTAGACATACTTGTCATAATAAACGATGATCAATACTAAAAATACTTATTTTTGCACTTCTATAACGATTTAGATTTTTTTTTAATTTTTCAACATTTTGCTCTATAAATAATTATTATTGCCTAGGGAATTTACTATGCAATCGACAAAATCTTGCACACATAAAAACTCCCTCGTAACTTCTTGCTTTTTAGCCAAATACGACAGCATTCTACTGTGTAGATTATAGAGATATATGTAGAAGCGTAAAGTTAATAATAATTTATAGCTTACGTAATCGTACATCGATAAGCTGGATGAAGTCGACATAAATGCCGAAAAGGAGGATTTTAAATACCTTCCACAAGCGATGATGAAATTGATGTTGATGATGAAGATGATAATGATGATGAAGAAGCAGATAGCCATGAGAATTGTATGAATCCTTTGAAAAAAGCGAGGCTAGAATTGTAATATTTTAAGATATGTACATAATTTTTATCTATTGCAATAAAATCAAATTATTCGAATTTATCAAGGACATTTAAATAAAGGAGACTTATTTATTTACATTTCTAGATGAAGCCTGGTCTATTCACAGTCTAATTGTACCATTGTTGTCAGCTGTATAATTATACTGGAAATGTACTTAATATTTTTATCGCAATTTTCATCACAATTGTGAAAATTATTATTATAGGATAGTATTATTAAGTTATGCATACAATATTGTTAAATTCTGTACATATTAAACTATTTTTCATTTTTCATATTTGCCATGTTTGAAGACTTGGCAACTACGCAATAATTTGTAGCGTGTTCCTCGTTCGTTCTGCCGTGGTTGGCAGAATATGGCGTCTCTTGTTAGAAAATAGTTGTGATTTTAGTAAGTGAAACGTGATTAGTGTTTATACATGTATTTTGGATAAACTTTTAAGGTGTGAATATGGTTAGACAGTGCAGAATTTGTAAGAAATTGGATTATAAACATCCACATCAGCTATCCTTCCACAGGTAAGCGTGCTTGAAGGTGACTTTGGAATGTATATGCAACTGTGGCCATTGTCGTGCGTGTGGGTAACTTTTATTTGAATAACGGTAAAATTTTATAAAACTGACTTGGTATTTTTTTAAAATTTTTGCTGAAATAGTAAGAAAACAATAATATGAACCACGTTTGGCCATTAAAATCAAAGGAAAATGCTGCACCACAAATAAGTTACAGACATTATTTATATTTAATATATTTATAGGTATTTCAATGTTATCCCTTATACCCAACATTACAAATTTTAATCATTCATCATTTTCATTTTCCTCTACGACAAAAACCTTTTCAAAAATATATTTACAATTTTACTAAATGCACGAGCATAAAAACTGAATAAATACAACAGCAAAAATATGGTGGTGGTTCACTTATACATAAAAATACCGAAGATGCAATCAACTGAAAGTTGCATTCATTCAACCATTTGATGTTCTCCTTTGGGAATATATTTTTATGTCTCACTGAAAATTTGCCTCAGTATTCTAAAAGTGAAATGTGAACGTTTTTAGGATGCTTGGGGATGGTGCAACAAGAAAGAAATGGTTACAGTTATTGGGATTCCAAGAAGTTATAAAAATATTATATATATTTATTATAAAAATACTGAGTAGCTGTTGAAATATATTGACTTAGGACTATAAAATATTTTATTTTGACCCATCCAAAATGTACGACGTTGGAGATGTAATCGCGCGCATCAGTTGGATGAAAATAAAGCCCTCTGCTTTCCCCTTGTCTAGCTTCACCCAACATATGAGATAGACTGTGACATGCATAGTCCCCTTTATTTAAATGTCCTTGGAATTTATCGATTTTTATACCATTTTCCCCCTTACTCTTAATAACAACTTCCTTCTAGCATTAATTTAACTGAAAATTTTGTTATCTTCAATGAATTTATCATTATTAATATAAGAAAATATATATATTTTTTAATCATTAAAACGTGAATTTCGTAGAATGCATTGATAAACACAAACTAATAAAACTTTATTACCGTAATACTTATAACTATAGACTCGTTGAAAGCACGTTACAACTAATGGCCGAGTATATCTGATAATTTGAAAACAGTTTGAGACTGCTGCAGAAACAAACCTCTAGTTTCGTACCTATAACTATATCCTCAATATGAGCTGTCAAAAGACGACTGTGGAAGCTCGAATCACCCTGTAGCCGAAGCCCGCCTTATTCATTGTATGAGTATGCCCGAGACTAGCACAAACCGCGTATTTCCGTCTCTACTATCAGTTTTGTTTTCTTATGTAGGTTATCTGTTTGACCTGCCCTAATATACATAAAAGCTTTTTATAGAGCCAAGACTTAACGGCTGCAACATAGTCGTGATTTATGCCCTCTGCGATAAGGCTTGAGGAATCGTGTGGTATGATAAAAAAGTGAAAAACATTACAGATACGTTCTGTATAAATATCTCTGGGTTATCACCTTCCATGCTGGGCTGGAAAATTCAGAGGACTTGGTGTTTTGCGGGAAAAAATATTAACACTTTTGATTTAAAAATAAATGTGAAAAAACTTAAATTACGTCAGGAATTTTGGGTCCGTGATTTCTCGTAGAAATGTATAAACTCTAAAATAAAATTCTCTTCACTTTCGAATATTATATAATTCCTGAAGAGTTCGTTCCCTACTGTCGAACGACAAAAAAAAAACTATTTGCGTACATTTTACAACCAAATAAGAATTTTTTTTATTGAAGTCCTTAAAACGAATTTTGTTTTGTTCCTTAAAAAAAGTACAAACTTAAACTTAAAAAGCACAAAACGCGAAGAACATTTACGCTCATCTTTATTCAAATGCACAGAGGGAAAGCGTTACATTTCGCATAATAGTAATTTTTTATACAAAACCTTTGAATAATTATCGTGGAATGTAAAGTATCTGACACGTTAATCCTTGAACATTGAAATGAATTCATAATTTAATCTTCTTAATGTAATACCTATTGATTATGTAAATTCAGTGACTGTATAACAAAAAAAGAAATCTTAATGTTTTAAAACTGCTGCAGATATGTAAGGATTGTGACAAAGAGACCTCCATTTTGTTAATTGGAGCTAAAGGGAAAAATCTGCTTCAGCTCCAATCGAATTAAAGTTTGAACGCGTAAAACTTACTAGTAGACATTTTATTACATTTTATGACGAGAAAGGGTATGTAGAATGATAATATCAAAAAAGTAACTCGAAAGAAGTTTTTACTTTTTTCACTGCCCACGAAAATCTAGACGACCTATCGGAATATTAGTAATTTTATGTTATAGGTAGGCAATTAAATTACATACAATTTAAGTTATCTAAAGTCATATTTCACCAATTTGTTAACTGTAAAATAAAGGTTGAACGCGGAAAGATCAGTTTTCGGAAATTACCCATTATTATTGCAAAAAGAAATGGATGTTGACGAAATTTATGGAAAAAACGGTCAATACAAAAACCGACAGCCAATTCGATTGATCGCGAAATTGTTGCTCCAGGTAATCGTTGATTAATTTTGTTCGTTTTTTTGCAACTAATTGTCAAAATATTAAACGTTAATTTTAGAAGTTAATTTCGTAGACATAGGTTTTAAATGATCCAAAGAAACGTATCGAAGAAGAAAAATTTCAAAATGTTGAAATTAAGTATCCCTTTACTATAACTAACAAAGTAGGCCGTGCAAAAAAGGATTATAAACAAATAGTGCTAGGGTCAGGCAAAAAGCCGCTCGGGAATTCGCTCTTTTTGCAAATGTCTAGTAATATTATAATAATAATTCGACTGGAGTGTTCTGCAGAAATAAAAATGTATTCGACCTAATTTTCCTGGTAAATAACGGTGAACAACTTAAATTTTAAGTCGATATTTCTTGCCTCATGTGTCGAAAACTAATGTTTTTTTCATTATATGATGAAGACATTTTTTTTGTTCATACGTTACTATATACAGGGTGCTTGTTACAGCTATGGCATAACTTTACTGAGTAAATGGGACATTATTTAAATATGTTTGAAAATGTTTCACTTTATTGATGTAAGTCGGACTAATGATGTAATAATTAATTACATTAGATAAAAAAAAGCACAGACATCTTTCGAGAACCTCAGAATTTGGACGTCACTCAGTATCTTGGAAATTTGATAACCGCAATTATTACTTCCTTTGTCATTTCGAAATAGAAGTATCTTTTACTTTATTTGAAGATCCAGCTATTTTTGAATTTATTGCAAATATTGCTGAAACTGTCTTCTATTTACAAAGAATATTTCAATTTGATTTCAAAACTAAAAAACATATCGAAAATTTATTTTGACCTGAAGATTTCTCTCAAAAAAGCAGCCAATTTTCCTGAGAATCGTAGTTTTCCATCGTTAGTAATAACCGAATTACTTTAGCATGATATCGAAAATTGAATGCATTGTACACAGTGCTTACAAGCAATATTTTTCTGAACGACCCTGTACGAGTTCGTATTTCGCAACGCCAACTCGATTCATTAGTTGCCAATTAATATGTCTATAATTAGTTATTTATTAAGGTTACTAATTACCCATTTTCTCTTTGCAGGTAAGAAACAAGCCCCATTAGGCACCATTACGGTAAGTCGGAGTGCCAGATCCTCAAAGACATCTACATTCGGAGTCTTCAAGGCCTAATTATGTCCGTATAATTGGTGCGTGGCGCTGGAGCTCCCCGTTTACAAATTAGATTGTTAAAATTGCTCACTGCGACGGAAATATCTCAATATTGCCAGTCGGACCTGAATGGGTATTCAAATATTTTCTTGCGTTCGGGTAATTTGGCAATTTCGGTGAAACGATGGAAGAAGAAAAATTATTTTCGCTGTGCCCGCCGGATGATTTTGAACTTGACTTTGTGCGACTGTAAATATTTATGCTTGATTAGTGAAATGCTCGTAACGACGCGAATTTCGGAGGTCGTTTTCAGATACGCTGCTCTGTGATTGGTCGGTTAAGGGTTAGCTTTGAAAATGTGCGTCGTGTTGTGTAATTGGAAAGTCAGGCTAAAAAAAGAGTACAAGTCAGTCGAAATTTGGTCGGTACAGTGTTTTCGAAAGTTTACTGTACTGAGTGTTTGGTGACACCGTACAGAATAAGGCAACCAGTCGAGTAGGGAGTCCCGCGNACAAATAAACTAGCATTTTTTGCAATTTTTTAAATGATTTTTCCGATTTTTGCAACAACAATAATTACTTTTTCGAATTGTAACTAACTCCATCATGTTCAAAATTTAATTACAAAACTTTTTTTCCTCTTCCATTTTTGTCTAAAATGAATAGTTACTAAGTTGTCGACGAGAAATCCAAGAAAAAATGATTTTTTTTTATTTTTTATACTTTTTTGTAATAACAATTAAGCCCACGTTTTTTTTATTTGCATAGAAAAATTATCATTTCTGATGTTATCTAGAAGCCGTTAAAGCAAAAATCTCCAATCATATGCGTTTTACTCAAGTACACCCTTTGTAAGACAGATACCGCCTGGACTATAAGTCGGACTAATGATGTAATTAGTCCGAAGTTAATTAGTAATTTGTCTCATGTAATTAATTACATGAGACAAAAAAAACTACAGACATCTTTCGAGAACCTCAGAATTTGGACGTAACTCAGAATCTTGGAAATTTGATAACCGCAATTATTACTTCCTTTGTCATTTCGAAATAGAAGTATCTTTTACTTTATTTGAAGATCCAGCTATTTTTGAATTTATTGCAAATATTGCTGAAACTGTCTTCTATTTACAAAGAATATTTCAATTTGATTTCAAAACTAAAAAACATATCGAAAATTTATTTTGACCTGAAGATTTCTCTCAAAAAAGCAGCCAATTTTCCTGAGAATCGTAGTTTTCCATCGTTAGTAATAACCGAATTACTTTAGCATGATATCGAAAATTGAATGCATTGTACACAGTGCTTACAAGCAATATTTTTCTGAACGACCCTGTACGAGTTCGTATTTCGCAACGCCAACTCGATTCATTAGTTGCCAATTAATATGTCTATAATTAGTTATTTATTAAGGTTACTAATTACCCATTTTCTCTTTGCAGGTAAGAAACAAGCCCCATTAGGCACCATTACGGTAAGTCGGAGTGCCAGATCCTCAAAGACATCTACATTCGGAGTCTTCAAGGCCTAATTATGTCCGTATAATTGGTGCGTGGCGCTGGAGCTCCCCGTTTACAAATTAGATTGTTAAAATTGCTCACTGCGACGGAAATATCTCAATATTGCCAGTCGGACCTGAATGGGTATTCAAATATTTTCTTGCGTTCGGGTAATTTGGCAATTTCGGTGAAACGATGGAAGAAGAAAAATTATTTTCGCTGTGCCCGCCGGATGATTTTGAACTTGACTTTGTGCGACTGTAAATATTTATGCTTGATTAGTGAAATGCTCGTAACGACGCGAATTTCGGAGGTCGTTTTCAGATACGCTGCTCTGTGATTGGTCGGTTAAGGGTTAGCTTTGAAAATGTGCGTCGTGTTGTGTAATTGGAAAGTCAGGCTAAAAAAAGAGTACAAGTCAGTCGAAATTTAGTCGGGTCAGTAAAGTGTGGTCGAAAGTTTACTGTACTGAGTGTTTCGTGACAAACCGTACAGAATAAGGCAACCAGTCGAGTAGGGAGTCCCGCGAATTTTCATTGAAATCTGTTTTGGCTATAGCTTTTATACCGTTTGTGGCACAGAGAATCTCTTTCTGGGGTACACTAGGATTCCAAAACTCCAGGATAATTTCTAGTCTACACGAAAAAAAAAATGTATTTGGATAAAATGAGCAGATAATCTTAAATGAAATTATCTGTGGCAAATATTATTTTATTACATTCAAATGTAGTGTGGAACAGCCAAATGAAATAAATTCAGTAATTATTGTGCATATTTATAAAAAATCCCGAGACACGTCGATCGTGGATTCTGAAATGATATCTTGCAACGTAAAAATTTCACAAAAATTATTGTTAAACGAAGTATTAATTAAAATTCCAATTTCGGAATTATTTTAGGTACTATTATTAAAAAAATAAATGAAGCTATCGTTCATTTAAAAAGTTATTTTTCATAAAAATAAAAAAAAATTAAATTTTAAATTGTTGTATTATAAAGTATTGCATTATATCTATTATTGAAAATAGTTGTGATAAATATTTTTTGAATTAATTTTGATTATGTTGCAAATTTTTTTTGTATAAAATTAGTAATAAATATAATAAAAAAACTTTCAAGAAGTTAAAATTGTAATTTTATCGACCATTATTTTTATTAATATTTTTTAATTTTGAGAATTTTGTAATAAATTCAAATGCTTTTTATTCTTTCTTAAATCTTTTAACAATAAAAATAATTTGTGAATTTTTACCTTAATTTTACATTTAAATCGTAATTAAATAACTAACAAAATATTGAAAAAATAAATTTACTGTGGCTTAATATGTAAAAAAATAACTTTTTAAATGAACGATAGCTTCATTTATTTATTTAATAATAGTAAAATAATTCTGAAATTGAAATTTTAATTAATATTGCGTTTAACAATAATTTTTGTGACATTTTGGCTATTCTACAAATTCGTAAATATGCCCATTGTTATTTTTTCGTCGAGCTACCCCGGTTAAAAAAAAAAGAAGTTTCTACGATGAATAGAAGCCGAGATATTGCAAAATTTTACAGCGCGCATCAATTTGAACTGGATTTCATTTTTCTCGCGCACGCGACTCGCTTGGACGAGCTTCCCCCATCACCACGCCGGACATTTTACTTAGCTCTTTAAAGGGCTCGTGAGTCGTTAATGTTCCACATTTTTCAATGCAATTCACGGGAAACCGTAGTTTACGTCGTAAACTTTATTTTACGAAAAATTCAAGTCTTAATGTTTATAAACAATTGCGCTACGATTTAAAAAAAAATTCTTATCTTGGCTCCTGTTGGTCGTAGAGGGTGCTTTTTTTTTAAAATTTGTATTTTTTTGCCAGCTATCCTTTGCATTTATTTTAGGTGATGTAGCATAAATAGCAACAATTTTATTCAAATTGTTTATTAGCGAAAAATGCACGGTTTTTTAATTGCGCAATTTGAGAATGTTACTGTCAAAAAAACGGTGATATTTTTTAATAGGTCGTTTAATTACGTCTTTAAGATTACAATGAAGCTTTCAGAATCATGTTTGGTTGAAAATTATATCTTGTACAGAGGCTTAAAGTTCATTACTTTTGGAGCCTCCGTTATAAACAAATTGAATTGTGCGAAAACTATTGCACCTACAGCTCCCACTTTTGGCACACTTTTAAAATATGACAAAAACCTCACCTTGACAATAAATGCGATAGTTATAAACAAATTAAAAAATGGGCACTTTTCTTGTTTTTTTGCAATAACTTTTTTGTTTATTAACCGATTTTAATTTAACAAGTCTCACTTTGTAGATAATTTTATTCCCTACAAGCTGTCTCAAAGTCACTTTTCGCTAAAATTGATGGTTTTCCCTGCAAAGTGAAAAAACTGTTTTCCTCACTTATTTGTTTAAATAGAAAAGTTAGCTAATAAAATTTTTTGACTCACGAGATGAGAGATGTCTTGTATCTCGCGGATAGGAATTTTATTTTCTTGGCCTAGTATTAACTGACACAAGATTTTAACAGTGTTCATTAGAAAATAATCAAAAAGTCAGTAGTAGGCTCTATCTTTCAAATTTGACAATTGGCCAAATAAATTTTACTTCACTTCCCTCCTAATTCTACAAAAAAGAAAAACAAGTACCCAGGTAGTTTTAGGTAGGTAAGTAAAAAACAGTAAAAATAATAATTGATATTTTTTCAACGACAATCAGAGGCAATTGTTGAAATAAAATAATTTTATTACTAACTGACAAGTTTCAAAGATAAATTCGTTGCCTACTACTGACTTTTAGATAATTTTCTAATAAACAGTTTTAAAATCTTGTTTCAGTTAATTCCGTTTTTCTTGAAAACCATAAAGTTTTTTAAAATTTAACAAGAGTAAAAAAATTTTAAATTAAATTCTCAATTCGGTCAATGAAAAAAAAGTTCGGTATAATTTTAGGGGTGAGTCATCCCCAGTTAACACCTTATTGTGCTTCAATTAACTTTAAATCATACTTAAAGAAGACCAGTAATAAACCTAAATCATGTACCAAATTTGGTTCTTCTGCGGTAAAGTGTTGCAGAGATATTAATATTTCTATTTCACTACCCAACATTTATCATGGAAGCTATTACGAGTAGATATACAGAAAAGGTTAAACGGACGGAAATAGTGCACACTTTAATGCTTATCAACGTATCACTAAGGAAGCAATATTCCTATTCATTTGTTTTTTTATATAAAAAAAAAATTGAAATTGACTCTTTTTAAAAATCAGCCGTTCTGACCAATTGAAAGGTTTCTTGGACCCTTCTTTAAATATCGGGTAGTTTGTTTGATATTACAATAACAATTATTACCTTTTACTTGCGAAGATGAAGTAATTTTTTTCAGTAAAATGCTACTTAAGTGCCTTAAATTCTACGCTGCATATACGCATTTGTCATCTGTGAACAAAATTTAAAAAATAATCAAATAATTCTTTGCACCTAGACAAGAGAATCAGTCAAAAATAGTTTTGCCTAACGAAAGAGAGCAGACAAATGTAAAATACCCTTCACTATATTCAATTTCTGAACTGATAATAACTTTGTTTTTAATTATTTTTCACAGTGTATTTTTGCTTGTTTCCATTGTTAGGGATGTTATATATTATTTATTATAATATTCTTTTCTATTTTATTATTATTTTTAACCGCAGTCTCTTTTAATTTTCATTTAACGGTATAGTTTTCTTCTACCAAATTTTTTATTTCTCAAATTTTTGTCATATAATTCAGTGGAGTTCGGCCACAATTTAAAATAGATTTATTTATTTTGGCCAAATTTGAATTACCACATCGAAATAGATCCCCGATTAAACAAAAAGAACTTTAAAATTTTTTTTTTAATGAAGGTCCATTTATTTTTACTTGAGATTTTTAAATATATTTTTAATTTTTTGAAGGTAGTATATTTTTTAATTCTAGCTGATTAAAATAAAGACAGAAATTTTATAGTGGCCATGTATATTTTTTTAAATAATAAATTATATTTAATATATGTACAGCTTTATCGCACTTTTGAAACTCAATTCGAAATTAGTAGTACTGCGACTTTTTGCTGTAATTTTATACACAAAATGAAGACATCGTTCCTAATGGCAAAACATTTACTCTGTTTATCACATTAGAAATATTTTGCCTGTACAATTTTTCTGTAGATTAAATAATTAAGTTCTATTTCGTATACAACGTTAATTAATTTGTAATATAATTTCTCTAACTGCAGATTTGTTTGTTACAATTATTGATAGTAAAATTATTTTTCTTTTCATTGAGAAAAATATTTTAAGTGTCTTTTTGCTTTTTGTTGGGTTAGAAAAAACATATTTTTAGTATTTATAATAGCAGAACTTATTTTTTCAGTTATTTTGTACAAATATATAAAGGAATTTTCCCGATACAACAGATAAATAAAAANCAGTCTCTTTTAATTTTCATTTAACGGTATAGTTTTCTTCTACCAAATTTTTTATTTCTCAAATTTTCGTTTAATTTTTTTCCAATCACGCTTGAAAAATTGTTATATAATTCAGTGAAGTTCGGCCACAATTTAAAATAGATTTATTTATTTAGGCCAAATTTGCATTACCACATCGAAATAGATCCCCGATTAAACAAAAAGAGCTTTTAAAATTTTTTTTAATGCAGGTCCATTTATTTTTTACTTGAGATTTTTAAATATATTTTTAATTTTTTGAAGGTAGTATATTTTTTAATTCTAGCTGATTAAAATAAAGACAGAAATTTTATAGTGGCCATGTATATTTTTTTAAATAATAAATTATATTTAATATATGTACAGCTTTATCGCACTTTTGAAACTCAATTCGAAATTAGTAGTACTGCGACTTTTTGCTGTAATTTTATACACAAAATTAAGACATCGTTCCTAATGGCAAAACATTTACTCTGTTTATCACATTAGAAATATTTTGCCTGTACAATTTTTCTGTAGATTAAATAATTAAGTTCTATTTCGTATACAAGGTTAATTAATTTGTAAAATAATTTCTCTAACTGCAGATTTGTTTGTTACAATTATTGATAGTAAAATTATTTTTCTTTTCATTGAGAAAAATATTTTAAGTGTCTTTTTGCTTTTTGTTGGGTTAGAAAAAACATATTTTTAGTATTTATAATAGCAGAACTTATTTTTTCAGTTATTTTGTACAAATATATAAAGGAATTTTCCCGATACAACAGATAAATAAAAATACATTTCTTCATTTTGAAAAAGTTCAGAATAATATTGGAAAACTAGTTAAATCAAATTGTTATCAAAATTTCACTGTTAATCCAAAAGTGCAGTAAAGAAAGTGCAACAGCAAAACCACATCCATGGTTTTTGTCACCGGTTCATGTCCTTTCAAAATATTTTATGAAATACTACAAAAACACACTGTTAGAATTTCTTTGAGTGGTCATAAAAATTGGGAATTACCTACTATATCGTATTTTTGAAATTCTAACTTCAAAAGTCTGTTATCTTGAGTAATACATTAGGTATACCAAAAATTAAAATTAACTCAAACACTGAAAAAAAAACTAAAACTAATTTTTAGTAGTCGATCCCACAGAATTTGAGGAATCTCACAGTCTCCGTTTTGTTGTAGTTTTCTTTCCGTTTTCGAATCGTAGGCGCACTGGCGTATTAGCTTATAGAACAAATGCTAGCTTAGTACCATATTTCACCGTAAGCTAGACAACCGCTTTGTAGATTGACATTTACTGTTTTTTATTTTGTCAGTGATTATGACATTTCTTAATTGCTATTTCAAGATCGTTTAAAAAAATGATCAAAGTGAATGAAGTCATAGAAAAGCTTAAAGGTTTGGTTAAGAGCAAGGTAAGAAATACTTATACATTATAATTTAACTTGCAAAATATATGGGGTTCGTGAAATTAAAAATTTGGTGATGTCCTACCGAATTTTAGAAATATTTCTATACATTGCTCTGCTGTTAGGTGATTTTATCAGTAAATCAATGCCAGAAACAGATGAAAATAATGAGACCTCAAAAGTGAGGTTATATTGTTATCCGTCTACTGAATTCTGTTAGGAACATCCAAAAGAGTATTGCTATTGCTGCCATAAGCATTTTTTTTATTGACCGTTGAGCTCTTCATATTTAGGATTTTTCATTTTTAGAAATTTAATTACTTATATGTAATTAACATTATTAATAAGGTAAATGTTGTATAGACCATGAGTTATTAAATAATAGTATTTAAATATTTACAAAATTGTTTAAATGTTAAACAAGAAATTAGTAATATGTTTAAATTAAATACATCTGCACAAACACAGACAGTAACAGTCAAATTCATCATAATCTCTCTCCAAATTTCTTATATAGCTTCATTAGGCCTAGCCTGACACCTTTTTCCTGTGTGACTTTTTTCAATTTTGGGGCGTTTTCCCTCTAATTTTTCCGAAACACGTCGTTTTGACGATATATGAAAAATTTATAGATACTGTTTTTTTTAATTGAATAGCTTAAAAACTTCAAATGAAACGTGAAAGTAAAATTCTCTGACAAAAGATATGAGTCCTTCAATATGTCTGCAACCTCGAACATGTCAGAAAAACTACTATAAAAAAATTTGTTAACCAGCTGATTTTCTCAAGATCCTATCTTTAAGAACTGCAAAACGGCTTTTCAAATTTTCTGACGAAAATTATTTTCCGGTTTTCCACTCTGACGCGTCACAGTCACAATTGTCGATTACAAATATTAAAAAATTGTATTTCTTGCATCAGACTGAAAAATTGGAAAATACGTTTTATCAGACAATTAAAAAATTATATTCTATTTATTTTAATTAAGCTATGGTGAAAAAACCAGCTGGTTATTAATAAAAATGGTCTCGATTTATACTTGCGAACGCAAGGTCCAAGCGTAGCTAGAAAACTAAATTAAAAATTATTTTATTTAGTATGTAAAAGGCTCTGTTTCAGTATCAGACAATTTTTTTATCATTCAATTTAAAAACCAAAAAATGTTGAAACAAACTGTTAATAAATTTTTTGTAGGTACTCATGAAATCGACAACTTTGACGCGTCAGACTGGAAAATCGGAAAATAATTTTCGTCAGACAATATGAAAATTTGTTTTTGCAGTTCTTAAAGATAGGATCTTGAGAAAATCAGCTGGTTATCAATAAATTTTTTTATAGTAGTTTTTCTGACATGTTCGAGGTTGCAGACATTTTGAACGGCTCATATCATTTGTCAGAGAATTTTATTTTCACGTTTCATTTGGAGTTTTTAATTCAATTCAAATTAAAAAAATTAAAAAAAAACAGTATCTATAAATTTTTCATATGTCGTCAAAACGACGTGTTTCGGAAAAATTAGAGGGAAAACACCCAAAATTGAAAAAAGTCAGAGGAAAAAGGTGTCAGACTAGGCCTAATGAAGCTATATAAGAAGTATGGAGAGAGTATGTATCAATACAGGGGCACTCTAACCACATGGTGTCCGCGCGCATGTGGTGACGTCACTAAAGAACAAAACTGACGAAATCGTGGCATATACAGGGTGTAACTAAATAAATGTAAAACATTTAAGGGGGTGATTCCTCATCGAAAAAAAGATAGGATCTTTCATATAAAGAAACTTCATTGGAGCATCCCTTGTTAAGATACAGCCCCTTAAAGGGGGTACATAAAATTTGTTTAACAATTTTTTTCACAAGCACTAAACAAGTTACAATATTGAAATTAACCTGACATTTTCTACTACCAAAAAGACACTTAGCCAGTAATTTATTTGGTTTACCCCATGGTTGTAAGGGGTGGAAAACGCAACCCCTAAAATTTATTTCCAACGTAATTTTTTGTCTTATTATTTTTTTACCATTTAAAAATTTATTTCCGATAGCCTGTTTCATTCTAAAAAAAAA
>NW_019416512.1:2348999-2387893 GCF_000390285.2 Anoplophora glabripennis
AAAATAGTCATTGGCGTAGAAGTTCTGTTTAAGAAAGGGGTTGAGCACCCCCTCCACTCCGCCACTGTGCAAGTTTTTGAACATTTTTATCGCTTGTTTTATGCCCCTTAATTAATAGGCATTATCTCCCAAACATGAAAAAAATCTAAGCATTCGTTTATAAGTTATAATGAATATTCGAGAAAAAAAATTATATTCAACACCCCGTATCTCGGAAACGAAGCCTTCTACGACATATGTTTATAGGAACTTTTCTTTTTAAAAACATGTGTTCTATCTCCTGTTAAAGTTTGTCTACAAAAAACTGACTCACCCTGTATAGCTTCATTAGGCCTAGCCTTACACCTTTTTCCTGTGTGACTTTTTTCAATTTTGGGGCGTTTTCCCTCTAATTTTTCCGAAACACGTCGTTTTGACGATATATGAAAAATTTATAGATACCGTTTTTTTTTTAATTGAATAGCTTAAAAACTTCAAATTAAACGTGAAAGTAAAATTCTCTGACAAAAGATATGAGTCCTTCAATATGTCTGCAACCTCGAACATGTCAGAAAAACTACTAAGGGTATAAGAGATGTTCCTTTAAAATTCGAAATACCGTCATATGATCAACATTTAGCGGGAATGCAATCTTTCTAGTACTGGTAGTAGGTTGTTCTTGTATCAAATTAAATACTGCTTCCTCAAGCTGTGGTGTTCTTACTTCTCGATGGCGACCACAATCCTGCGTTCTTTTGTTGAATGAACCATATTCACGTAATCGTTGATGAAGTCAGACAAATATTCTATGTGAAGGATGCTGCCGTTGAGGATACATTTCAGCATATCTTGTAGAAGCTTCTAACCCATTCCCCTGCGACAGACCGTAAACGTAATGCATATCAGCCATTTCCTCATTTGTGTATGCCATTTTAATAACAAGTGAATTATTAAAGTAACAAATTAAGAACAGAACAATACACAATTAGTATTACTTCAATTTCAAAAATTTACAAACTGACAGCTTGATTCCAATTTAATTGTCAGTATCGCTAATGGCGGCCTACTAGATAAATTAGTTTCGTATTTTCGTTTTATGGCGATATGTATCTTGTTCGTAAAATAATTTTTTGCTGCGAACTGGTTTAATTTGGGCAAAAAATTCAAGAGACATTTTTTTTTAGAATGAAACAGGCTATCGGAAATAAATTTTTAAATGGTAAAAAAATAATAAGACAAAAAATTACGTTGGAAATAAATTTTAGGGGTTGCGTTTTCCACCCCTTACAACCATGGGGTAAACCAAATAAATTACTGGCTAAGTGTCTTTTTGGTAGTAGAAAATGTCAGGTTAATTTCAATATTGTAACTTGTTTAGTGCTTTTGAAAAAAATTGTTAAACAAATTTTATGTACCCCCTTTAAGGGGCTGTATCTTAACAAGGGATGCTCCAATGAAGTTTCTTTATATGAACGATCCTATCTTTTTTTCGATGAGGAATCACCCCCTTAAATGTTTTACACTTATTTAGTTACACCCTGTATTAGCATGAACTTTCTGTCGTTTTTTTTAACAATCCAGAGGTATTGCAGCCCAAACAGGTTCACATATTTCATTTTATTATGGAAAAAAGGTAACGTTTCTTCAAACATCAAAGTACATTTTTAATGACACGTTCACGTTTTTTAAACACTATTCATACCTCATGAAAATGTGAAAATTACAAGTTTTCCGTCTTATTTATTATTGTCAACTAAAATTCTGTTTATATGTAACTAGCTTTTACCCGCGGCTTCGCTCGAATTGAAGCCATTAAAATAAATATAGAAAATCTTTCGTAAAAAATAATTTTTTTAAAAAAAAAGTATCCTATGTTACTTCTAATACCTCCAAGAATATGTGTACAAAGTTTCATGATGATCGGTAAAGTAGTTTTCGCATAAAAGCGTAACAAACAAACTTACATTCACATTTATAATATTAGTAGGGATACGTAGGTACTATTTAAGGCAAAATTAAAGTAGTTTATCTGATTCCTTGCTGACGTCATGCACAGACAGGAAGAAATTGAGCCGACTGACGAGCACACCACATATTCACATCACGGTTACCTTTATAGTTTGGTCACCAGTACCAGTGCGATTTTTAACCATCCAAACGTTTTTGACACATTTCTTGTTTTTTACAATCACCATAGACACCAGTTTAGTGTCATATTAACATTTTACAAATATTTATCGACGTTTATACATCTTTGTCCCTTTTATTTGCCATTATTTTTCCCTTCAGGGTGAGTAACTCGTATCCTTATATCCGAACATAAAATTTCCATTTTTAGTCGCCCGTGCTGTCGAAACTGAACCTATTCATGTCGAAAGATAAACCTCCTGCAAGCGCCTCGCCTGTCCCGAAGGGCCCTTCTAGACCCATGAAGTACCCCTACACCTTTTCCGCCAAAATAGCCCAGTTCCCCTACAAATTCTACTTCCAGAACAACACGATATTCAGATATTATTGCTATGGGGTGATCGCCGCCGTGCCTGTCTTTGTTTATATCAGTAGATTGTGTAAGTAAATGTAATTTTTATATTTTGCTGTTTGTGATATAAATTTTAAAAACAATTATGAAGAAAACGTGTATGTCGTATCAATATCTATGTCCATTTAGTTTAAAATCTGTTTTACATAATGCCTTTTTTTTGGCTGTGGCACCGTTTAGGTACAATAATTTGGCAAATTTATTGGTCGAATGAATTGGCTACAAACTTTTGAAACAAAGATTATTCTTGATGACACCAAACCGTAATAAGCTTATGCAAACTTACTGCAAAGTAACTGAAATGCAATAACAAATAAGTACTTATATGTAAAGTATTAAAAGAAACAGTAAAGTAAAATTGTAGATCGTATTTTAAAATTCATTCAAAATTGATCATTATATTAGGACCACTATTGTCTCCAATTTTATTTACTAATTTATTGAAGCAAAGACCACAGTTTATGTCATATTACATACATCAATACAGTAGTCGATTTTTTATAATTTATTGCTTAAAAATTGGAAAAACTAAAAGAGGTTATACGGTTTGCAAAGTATACACATTGGAGAAACATTTTACGTTAACGTAACTTTTGTTTTCAAATAGGCCAGGAAAATAAGCTGGGAAATGACCATTTTGCGACTTTTTGTTTCGGCAAGCTGAATTTATCACTATAGTTGCTAAATATTATGTACAATAATAACATATTAGTTTCCACAGTCATAAAAATGGGGGGAAGAATGTTTACAGGGTGGTTAATTGTATAATTTTTACGTAAATTCACGTTTTTCGCTTATAACTTTTTCGTTCATTTCCACGAGAAAACAGTAAAGTACTTTTTTTTGTCTTCAAAAGACCTACAAAACTAGCCCTCGAGCGTCAAAAAATATTGATTAGATCAAAAGTTATAAACAGAAGAAGTTTATTTATGACTTTTGAATTAAACATTTATAAACTGCGTTATTATTACCAGAACGTTTTGGCATCGCATCCTCTCATTCCTTATCACTGTCTAATAACTCACACGAAATCTGGAATCGGTAAGTTGAATAGTTTACAAGTTATGGCCTTATAAACAAATTAACTAATTATTAGTCTGGACGATCCCGAGGATCTTCCACAATCGCACTGATTTTTTTCATGGTAGATTTCATAATAATACATTGAAATCTATCATTTTTTTTTAAAATTTCGAATTTGCAATCAGGAAAGTTTTCTTATTTTTTAGCCTTAGTTGCAAAATGAAATATACGACGCACGCGCGTGATATAGTTATATATTATTACATATTCGGAAAGCTTATGAAAAGAGCTTTAAGTTAAAAAAAAATCGTCAAGATTCGTTGAAAAACAACGGAGTTACAGACTGTCAAATATATTATTTTCAAGCGAATTTCGCTTTTTTAACGGCAGGACTATGAATATTATCGTCATTTTCTTCGGACTCGCTGTCGTTCGCTTCCCCCACCCTTCCGCCGCGCCACGGCTCGCCGAAAATCAAGCGACCTACTGACTTTTGACAATATTTCTTATGCACTTAACATACTTCCACAAATAAAATATTTTTATCTGGGAAAGTACTCGGGTTGCCGGTTATGACAGTATTTTTTTTCCCGCTACCAACCTAATTTGTTTAACAATAGGCCGTCAACTTTGACAGTCTGTAACTCCGTTGTTTTTCAACGAATCTTGACGATTTTTTTTTAACTTAAAGCTCTTTTCATAAGCTTTCCGAATATGTAATAATATATAACTATTTCACGCTCGTGCGTCGTATATTTCATTTTGCTAATATTTAGCATCTATAGTGATAAATTCAGCTTGCCTAAACAAAAAGTCCCGTCCAACTCTCTATTTCCTGGCCTAAAAATAAAATTAAAATTTAAGGCAATAACAATATCTTAAAATTTTGACGAAAACTTCTGTTTCTGTTACATTCTCCAAGCTTCGGGTTGCATTCGGGTTCATTAAAAATTATGTTGATTAACAAAAAGTTAGAATTTCTTTGACCTCTAATGACATTCACAACGATAAGTAAACATACTTAAATACCCAAATAGAATATACTTAATGGTTGATTTTTATGTAGATATATTGGTTACATACATTTTTAGTTGTTTTATTCTACAAATATTGTAATTTATGTACAGGGTGTACCAGATAATTTCTGATGGTTTTGAAAATAATAAATAAATAAAATAATAAAATGTAGGTACCTACATACCTTTTAAGTTGTTAAAGCATCGTCCGAACAACGCTGGCAATTATGGTAAATAGCAAATTTTACTTAAAATCAGCTGTAAAATAAAGTTTTTTAACGATCCTAGAAACGTTCTGCTGTAACAGTGTTTTAAAGTTTCTTAAATTTAAAGAGATTTTAGTTAATTATGAAACCTGCCCTTAAATATTCTGTAACTTGCAAATAAATCAATTTTGGACTAATGTACTACTTATTCATTTAAGTAACAAACGACATATTTATAGTTAAGTAGTACCTAATATTTTGTGTCTTATTTACAAAAAGGATTTTTGTTCTCTTTACCACTGTTTTAAGATTATTATGTGAATATTAACATAATCCCTTCTCTCCATTTTGACAATCCTACACTAACCTTGTTATTAACATGGCACCAGTATTCTTGGTGATGATAAATATGATCTACTATTTTTTTTATAGTTTTCCTCTTCGACGGCGAGGACTTGATCGCCCCAATCAATCTGTTAAAAAAATGATTAATAAGACGACGAGACAATACATCACGCCTTATTTTAGATTCTCCTGTTTGTGGAAAAAAAAAACTTGCGATCGAACAATGGCAAACATCACCTGTTGCTAATTATTTTTATCATGTCATCGGAACCTGATTGATGTTTTTTTTTTTCCTCCAAACATATACCGTTTCGGGTGATTTCGCATACATATGATAAGTGAGGGCAACGAACTTTTTCTGCATCATATCTGGCGATGGTAGACGTGCGATAATATTTTAATCCAGTTGGCTGTGATAATTTGTCAGTACTTTTTTATTGCAAAATAACAATGACGCAACTGTACGAATAAATTGTTTTAAATTTTTAGGTATGCCCTAATGACTTTTGTATTAGTTTTATTTTTTCTGTTCTCACCTCGAAAAAAAATCCAGTACTTAAATAAATTTTTCTTTTTTTTTCTTATATGGAGGGAGGTATATTTGCAATGTGCTTGCAAATTTCCAAATTAATAAAAACCTGAATAATTCTAGATACTTTTTAGTGACAAAATTCGTTTTCATCAAANAATTAATTATTATATAACCGAAAGATGGGAAAAAATCAAAATCAGTTAACGTGTTTCGGCGTTTAAAAAAAAATTAACTCATTCAAAAGATATGAATTTTATTCTGTACTTCTGGTCATCCCTGTACATATAAAAGAGTTACATAAAATTTAATGTCCCAGTTTGAATTTTAAGCATTAAAAAACGTCTGGCGACAAAAACACTCCTTATGCGTATATTATGTAATGGATATGCCATGCATTATGTATGATTCATTTTGCTTATTTAATATATGTATTTTTTTTAGCAAACTCCCCAGCTAATAAAAAGAAATGGGCCGAAATACGAAGAAAGGAACATGAAGAGCTTGCTCTTAGATTTGAATGATCAGTTACAATTAAAATTATTTAATGTAATGTATTACTTACGCGTATAAATAAAACTAATTTATCTTTTGAGGTTTTGTATACTTTTATATGCATGAATTGAACGATTATTGTGGCGATTTAAAATTAGGGTCCTGGGTATGAACAAAGATACGAAAACTCGTTTAGTATTTTTTTCATTGCTGTTGACTTACACAGTCCCTGAGAGAAAAGTTGACACTGTATTTGAATACGATTGAATCACGGAATTGTAGTAAATGTATTTAAATGTATAACGATAATTAAACCAAAGTTGTAAATATTAATTAATAGTTTAGTATTTATTTGGTTGGTTTCTAGAGTTTGGTCTGTATGCATGACAGAAATATTTGTTTACCTACGTTTTTGGTTTGTGATTTTTCGTTATAATTAAATTCTTGTTTAATTTTAAACTGCATTTTAAGAAGAGCCAGTTGGTGAACATTTGTATGTGTTTATTTATAAAATTTATATACATGCTGTCTCCTAAAAAACGCCGCAAGGCATAACTCCGTTATTTAGTCTTATTTTAAAAAACAAAAAATTAAATGAAATGGCTCTAAATACAATAATATAAAGGCAGCCTATTAAAGCTTTTTTACTTTTTTTTTTTGAAGAGCGGTAGTCAACTTTTTTTTTTCAAATGGCAAAAAATAATACAGCAAAGAAAATAAAACTCAACAGAGAATTTTGTAGTTAACAGAAAAGAAACAATACAATTAATATCAATTAAAAGAAAAACAAAGAAATTCAATTAAACACAAAACACATCAAACGATACGAAGAACAACAAACACAAACAACTAAAGAAATAAATTGCAGTCGTCCTCTATTGCCTGTACTTTTTGAGGAATGTATGGCTTGAATTTGTACGTTTTCAATACTGCATATACAATTAGTTTCCGTTGATGCTCTAATATTATTAGAAATTTCCCGAATGTAAGTTCTTGGGTTTTCTTCAACGTTAAGAAGAACATTGAACTCGATGTTTTCATTAAATTGGCGTTCTCGCTTTGGTTTCTTAAAAGCATTATAGTTTCTCAAATTTTCTTCAAGTCTTGCAAATCTACGTGGTTCTGGAACTTCTCTGCGAGGAAATAGTTCTCTGTAAAGTCGGACTCCTGTACCACAATTTTTATTACATCGAAAGTATACCTGAATCATGTCCGTCAATTGATTATTACTCATATTCTTCACTGTTGAGATTATTTCAATAAATAACTTACTGTAAATGACACAGAAAGAAAAAAGTTGACTATCGCTTGTCAAAAAGAAATAATAAGTACGCTCCAATATAGGCTCACTCTATAGTGTTTTTAGAGCCATTTCATATAATTTTTTGTTTTTCAAAATCAGACTATAAATAACGGAGTTATGGCTTGCAGCGTTTTTTAGGAGACAGCCTGTGTAATCATATACAGGGCTGGAAAATCCACATGGTCCATCTGCCTTTACATGAGAGCGACAAAGTAAAGTAAAGAAATCCGTGCGATAGACAAGGATGGCTATAATGAAGACGTTTCATAATCTGAATAGTCACCGCCCGTTTCGGATTAGAACTATTCAGATTATGAAACGTCTTCAATGTAACCATCCTTGTCTATCGCACGGATTTCTATGACTTATGTTATCGCATTCACGTAACGGGTCGATGTACCATGGGGACTTTCCGAACCTGTAGATTGATTGGTCATTCCGTTTATTAAAAAGGATGTGATAAAATCCAATAATATTATTATTACTACAACTAATTTTAATATTTCTTCACGAAGGTACAAATGAGAATATGCACATTTCTGTGACGCAGTCAGATCAGCAAAAATCGCGCTAATTCTTGAAAAAATTAACTATTAAAAAAATAACAATGTTTTGATAACTGAAAATAAATTCAAATCTCATGTGACGTAATACAGTTTTTTAAGCTCTTAAAAAACGAATTAAATCAGACAATAAAATATATATTTTTTACAAATATGTTTCAATTTAAAATTGACTACGCTGTATATAATAATTATTCTAAATCATTTTAAATGGTTTTCAAACTATCAGATATACCCCGCCAATTCTGTGTTCGAAAATGCTGAAATTTATTCAGATCTCGTTTCAAAGTAACACAAAAATTAGACGAATAAATGAATTATACTTACCAATAGTACAACGTGAGGATTTGCATCACACAAATAGTGAATGTTGTGAAAATTTAGTTTGCCGTCTCCGGTAAAACAACATTCATCGGTACTGTTAGATACACCCATTTCTCAGCCAATGTCGCGAGTAACACTGCAACACACAACACACGTGCACAAGATGCACAGGGGCGGCGTGTCGACTTACGTTTATAATTAATTTTCTCAAAAACAGAAGCATTTAAACCATTAGTTGCTTAATAAAAGTTGCTTATTGTCATGCCCTCTGTCATACATTTCAACGTACTTATTTCAGTAACACCCTATATATGTTGAAAAGATATAAGTGTGCTCAAGGTTAAAATACATGGTAGCTTCTTTCTGACAACTTGAAAGCGTGATCAATTTAAAAATGACTTCCCAGTTATTTCTGCGAGAAGTTGAACTTTTTAACTTCTATTGTTCTTCTCTTTACCATATGTTGCGTCTTGTTTATCCAAATATAAAAATTAATCTTGTGTACAAACAAATGTACAGTTTAGAGAATAAATAGTCTTTGCCTCTGTTGGAAAACGATTTTTAACTTAAGTTATGATATTAACAGTACCATATTTATTGTTTGTAGTCACAGTAGAATGTAGAACTAGTTTGTGTATTACTTCTGCGCATGAGCATAGCTGCAAAAACATCGACACGTGTTTAGGAATCACAGAAAAATACAAAATAGGCAACTTCTAACAGCTGTAATATATGTTAACCTTGACTCCAAGTTAGGCATATCAATTTTCAGTAGCAACAAAAAAATCTTACTAGTATTCACTGAAAGTCATCACCGTCGACGTCATCTTTATTGTACTAATCCAGATGGCGCTTTGTACGTTGTCATGAACACAGTGTCTTTAAAAAGTCACATTTCAGTCATTTTAAAATTGCTTTTTGATCCTACTAGTCCACGTGGAACGACTTAAACTCTGTGAAGGATAATCCTTACTGATTGACCTTGAGGGGTCGCCCCTAATCGTTATTCGCCACTACGCGAAAGTAAACAAGTGTATTCAAATTGTTTTCCCCGGGAGAGTTCAAGGTCGGCGGACAGCAGGTTTAATGAACGTACTTTTAATTTTTGCACGATATGTATCTGAACGCTTTACTAGTGTCACTTGTGGTTCCGTGACTCATACACACACAGTCAAATTTTAATTACAGGTACGCCGCTATCGAATAATAATGAGTCGGGAGGAGGATGCTAGGCGGGCAAGTGTTACCATGAAGGATTGGTTTCAAGCGGTGAATGTCTTTTTTATCAAAAATGTCATCAAGGCCGATTTAAAACCTCTGTAGAATTAGAGTTAGAGGGTGGTATGGAAATGTAACTATACTGAGGGATGGTAATTTGAGTAGCGACTAAGACTTGGTTAATTAGACAGTGTATACCACTCTTGAAAACCTGTCAGAGAACTTTCTAATTTTGGAATTGTCAGGGAAATATCAGGGAATTTCTATATCATGAAATTTTAAAACAAATTATAATCAGTCTTTGATATGAAGCTACTGAATGTTAGTTGCTGTAAATTTGTTACTAAGTACCGGACCTGTTATTAAAACTACCTTAAATTAAAATCGATTATTATGCCGATAATTTTACAGAATGAACGTTATTGGCCAAACTCTAATGTTATTGATTGTGCCTTTTAAATTTCCGTAGCGAAATAAAGTTAATACTAAAAAAAAGTGGCAGTTCTCTTTTTAATTGTGGTGCTTTTATTTTTAACTGGCTTCAGAACAAATGAAGATACTGAAATTCAATTTTGTGTGCATAGTGCTTAAATAAAAGGGCATAACTTTTACCATTATAGTACAAATAATGGTAATTTTAATCACTATGTTTCTTTAGTATATATTTAGGAACAATGTTTTGTTAAAGAATTTTTAATATTTTCAGTCCTGAGAAAGTTAAAAAAAAAGAAGCGTCGGCTATACAGGGTGTAACTAAATAAGTGTAAAACATTTAAGGGGGTGATTCCTCATCGAAAAAAAGATAGGATCGTTCATATAAAGAAACTTCATTGGAGCATCCCTTGTTAAGATACAGCCCCTTAAAGGGGGTACATAAAATTTGTTTAACAATTTTTTTCAAAAGCACTAAACAAGTTACAATATTGAAATTAACCTGACATTTTCTACTACCAAAAAGACACTTAGCCAGTAATTTATTTGGTTTACCCCATGGTTGTAAGGGGTGGAAAACGCAACCCCTAAAATTTATTTCCAACGTAATTTTTTGTCTTATTATTTTTTTACCATTTAAAAATTTATTTCCGATAGCCTGTTTCATTCTAAAAAAAAATGTCTCTTGAATTTTTTGCCCAAATTAAACCAGTTCGCAGCAAAAAATTATTTTACGAACAAGATACATATCGCCATAAAACGAAAATACGAAACTAATTTATCTAGTAGGCCGCCATTAGCGATACTGACAATTAAATTGGAATCAAGCTGTCAGTTTGTAAATTTTTGAAATTGAAGTAATACTAATTGTGTATTGTTCTGTTCTTAATTTGTTACTTTAATAATTCACTTGTTATTAAAATGGCATACACAAATGAGGAAATGGCTGATATGCATTACGTTTACGGTCTGTCGCAGGGGAATGGGTTAGAAGCTTCTACAAGATATGCTGAAATGTATCCTCAACGGCAGCATCCTTCACATAGAATATTTGTCTGACTTCATCAACGATTACGTGAATATGGTTCATTCAACAAAAGAACGCAGGATTGTGGTCGCCATCGAGAAGTAAGAACACCACAGCTTGAGGCAGCAGTACTTAATTTGATAGAAGAACAACCTACTACCAGTACTAGAAAGATTGCTTTCCAGCTAAATGTTGATCATATGACGGTATTTCGAATTTTAAAGGAACATCTCTTATACCCTTACCATCTGCAACGAGTACAGGCACTGTTACCGCGAGACTTTCCGAACCGTCTTGAATTTTGCAATTGGATGCTGGAAATGATTAGAAGAAATCGTGACTTTCTGAAGACGATCGAATTCACAGACGAATGTAGTTTTTCTCGGGACAAGATTATTAATTTTCATAATTACCACATATGGGCTGATGAAAACCCTCACGCTATTGTCGAAACTAACCATCAAGAACAGTTTTCTCTTAACGTGTGGGTCGGAGTTATTGGGGATTATTTAATTGGGCCTCATTTTCTACCTCCTCGATTAAATGGTGAGGCATACGTTCAATTTTTAAGAGAAGTGCATCCCGTACTGCTGGAGGAAGTTCCTTTGGGCGTCAGAAGGGATATGGTTTTTATGCATGATGGGGCTCCCGCCCATTTTAGTCAAGTAGCACGTCAGCATTTAACTGAAACATATGCAAATCAGTGGATAGGTCGAGGAGGACCACAGAATTGGCCCGCTCGATCCCCGGATCTCAATCCTCTGGATTTGTCTACTTGGGGCCATTTGCAGCATTTGGTTTATCGTACTCCTGTTCGCGATGTAGAGGACTTAAGAAACCGCATTATCGATGCGTGCAGGGTAATTAGAGAGACTCCAGGAATATTTGAGCGAATACGTGGCTCAATGCGCCGACGTCTAGACGCATGCGTAATGTCTGAAGGTAGACATATTGAACATTTACTATGATTTCTACATGTTGTATGTTTTGTTATTATTAAATTAGTTTTGATTATTCCCCTTTAATCATTTAATGCAGGTAGTAACTACAAAATAACAGTAAATCCAGTCCGCATTTATGACGATGTATCTCTGTAGTTGTTCGTAAAATAATTTTTTACTGCGAACTGGTTTAATTTGGGCAAAAAATTCAAGAGACATTTTTTTTTAGAATGAAACAGGCTATCGGAAATAATTTTTTAAATGGTAAAAAAATAATAAGACAAAAAATTACGTTGGAAATAAATTTTAGGGGTTGCGTTTTCCACCCCTTACTACCATGGGGTAAACCAAATAAATTACTGGCTAAGTGTCTTTTTGGTAGTAGAAAATGTCAGGTTAATTTCAATATTGTAACTTGTTTAGTGCTTGTGAAAAAAATTGTTAAACAAATTTTATGTACCCCCTTTAAGGGGCTGTATCTTAACAAGGGATGCTCCAATGAAGTTTCTTTATATGAAAGATCCTATCTTTTTTTCGATGAGGAATCACCCCTTTAAATGTTTTACACTTATTTAGTTACACCCTGTATTTTAAAAATACATTTTAAAAACTCTTCTCCTATATCGACTAATGCAATTTGAACAAGATTGATTGAAAAAATTACAGGAATTAACTATTTCTTTTGTTTTAATACTCATCTCAAAAAACGGGGGGGTCTCTATAAAGGGTGTTCCACTGGGAACTACGTCGATCGATCTCTAGGAAAGTACTGATCCGAAAAATTTTAAAATTTAGTAACATGGCAATGTCTCTGGGGCGAACCCAACACTATACCTAGGAGTTATAAAATTTGACATATTATTATTAATAGTAAAGTTCTTCATAATTTAACCAGAAAAATTATATTTTCTGTGCTGTTAGAATTTACTTAAATACCTATATATTTAAAAAAGCAATTTTTTAAATTTTTTCCGTCATTTTCTCTTACATCAAAAATGCCATAGTATACCTAGGATACTCTCATTTTGGTGTTCAGATAAATAAAGAAATCAAAAGAATTTTTTCCTAATTCCATAAATATTTTTTCATTTGATAGCAAAACATTTAGAAAATTGAAAAATAGCAATCGATGTAGAATTTATAATTACGCAACCTGGACAACCTGGATATAACTATTAGGGAATTTTTTTGGTCAAAATTTTGCACTTACCCTACAGACGGTTTAGACTGATACATGTTTTAGATGGAAATAGTCGATTTTCAAAATTATTTCTGTCATTTGGAGCTTATTCAAATCGAGTCCAATCCAAAATTTTTCTACTACTATGCGGTCTAAAACCTCAACCAATATTGAATTACATTCGCAATATCTAGTATATTTGTTATAGGTATTACACCACTATAAACCAGTAATCATCTAAAAAAAAAAATCTTAGATTTTGGTTAGAGATTTGAAGCATATTTAATCTTCAGATTTTCTCTTAGACAGTTAAAAGAAAATTTGCCAAAATCGCCACATTTGATTGATTTTATTTTGATGTTTTAAGTTAAGTTTAAGATGTTTACTCAGTCTTTTCAAAAGTTGTTAATAATTCCATCCTATGGTATTTCTAGTAACAAAAACAAAATTTGTAAAACATAATGTTAAGGCCACTCGCGAACGATGACTCAAAATACATGACAAAAATTTAATTACTCGAAGTATCTACTTACGGACGTCGAATTTGAATAGTAATGAGTTAGAGGCAAGGTGTGAACTAACTAAGGTTTATTTTTAACAAACAAATATCTTAATAATATAAAACATTAAGATTGGGATTAAGTCATTAGAAAACCTACCTGTCAGCTTAACACTTAAAGTACCTAAATAAAACATTGAAACTTTACACACATTTGACATGCATTGACTAGTATTGATTTTTATAATTAACACAAGAACTAGTTTGGTGGTAAAGGGGGAGAAGTATATTATTATTTTAATGGGATTTGTCAGAATCTGGAAACGACTTGTTTGGAATTTAAACGCAATACCATTGAATTTAATGGCTACAATATTAAAATGTGGAAATTATGCAGAATAAAATTAATTGCAAGTTATACGTAAGGCGTATAACATATAACAGGGTAATTTTCTAAGTGTGGTTTTAATTTGTGCCTATTTACATATAGCAAAATGGAATAGTATAATATACTCGTATATGAATGCACAATTATTGAGAATTCACAAGTTCACAATTTAGAATTTTTAAAATAGGCGCCTTTTGAGTAGGTATCCAACAATTTTCTGTTACGGTCCTGAATGAGGTCGATTTTAATTTTACGTTTCAATAAAAAAAGATTTTTAAATATATAGCGAAATAATATTAAATAGTGACGTGTATTATTTCCTATATAGGTGCTGAAAAAGAAGACTAAAGCCGAAAAAAAGCAGTTTAAAAATTAAAGTAAATGTTCAAAATCACACAGCACCTAGAGCAGGGATGCACAGACTCATAGGGCACAGAGGTCNGCTGAGGTATGTGCATCTCTGACCTAGAGTGTACGTTTCCTACCCCAAAGCATGGGAACATTGGGAACCGGTGAAGCCAAATTGCGGGGAAGTGGAGTGTGCGAGGTAATCTGACCGCGCATACTTTGAACAGGTCCGGATTAAGCAATATTTTTACACTTATGACAAATATTCATTTTTCAAGTTTGGAATTCAGAAAAGAATATATTTTAATGTCTTGCTTCTATTAAATAAACCTACAAAATAATTTAAATATATTTATTGTCCTTTAAGTAAGTAATGCTAGTTTGCTAGCGAATTATAGTTGTTTTACATTGACAATTTATACATCCAGTTCTTGACGAATTCGAGCATGTTCTAATTTTCATCAATTTCTTCGTGAAGTTCGGAAGTACCAACCCAACAGATTTCCAGCCTCAGATCAGTAATGAGGTTATGTTATTGGAAAATGTAAATAATTAAATAAAAACTAATATATAATATGTGTCAGAACGGTACCGCTGTTGTATCACTAAAATTATGAGTGGAAAGGTGACATTTTTGAAATTTATTTGCTTCTTTGATTCGTTGATAGAACTGATTGATACGTCAAAAAACTTGACAAAGTCTGTAGCAGTGTAAAACCACACTGTTTACCAATAAATTCGTGAATTAATTCATGAAGAATTTCGTCAATTTATGATGAATAAATTGTCAATGTAAAATATACAAATATACAATAAGCGAATAATTGTTATCGCTACAAGTCCATTTCTTTCACGTGACTCTTGAGGTGTCTGAACTTGTGTTTTGTAGGTACATCAAATATTTCATATGTCTCTACAGATATATTTTAGTTTAGTAATATGGCGCATCATAAGACAGGTCCATTGTGTCCATTTCATAAAAAATTTGCCTACATCGCATAGGAAGTGAGATATTGCGTATATCCTATCTAACAGTAATTGGTAAATTCTCTAAAATAAATCATTTAAAAAAATGCAAATATTGGGCACCAGTTAATCTGTGTGGTAGAATGATTTTTGATTAGGATATCATTAGAAATATCCGCCCATAAGTTAGTTATAAGCTAAATATGTGGTCAAGCCTTGTGCCGCTCTATGCTCACAATACACAATGCTACTGACTGCCATAAAAACACGTGCCATGCACTTGAATAAACAAAGCGTCAGACTCATACACGTACAAACGACAATAAAATGTACGGCCAACTTCCCCTCAACAAAAAAAAAAAACATGGATTGTTCACCGGCAAGCGAGGCGACAGTGCAGGCATTAGTGTGCCGCTAGATACTTAGAGAATAAATTGAATGATGCGAAGTTTCAGATCAGAGTCAGATATGTACATGTTACTGTAAGCAGCAAGAAATTCTCAACCGATTGTAACTTTTTTCTACAAAAATGACCATATAGCGTCCGATAGTAGTTAAATAGTACTTGTTGTGTGTTGCTACTACTAACATACAAACGGCCAGTACACCATCTTGCGCCAACGCGTATAAGCAACGTCCCGTGGCAAACAAAGCACCACGAAAGAAACATCCTTTCGCCAAGGGGGGCGTGTAGAGTTTCGTACGCTTTTTATTCGGCCCTCTCACACATGCAGATCAGTCGTGGCGATAACACCGCTGTATCCCTCCGTTTTTAATTTGCGACGGGCCGACCTTAACGAGACGCATATTTCGCGTCGCGGCACGCCCACTCTCCGCTCGATCTTTTATTTCCCTCGTAAAATAAAAGGAGTATAAACTTCGCGCGCAATGCCAAACAATGCGATGGATGTTTACGGTACCGGCCGCTCTCCCGTGGCCGTAAAGCGCTCGGTAATATTCCGAGTGACGTGTTTCCGTATTGCCGGCCGCATATTGATTCCGTGTAATGTCTCTATTGTAATTATGTTTTCTGGATGCGTAGAACGGTGCGGCGGCCATCTAGCGTGCCGCTCCCTCCGTTTGGTGTTATATTTCGTCGGGGCGACTCTACGACGCATTAATGGCGCAAGAATGCTGATAAACGGGGAAGAAGAAACACCAACTAGAAGGAAAAACGTTAAACCACCCGTTAAAATTGTATAAGAGCTCTTTTACATGTACTTGGACACTTTTGGTAAGTGCTTCAAATGGAGGCTTTTGAAAGAAGTACAACTATTCAGTCTTTAAATACTTCGAGGTGCTTTAACAATACAAGGTGTAACTAAATAAGTGTAAAACATTTAAGGGGGTGATTCCTCATCGAAAAAAAGATAGGATCTTTCTTATAAAGAAACTTCATTGGAGCATCCCTTGTTAAGATACAGCCCCTTAAAGGGGGTACATAAAATTTGTTTAACAATTTTTTTCACAAGCACTAAACAAGTTACAATATTGAAATTAACCTGACATTTTCTACTACCAAAAAGACACTTAGCCAGTAATTTATTTGGTTTACCCCATGGTTGTAAGGGGTGGAAAACGCAACCCCTAAAATTTATTTCCAACGTAATTTTTTGTCTTATTATTTTTTTACCATTTAAAAATTTATTTCCGATAGCCTGTTTCATTCTAAAAAAAAATGTCTCTTGAATTTTTTGCCCAAATTAAACCAGTTCGCAGCAAAAAATTATTTTACGAACAAGATACATATCGCCATAAAACGAAAATACGAAACTAATTTATCTAGTAGGCCGCCATTAGCGATACTGACAATTAAATTGGAATCAAGCTGTCAGTTTGTAAATTTTTGAAATTGAAGTAATACTAATTGTGTATTGTTCTGTTCTTAATTTGTTACTTTAATAATTCACTTGTTATTAAAATGGCATACACAAATGAGGAAATGGCTGATATGCATTACGTTTACGGTCTGTCGCAGGGGAATGGGTTAGAAGCTTCTACAAGATATGCTGAAATGTATCCTCAACGGCAGCATCCTTCACATAGAATATTTGTCTGACTTCATCAACGATTACGTGAATATGGTTCATTCAACAAAAGAACGCAGGATTGTGGTCGCCATCGAGAAGTAAGAACACCACAGCTTGAGGCAGCAGTACTTAATTTGATAGAAGAACAACCTACTACCAGTACTAGAAAGATTGCTTTCCAGCTAAATGTTGATCATATGACGGTATTTCGAATTTTAAAGGAACATCTCTTATACCCTTACCATCTGCAACGAGTACAGGCACTGTTACCGCGAGACTTTCCGAACCGTCTTGAATTTTGCAATTGGATGCTGGAAATGATTAGAAGAAATCGTGACTTTCTGAAGACGATCGAATTCACAGACGAATGTAGTTTTTCTCGGGACAAGATTATTAATTTTCATAATTACCACATATGGGCTGATGAAAACCATCACGCTATTGTCGAAACTAACCATCAAGAACAGTTTTCTCTTAAGGTGTGGGTCGGAGTTATTGGGGATTATTTAATTGGGCCTCATTTTCTACCTCCTCGATTAAATGGTGAGGCATACGTTCAATTTTTAAGAAAAGTGCATCCCCCCGTACTGCTGGAGGAAGTTCCTTTGGGCGTCAGAAGGGATATGGTTTTTATGCATGATGGGGCTCCCGCCCATTTTAGTCAAGTAGCACGTCAGCATTTAACTGAAACATATGCAAATCAGTGGATAGGTCGAGGAGGACCACAGAATTGGCCCGCTCGATCCCCGGATCTCAATCCTCTGGATTTGTCTACTTGGGGCCATTTGCAGCATTTGGTTTATCGTACTCCTGTTCGCGATGTAGAGGACTTAAGAAACCGCATTATCGATGCGTGCAGGGTAATTAGAGAGACTCCAGGAATATTTGAGCGAATACGTGGCTCAATGCGCCGACGTCTAGACGCATGCGTAATGTCTGAAGGTAGACATATTGAACATTTACTATGATTTCTACATGTTGTATGTTTTGTTATTATTAAATTAGTTTTGATTATTCCCCTTTAATCATTTAATGCAGGTAGTAACTACAAAATAACAGTAAATCCAGTCCGCATTTATGACGATGTATCTCTGTAGTTGTTCGTAAAATAATTTTTTACTGCGAACTGGTTTAATTTGGGCAAAAAATTCAAGAGACATTTTTTTTTAGAATGAAACAGGCTATCGGAAATAATTTTTTAAATGGTAAAAAAATAATAAGACAAAAAATTACGTTGGAAATAAATTTTAGGGGTTGCGTTTTCCACCCCTTACTACCATGGGGTAAACCAAATAAATTACTGGCTAAGTGTCTTTTTGGTAGTAGAAAATGTCAGGTTAATTTCAATATTGTAACTTGTTTAGTGCTTGTGAAAAAAATTGTTAAACAAATTTTATGTACCCCCTTTAAGGGGCTGTATCTTAACAAGGGATGCTCCAATGAAGTTTCTTTATATGAAAGATCCTATCTTTTTTTCGATGAGGAATCACCCCCTTAAATGTTTTACACTTATTTAGTTACACCCTGTATACAGGGTGTCCCAAAAAGACCCGATCCCCGCGATAACTCTTCAAGATGAAATCCCATCAAAAAAGTTAAGACAAAAGTTGTCTTTGACTTTGATACCAATTTTTAAGATCAAATTAAGGTCTACTTAAAATTTCAAATTTTACGTCCGAAAGGTCATTTCAAGGTCGATTTTTTTTTCTTAATTCGATGGGATCGAACTATAGAGAAAAATGTTGCAAGCAATATCATTATGCCCTTATGCTTGGCGTTAACCTTTTTTTTATTTTTTCAACTTTTTATTGTTTATTTTTTCTTATTTTTTTATCTTTTTGATATTTCTCTTTATCATTATTATTATGATCTTTAAATCAACTTTTGTTGGACCACGACGTTAAATTTGGTGCTTTATTGATGTTGACATTAAAAATACAGGTTTCATAATTTTCAATTTGACTTTGAATTGACCAAGAACATAAAATCAAGAGCAAATAAAAGGTCAATAAATTTGTCATTAAAAGTAGGTGTTATTCCTTGCAACATTTTTCTCTACACTTAAAATCCCGTCTAGTTATTAAAAAAAAACAAATTCGATCTTGAAATAACCCTCAAGGATATCCATAAAAAATGTTTGATTCCATATTCGGACAAAATTTTACGCTCTATCGATTTGTAAAATAAAATATACGGAAATCCGTTTCTATTTGAATTTTGTGAGTTGACAATGATTTGACCTAAACAATTTCAAGAAGAGTCAAAGTCACTACTAAATTGATTTCCTACAGCTTTTTTCTAATTTTTTTTTCATAGGATTTCATCTTGAAGAGTTATCGAGGGGTTCGGGTCTTGTTGGGACACCCGATATACAGGATGTCCCGAAATTAATGCAACAAAATTTGATCATAGATTCTTAAGACTTTAGGGGACCCGTATTTTTTTATTTTGCCAAGTGGCCCCCCTTTTTCAGAGTACAGCCCCCTTAAATCTGCCCTTAAGTATAGTCTTTTTTATATCTACACAAGGGTTTTATGACATGTAGAATCTGATAGTTTTACGCTTTTTGGCGGGGAACCCCCTTAAGACACTTTTTCGTGGGCCCCCTTGTCTTTGGTACCAAAAAAATTTGGTTGCACATTTGAATTTCTTAAAAATTACTAGTTAGCTAGAAAGCCATTGAATTTGGAAACTTTTTGTCCCTTGATATTTTTTCGCAAAACGCAATGTTTTTGAGGAAAATGGCGAATCACGATATGGATTCGATCACATTTTGACATTTTTCTCGAAAACATTGCGTTTTACGAAAAAAGTATTAAGAGACAACAAAGTATCTAAATTTAATGGCTTTCTACCGGACTAATAATTTTTAAGAAATTTAAAGTGCGATCAAATTTTTTTTCTCCAAAGACAAGGGGACTCACGAAAAATTGTCTTAATGGAGTTCCCCGCTAAAAAGTGTAGCACCATCAGATTCCACATGTCGCAAAACCCCTGTGTACCAAATTTAGTAATTCCCGTACAACAGGGTTCTGAAATATAAAAAAAATATTATTCTTAGAGGCGGATTTCAGAGGGCTGTAACTCCGAAAGAGGGGGCCACTTGGCAAAAATAAAAAAATCCCCTAAATTTGTCTTAAGAATCTGTGAGCAAATTTTGCTGCAATAATTTCGGGACACCCTGTATAGATTTAACATTTTGTAATGTACACAACTTTGTTTAAGTTTTAAAATGAAGTCTTTTGGATGAGTTGAAAATTCTACTGGATTTTTCTTTTGAATTAGTATGGAGTAGATGAGAATTTCAGTAAAATCACTGTTGTTGTCCCGAATGATTTATTTGACAACTGTATCAAGTTAATTAAAAAAAACTGAAAGTAATTGATACAACAGAAAAATTCTACAAAATTTCTGTTCAATAAAATGAAAGATCCGAAAGCACTTAACTACTAAGTATTCCTGCTTGTAAGGCATAGCCACCTATTATTTTCCTGTCACTGAAAACATCCACATTTGTATTTGCCAAACGGAAGGCTATTTAAAATAATTCTGATAGGGAAATTTATCGCTATATATTTAAATATTTTTTATTTTTTTTATGGAAAGATTCTTTAATCGCCTCGAAAGGAAGAATGTAAATGACAGTTTATTTTTAAAAGGATTAGTCTATCAAGTCGAAAAGTCAGTACCGACAGTTATACGACAATATCTACTTTTCCAAAAAGGAAACTTACGAAGATATAGATTATAGAATATCGAATTTATGGGTGGTAAACCAGTAAGTATATACAGGGTGTTTGGAAAAGAGTAGTTACAAAATATACTTATTTATAACCGGTTTTGATGAAACTTATGGTAGTTCAAGATCCTTATGGCATAATTATTACCTACAATTTTCATTCCGTTATCTTAATCAGAAAGAAAGTTATTTTAAAAAATAACCAAAGACCCCTTTGGAGGGCCATATCTCAGTAACGGTGCTCCCGAAGACCAATGTTTATAGGAACTTTATTTACTATTTTTGGGTTTACTTTCACCCCCTTAAATTTTAACAGCGCCATCTCTTGTTGGTTTGTTTTTGCCAATAGGAAATTAGCTTAAACCAGGCCCGTCTAAACCTGTCACTCCATTGACAAATATACTAAGTAGGCGTGTTTACTTTTTCCGAACACGTATCCCTTCATTTTTTCGCGCCGCAGCTCATTGCCGCCTATGCCATAAGCCCACTGCCAGCCAGACGGCTTTCGAAACATAATTGAATTCTGTAACACATATACGATTCCCCAGGAACAAATAAATTTGTGTGCGAAAAAATAATGGAGTGGAAACTTTGGCTGTATTGTGTGTTTGGTCGGTAAAAATAGCGCGAAACCTACAAGGGAGAGCTTTTTTCATCCTGGCTCAGTTGTTGACACCGATACCGCTTTATTTGGTGGGAGTTTTTGTTGGCTTCCACGCACCGAAATCGAGAGACCCGTGACTGAATTGGCAACTCTCTTGTATAAACTTGGAACGGAGAAGAGACATATCGAGAACAAACAGAAAGGGAAAGAAAAATAGTGAATACTGGGTTATTCTTCCATTATGTTTTTATTAGGTATTGAAGTGCTGAAAATGAGGAGGCGATAGGTGCTGAAATATAATTTTTGTTACTAAGGGACATATAAGTCGAATGAATTAATAATAAGCGTTTCCAATAATCAAAACTGTTGAAATTGCAAATCGGTGCTTAAAATTAGACATAATAACAAAAATTGTTCAAACTTATTGAGAACCTCTGGTATCATTTCCTACATAAAAAAGAGGTGAATAATTGTAGCCGTAGATAGTTCTCCATCCGTTTTTTTTTTTCAGGATATTTACAAATATTTTGTATTATTTCAAATATTGGCATATGCGGTTGGTAGGCGCTATACAGGGTGTAAGTGAATAAATGGAAAGAAATGAATGAACTGATTCTTCTTCTTTCATATGAAAAAATTTCGCCACCTCCCGGCGAATTTATGATATAGTTTTGTGTTTTTCTTTAAATATAGATAAATTTATAAGAGCAAATCAATTTTGCACAAAAAAAAAACACTTATTGTTAAAGTAACGGCAATTATTTTAAGAATATTAACAACTGTCATTTAGCTGACAAATGCCTGTTACAATATTTTAATTTTGATAGCCATGCAGATACCTGTGTGTTTTTATCATTTAAAAATATTTACAAATAAAAGAGAAGAAAGAAAGAAAAGAAGAAAGAGAAATATATCAAATTGACTAAAACATAAAATGAGAACTAAATATTTCTCTTCGCATTTGATTGGCTTCCACAGGGAGGGACGAAGACATTTTTTACTTGAAATGTCCTTAATTTTCAATTAGTATTCGAGTAATCACTTACCTCCCCAATTGCTTCAAATTTTACAACAAACAGTTACAAATATTTTGTAACTGTTTGCAATTTCTTCTCAATTGTAATTTGGTGTAAGTATTTTTCTCCAGTGATGAACTCTTCGATTTTGGCCCTACAGCAATGCATTGCTGAGGAATATGCCAGTGATGAAATTGAAATTTGGAATGTTGAGTTCTTTTATTTGTGAAAAAATAATGGCCACCGAGATCAGCAGATATAAGTCCAATTAACTTTTTTAATGCGATTATCTTTGAAAAATAACTTGTCCGTTTTGGCACTACAGCAATGCAATGTTGAAGGATATGCTACTAATGATTGATGTAAATGAAATATGGGACGATGAAGTTTTTTATTTACGAAAGAAGAATGGCCACTAAGATTAGCAGACATCAGTCCAAGAGCTTTTAATTCGATTATCTTCTCGTTCTGCATACTACGACATAATTACAAGTTTTTTTTTCGAAATATCTCATCAAGTAAAACATTTATCTGATATCTGTTTACACTGTTACAGTAATGGCACTTTTTTTCTAACTTGGACCAACGTCTACCTTTCACTGTTTTCGATATCACTATCCTATACCAACATCCGTATTGTTAAGTACCAGCAAAATAATAATAATAATATAATTTCGTACTCATAAGGAAAGCGATTTCACATTTTAGTAATTCCACTATCCGCGTCATTGTACGGTATATGTATATCTCTGCCTCTGATCTGAAGCTTCGCATCGATCAATTTATTCCATACATATCTAGCGACACCCTAATGCCTGCCCTGTCGGCCTGAGGTGCCGGTGAATATTGTTACAAGTTTTTGTATGTACTTTCTTATACTGTATAATATCGTTACAAGTTTTTGGATGTAGTGTCTGTTGCCAGAACTTTATTTTCTGAAGGAACCCATACCGCTCCGGAATCAATTTCATTAGACTTTCCTTGTACGCCAGAACTCGATAAGTAATTAAACTGTTTTCCTCAGTTTGCTAATCTTATTTGTCTCACGCAGCTTGTAAGTTATATATAACTTGTAAGGGGCTCAAAACAAGATATTTTGCTGTGCAAAACTCGTCTCGGTGGAATTAAAAAATAACAAAAATTAATTAATTCGTACCCATTACTTTGTCAGAATTAAGTTCTCTTGAAGTATTTCTAAAATATAAAAATAATTTACTGTATAAGAAAAGATTATGTTTCTAATTTTATCTTGACCTGGTTTTCCATTATCCATGAAAGAAAGTTGAATAAAATACTGGAAAGAAATATATATCTTTTCAAATACCTGGCTGGAACAGGGATGTTACATTATTTTTTTAAATAATTTATTATATTTTATTTAATTATTATACAGGGTGATTGAAAATAAGTGCGAAATATTTTAGGGGTGGTTGCCGAACCCTAAAATATTATATATCTGAAACATGTCATTGTCTTTTTTATTTTCGATGGTTTTCTGCTAAAAAAATGTATTCTGCTAAAAAAATGTATTCTGCTAGTACGAATAATACAAAACAATTTTTCAAATAAAGTTTGTCTCACCTCAATTTCTTCACGTAAAATTATTTTTACTGTAAAAGATGTGCCATTTTCTTAATGTTGCATTTTGAATTTTTTGTTGAATTTAAAATCTGCTTTAATAAACACATATTTTGTCTCAAAGGTACTAGTTCGATATTATTTGACATTAGAAAAAAAAACGTTTCTTCCTCAAAAATGTTAAATATTTTCGAAGTTAAACATGAAAACAGGATGTGAATTTCACCATTCGCGCAAGCATGGAAAAACTATTATTCTTCATTAATATATTCAAACAGAAAAATAGTTTTCATCATGGATATTTTGATTTTTTTTTAAACCTATATTAAATTTGATACAAACAGACTTTCAACATACTTTGAGATACTTATATAGCTAGTAGATATCTAAATATCCATTGCGTAGCTAGATTTTTCATCAGAAATATTGTTTGACTTCATTTGATATAAAAATGAAGTGAAAGTGTGCGATTAATTTCTTGTCAAGTAAACTACAATTTTTATGAATTCTTCTTACTTTTCCACCGTTTTGGGTGCCATATAGAGCACCCAAATCATTATTTTTAACATTGCCAATGGGCTGGAGGTCAGTATCGTTTACTTGCCAACAGTTGGGCAATACGGTCCCAAAAATAATGCTGCCTAAACAAGCCGTTTAAACAGTCGAAATTTATCCGAAAAAAGCTATTCATATGGTGTCATTTCAGTAAACTACTTCATCTTTTTTAACGACTCCGCTGACAGAAACATCGTTCGTGTCACTGCACATTTATAATGTGCAAATTGGCGAATGCCTACATGCAGCGACATAATTTATTTTCGGAAAATAAAACTGCAAATATTATTGGGAACGGTCAGTGTACGAGTAGGCAGGGTGTCACAATAGCGAGATATAGGTGTTGTTATTTTTTATTTATTCGACAGAGTAAATACCTAAATTTAGTCCTCATATTTTTTGACATTCCGCGGCGTTTCGCAAGTCATCCTTGCGCGGATACAATTGTCGTGATTCATTTGTTTTGTCGGTGTTTTAAATAATTTACCTAAACCTGATATTAAGTTTTGTAAATTAAATTTGAGTCAGTCAACGTTCGATGCATATTGCCGAAAATTTTAACATATCCATTAGAAAAATTATATGAGCAGCTTTGTAGGTATTTTATAGGTTAGTTTTTAATGACTAAAATCAAATTTCGATCTCTAACTCTTCTAGTCTCACTAGTAAAATAAAATAATAATTTAAGTTGTTGCCTCCAAAATTTTCTTCCAAATCTTGATTCTCCGTTAAAAAGAATCTTCGACATATCCTTCAGCTACTGTGTTTCTTTTCCAGCCTCCAAATATAGCGATGTTTGCGCCACCATCTGCTAAAAAAGTAGCTTTTGATTTGTGAAATGAATCACTGGTATATGCATGGTCATTCAGTCCTAATGTCAATAGGTAATTTTTAGGGAAGAATGTTAGGTTATTTTTAATATTGTTAACGTTTTCACTATGTTTTATAATTGAATGTGAGTTTTTACTATTATGTTCTGTTAATGATTCAGTTTATAGTACGTATACCTAGCGACTTACTGCTTTTCAAGGAGTATGTATGGTACTTACCTAGTTAAAATGTCAGTACGGCTAAAGAAACACTCATTCGTCCATAGTATTTTGTTAATAAAGTTGGAATCCGCTGCACTTTGATTTTGAAACAATTCCAAAATTCAAGACGACTGGGGAAATCAGCTGTTTCGCTTCAACGTTCGAATGCTCTGTAATCCGCCTGCAAGCGCGTTGCCTGTTGCGAAGTAGGGCGCCGAGTTAACGGGAGGTAAGGGGTAATTTGCTTATTTTTGAAAAGGTCGAGTAAATTAATTTCTTTTTTTTCGATTTTCTGTCTATTAGGCCTTCGGAATATGTGATTAAAATTAATGACATTATTCAGGAATCGGGCAATGTATCTTTGTAAGTATTTTTCGAATGTGTTAATGCCTATAGTTTGAACAATACATTTTCCTACTCCGTTGTTGTTTTCTTTAGAGATAAAATTAGGTATTTTCGATACAGCTCTATTAGGCTAATGCCAAAAGCATCACTTAAAATCGTGAAAGACTGCTCCTTGAGCTTTTGTGAAAAAGATATATTGAATTTCAAAATCTTTTACTGAAGCTAAAATATGTTTCATTCGATGAACCAACCCATTGTTCGTACTGCACAGACTAAATACAATTAGATTTGGACCCTCCCATATATCTGTCAACATAAATAAAATGCACGCAACTATTTTTATTCAGTGTTACGGCCTGTCTGGGTTTCCACCCACTGCGGACACGTTATAATAATAAATAATTTCGTGAGTGATATGCTTTACATTTTTGTTATACAAAGTCATGTTCTGTTTTTACTTTATTATAATTAAGTGCAATTTTTGCACCCGAGAGAGTTGTTTATTTAAATTTACACTTTTATATGTATATATTTTTAAATATAAGGATGTTCTATAGCACCTCTTTAAAGTCGTCATTGCTGTAACTATAACAGAACGAATACATGTTACTAAATGATTTACGATGATGAATCTATCATAATAAAGTCGTATGTTATGCATCAGTAATAAAATAACTTACATGACAGTCGTCCTTTTTCATCCATCTGATATATAAATAACAATGATTAATAATGAGTGTATTAAATGATAGATGTTGAATGACGATGTTGCCGGACAAAGAATGTCATCAATTTTATTAAAATAACAAACGAAATGTTCGACTCAACGATAATACATTTACAACAAAGGATAATAATTGATACATGAATTCAATAATATCGTTCAATTTGTTGCGCGATATAAAAGGCGGACCCTTGAAAGAAGTGGTCAAAATAAAACGTATTTTTAAGATCTAAAACGTAGTCTCCAAAACTTCAGCTGATGATTGTCCAGTGTTCAATTAAGTTCGTTGTTTATCATTCCTTCATGGCTGTCCTTGTGATAAATTATACTTACAAAAGTGTCTCGAAGTAAACATGTTCCAGTGGCGTACCTGTTACAACTTCTATAAAAACACAATCGAATCAGTCGAAGTAAAACTAAGACATTGAAAAAATTGGCAGAATCAAGGCACTTCTAAATTGATCATACTTTTTGTTCCCACATAAAATGTAACTAAAAATGTTACAAAAATATAAAACTATTTCTGTCTAATAATTGCTTTCTGTATAAAAACGCATTTAAAAATGAATATAAAAGTGTTTTTTCCCATCAATTTTTCTTCAGTGTTTCGCAAACTTAATTTTTGTACTTGCTGTGTAAAAAACTACTTATGTGCTATTTTACGACGATTTCAAATGTGGTAATATACTCTCCATATTTTCTATGATTCCCAAATAAATTATATAAAAATGATACTTACAAAGTGTGTCTAATTTTGAATAGACTGTCTCACAGGTATGTAGCAACTTAAAAGCCTTAGAATAAAGGAAATAAGGAAATAAATTTTAATGGTAAATAACATTTTTAAATTCCATTAATATGTTTCATCAAACGTATGTCATTTTTTTACTTACGACTGGCTTTTTATAGGCATAAAATCGCACTTTATTGATAGAACAAGAAAGCATCTAAACTATAAAAATGTTGAAATACAAGAATACCTTAAATTTTTCGCATGCATGTAAACGTCGGAATGTATCTTTACTGTTTTGTCGAGAATTTTGTAAAAATGCTAAATAATTATGATTAATTGATCTTTTTTTTAATATTATCTCATCTATTGTTAGAGATGAACACAACAAACCCTATATGACTATGCTCGACAGGGAACGTTCTATCCAAATATGTAAAAAAAATATACATTTTGTTTGGAATTCATTTGTTTTTCTACTATCATTTTCGAAAACTTTATAAAAAAATATATTTTTGTATTTCATATATTTTTATAACTCTTAAAACAAAAAAGTTAATGGGGTCAAAATATAGTGAATCACCCTGTACAGTGAAGAGATACTATTTCTAACTTGCTTATATTTTCTAAACCCCCCCTCAAAAACTACTATAAAGTCACGCATAAAAACGCATTCAATTATATCTTTTTTACAATAAACAAACTAATTTTAAATAAAACATCTGCTTTCTTCCAAAATCTCTACCAACAAAGAAAAATTAGAAAAAAGTACAACTAAAATAAAACTATTTCGAGTAGTCTTGGTTACCTCTATGCTTTAGGTAAAAAAATAAACCTGTATCCCCTTACAGCTATTCAAAACAGCTTTAGATATAATCTTTCCGAAGTGTGTTGAACATGTATAAAAACACCTAGCAATAAAATGTAATAAGTTTCATAACCGTCCCTAAAGAAGTTTTCTTTTTTTTTAAATTGATCATAAGAAAAATTGTATTCTGCACTATACATATTCTGTTTAGATGCCATTAAAAACTAATTAACTTAAACAGTTTCGAAATTACGTCTTGGAAATCGATAAACTGAAAATTAAAATAAATGTAATAAAATGAAGGATGACATATTCAGCCATTCTCGTTTCGTTGGAATAAGGTCGGCCGCCTAGCATCCTGTTGTCATATCACATCAGGTGTATTAGTATTGTATGTTTTACCCAACTAGGACAAGTCAGAGGTCATTGAGTCTAAGATTCACAACTAAACACTTAATAAAAAACATGAAATGATTTTATAAAATATTACAAATCTGACAGATTAGTATGTATTTTTATTTATTTTTATGTATATTTATAAAATAATTATTTTAAAACATGAATTAGCTCACGTTACTTAATATAGGATGGCTTTCCACGGATCAAGATTAACTAATATTTTATAAATCGTGCTAAAAATATTTTTTTTAACACAATTTAAAATAACATGCCGCAAGAGTAATCTGCTTTTACAAAATTATGTTCCATTGCAGTTTCTGCCACTTCCCTAGTTTCATACAATTGACTTAAAAAAATAGGTATAATTGCTACGATGTCAATTGGAACCTGTAAATCACAGGTAAAGCACAGGACCGTATGCACTTCTCCTGATACTTCTTCCTATGCTTTGACCATGATGTGTCTCGTAATTTATACTCGGATAGCAATTCGGCGAGTCAAAGCAAACCTGTATTGGTCCACTAGGTTGTAATTTATTTTTTTGTATGGTACACGGGTTCACTTAGCTTTGCCAGTGCAGTGCAGAGCATTGCTTGGCGGGGTATGTTGTTGGTATAATACGTATTATTTATAATACGCATATTAATTTATTAGTTGATATTGTCATTTGTTCATATCGTAACCAGTAAAGGGTAATAGTTATTAAAAAATTGTTATATGTAATTATCTAGTAATTTAGCGTGGCTCTCTGGAGACTCCTTGAAGCGGAGGATAACAAAATAACTCGGGAAAATCCCCAAATAGTGGAACCGGTCGAAAGTATCGAAACAAACTCAGAGTTTAAAAACAAAGATTTACACGTAAAAAATAAACGTATTATACTAAATATATATGAATGCTTGAAAATTGAAAATGGTGAAGAATGTGATAAAAAGTTAGGAAACGGATTAACGAATAAACTAAGATATCAAAAACGACAATTTATCGCGTAATTAAAGAGGAATTGATCACGGTGCAAAGAGGAAACGGAAAACTACAAAATTAAAGAAAATTGACGATTTTACCAAATGTAATGCGGCGCAGAATTTGTATTATGTATAAAGAAAATAAAGTTCCTACTTTAAATATGATTCTAGATAAATTAAGCGCTTATCCTTATTATAATTATAAATCTTTAGATATTTTACTACATGCTTCATTACAATGCGATTTTAACCATAAAAAACTTGACAATCGTATGATAATTATATTTCGTATTGCCGTTCTCTAATTACAATAATTACACTTGTAGTTGCAATTTTTTCTGATATCTACACGAGACAGGGCTACATTTTCTGGATGTCTATGGATTCCGTAGAATTTATGAGTTAAATGTTTTTATGCGGTTCCGATTGAGATCGTAACAACTATAACTACTGGCAACACTGATAAGAGTGCACGGTGCGCACCTACGACCAATTGGAAGAGCTGGCCAGTAGCGACGTAAACAAAACTTACAGTGCAATTTAAAAAACAAATTCTAGCGTAACTATTAATTTGATTGAAAAAAATATTTCAGAACGGTGTTCTAGGTAACACATACACTTAAAAAAATTGACCTCTACTTAAAGTTACATGTTTCTTGCGCTCAGTCCACCCTATCATATTCCATATCCAACCCTACGCAGTAACATTCATCGCCTCTTCTTACCGTGAACCGAAACAACAGAAATAAAAATGTAAATAGCCCCCGGTCTTAAACTGGAGCAGCTCTCAGGAGCGCGTCAAACGTCTAGCGCTCGCGTCCGTCAGCGAGAGCATCCGCCACGGTCGTCGAGCGCGTATCAAACTCCAAATCGAAACCGATAGCCCTCGTCGGACGAGAGACGGTAAATTTCCCTCCAGTAGGCAATTAAAACCGGCTTTCCACAGCTAAACGCTTGCATAAAAGTGAAGCCAGCCTCTTTGAGAGGATCGCCTGCTCAGCTCCTTTGATCGCGGTTCTCATTTTTGCGCTCATTACAACGTCGTGACCTATTTGACTCGTAACTGTAAACGTTACGCCAGGATGGGCGGCTATATTTGTATTATTCCTCGACGGAGTCGTCGCCTCACGGTCCGTGGATTTTACGCTCGGCAGGTCACGGAATTGTAGAACTTGTCAACAATGCTTTTCGCTTCTTCTAATACAGAATCTATACGTACATTATATTCTCTGTATACAAAAGTAACAACTTAGACTGTTCCAAGTTTATTGCGGTTTCCTGGATCCCCCAAGGTTCCGTTACTGACCCCTTTATCTTTGATATTTATGGTAATCCACTAAAGTCAAATTTCAATTACTCTGGTTCAGTTTCAGTTCAACAAGAATCCGACTGGAATTTGATTGAAATCACATAAAGTCATAAATATTTTTGGAAACAAATTAACATACAGGGTGGCCAAATGAAAAGGAAACAGAGCCATTTTCAGGAACTGCGTCAAGATTGTAGAAAAACGCTCAGACCCATCGATTTTAGATTAAAGGGGGATATTCTTTGCTGGTATTTTTGACTCCGCCACTTTCACCCCCAAGCAAGGGTAAGCATCACCCCAAAATATTTAAATGGCATTGTGGGTTGAGTAATATTTCTTTTGAAAGCTCTTACAATTCTCTTTACAACAGACTTTAAAGTTTATAATTCCGCCCAATACTAATAAGAATTTTGATTTTAAAGTTGAAACTTATGTACAAACAATTAGTAACGGTAAAAATGTTAGTCATTCCAGTTCAATACGCCAATGATATAAATTTACATATATTTCTTGCGTTACCTTGGTTTTTGACGATTTATTATCACTTTCGTAAAAAAAAACAATTGTAAAAAACAAAAATGAATGCTATACACACACACAATGAACGTAAAATTAGTGGATTCCAAATTATTTTCTAGTATTATTTGGAAGCGTTGGTTGGTAGTTTATTTAATTGTGTTTTTGAAAATTAAACACTATGGTTTATTTATTCCATTGCGGAAAGGGTAGATATCATTTCGCTTTACTTTATGAACAATAAATGGGCAAATAGAACAGCTCATCTGTTTAATGAACAACATCAAGATCGACATGTCAGGAGGAAGTATGTTCTAAAGTTAATAAAAAATTTTCAAGAGACAGGTAACGTAGCCAATAAAAAACGAGAAATTGAAAAATCTATAGTTAATGAAGCTAGTGAAGTTGCAGTTTTGGGACAAGTTCATCTTGATCCTACATTAAGTACGAGGCAGTTCAAACTCAAAAATTTTTCACGAGGTGCATACACACACCCACTACTCGTGCACGCTCGGAAGACGTAGTTGAAATATATTTTTATTTCATTTATTCTGTCTGTATTTGGATAACAATTTAAAATAAATTCAACTTCCTTATGCCAAAAGGATCTATCAAAGCTTTTTATAGGATCCCACAGCACGCATTTCATTAAACAATTCGAAAATCAATGTTCGGCTAAGAACCACAACTGAAACTTTCTTTTTTAATGAATTCGGAAGTTTAAATTTGTTTTATTCTCTGTTGTTATAATGATATTCTATTGTTACTTGATTACTACTTCAACTTCAAAGACAAACGTTTTTATAAAAAAATATTCTTATGTTTGGATAAAGAGTGTTACACCATGTATAAATTTTATTTCAGTTGAAAATCATTAAGGTTCCATCATAATGTAACAAATTCAATAAGAACATAATTAGTGGTTATTATTTCAGTTGGACCCTCCTCCTATAATAAATTTTTACTCCAATTGGGAAAAATCCACGATTACAATTGAAGCATAAGAATATATACAGGGTCGGAAAGTCCCCATGGTTCATCGGCCGTTACGTGAGAGCGATAAAGCAAGTCATAGAAATCCGTGCGATAGAGAAAGATGGCTATAATGAAGGCATCTAATAGTCACNCTTTTTTTTCGCTCCTGTCAAACTAAAGTAGGCCAAACCCTATATCGACGCATTTCCCTTCAAAAGGGCTATCCATTTATGCTTAAAAAATTAGGTGGTGCTATTTAAAAAAAATGTCGATGACGTCATAGGTTTATGAAACATAGCGCAAAAAAGGTTTAAGCAACGTGACAAAACGACAATCCTAATTTACTAATTGACGTGTTTTAACGTTTTTGTGAAAACTCAACACAAAATAAAATATGAATTTTTTGCATTAATTCTGGGACGCACTGTATATATTATCACATATTATTATATGTATATTTTGTTCCATCTGAAAATCACTAAGAAGTAAATTAAAATGTAATGATTTCAGTAGTAACTTAATTAAAAGTTATTATTCCAGTTAATAACATTTTATTCCATTTTGAAAAAATAAAGGTTTATAATTGGAAACTATTAATTTTTTTAATTAAAGAGAATAAATCAAATTAAAGGAGCTGGACAGGTGGATTGTCAAAAAAATTATTGAAGCCCATGGACCTTTTGAAAGGAAAGCAAGAGTGTTGAAATTTTTTTCCTCCGAATTTCTTACTATTTCTTAAAGCTGGTCAATGATAAAAATATTCTACTTCCAGATTCTGAATCCCATTTGTTTTTTTTAATTGCTCTACGACCATTTTGCGTCAAGTAACAGCCTTTTGAAAATGAAATACCTTTCTAAAAAATTCCTTTGCAAATCTCGGAATACGTGGGCTCTTTGCAGCTCGCCTCTACGTATGTAAAGTGTTTACAGCGGTGATCATGGTTACCGTCGCGCAGCAATGAAACACAGAGTGGGAGTAGTAATAGCTATTCACCGCTTTTTTTTCTTAGTAAACATAATTTGTTTACGTGTTGTGTAAAATTTTTATACCTACGTATTGCTTCTTATGTGCTTTTTAAAAGACTCTAAAAGTTTAAATTAGATTGTACCTAATACAGAGAAACTAACAGCAATTGCAATGCTATCTATTGAATAGTAAGTAGAGCGAGAAGTACTATACATTAATGAAAAAGTAAATGAAAAATTGTTTTCGTACAAAAGCAGATGAGTAGACCTTCTTTATAAAAAATAATGGTTGAGCACATTTTTCCTATATTTCAATAGTACTTAAAGTAAAACTACCCAATTATATTTGATTCTTTTTAATACTTTGTACCTAAATTTTTCCGCTCTTCTTGGTGTGGAAGCCAAGAATCTTCACTGCTAATCACGTAAAAAACATCTGTTTCAGAGATTTTTTTGTTTCCACATTTTACTTACATTGTTTCATCAGTAGCATCCCTTCGTATATACAGGGTCGGAAAGTCCCCATGGTTCATCGGCCGTTACGTGAGAGCGATAAAGTAAGTCATAGAAATCCGTGCGGTAGAGAAAGATGGCTATAATGAAGGGTCTAATAGTCACCGCCCATTTCGCCCTTCCACAAATAAGAAGTGGATCTTATCTGTGGAAGGGCGAAATGGGCAGTGACTATTAGACGCCTTTATTATAGCCATCTTTCTCTATCGCACGGATTTCTATGACTTTCATTATCGCTCTCACGTAACGGTCGATGAACCATGGGGACTTTCCGACCCTGTAGAAGTAATAAATATTATAAAAAAAAATATGTATAAACACCATACTATTAGAAAAAAATGACATTTTGAAACATTTAAACAAGAATAGTTTTAAATTTGTTGGAATTGGTTTAGTACCTTTAAAATAGAGCATAAAATATATCTGTTTTATAGCTACTAAATAAACACCAAGAAGATTTATAAAATAAATACAAAATAACACAAAACACCAACAAATTTGTTTGAAAAGTTAAAAAAACTATTTAGTTTTTAGTCGGAGCATCTGAAATTTCCCTTTATTCTGCATATGCATTTCTCACTTCATTGGTTGCTGCAGTCAAGGCCATAAATTTATAAATTTTGCTACTTTCTGGATACTTAACCCCTCCCCCCCCCAAATCCCCCCTTTTCTCGGAACTGTCGATTAAGTAAAGAAAAAAAAATGGTTGAGACATACTCCTTTTAATAATTTATGTTCCGAAATTAACAAAAGAAACATGAATCCACAAAAAAACCTTTCCCGGATACATATCCAGTGCGGACCTCCCACAACCCCCAACACACTCCTGCGTTAGGCCCAAAATAACATCCGGAACATTTAAAATGTCTAATATTGTACGCGATATGCGGTCTGCTCTCGTAAATCCATCAAGAACGCACGCGATCAGGACGAGCCGCTCTTTGCTCTCGCAGCCGGACCTCCCAGCAATCGCGACCCATAAATTTGAGCTCCCAGAGCCGCCGTTGATCCGACAGATGATTAACAGAGTCGAGTGACACGGCGGGTCTTGCTTGAGCGGCGACGTTCAGCTGTCGCAGGAGTCTTGACCTACGCCAACTGCTTCGGCAATGAGGTGTTATGGCTCTGGAGTACCATGGTCCCGTAAAAATAGCGACGGCGGCGGTGGATTTGGTCCGCAGCGCCCCCTGTGCCCCCTACTCTATTTATAGAGATAGCGGTGCGCATTCCAGTTGCGGGCTAGAGGTTATGCATTTTATTGCATTTGCATGTACGTGCGTTTTCTTATTTATTGGCTAGTTCGTCATGTCAAGAAATAAAATAAAATTGTAATACGAAAAGAACCAGTCAAGTTATTTTTTTATGAAAATAGTTTTGCCTAATCAATAACCAAACACTGACAAAAAAAAAACGAAAATCCAAAACGTTTTAAAATAATTTTTGAGTGTATTTCGTAATGATTGTTTAAATTCGTGTATGAATAGATATCATGAGTATTTGATTATTACTTCATTTAGTATCCGTAGTCTACAAGGGTCCAAGTTTGCAGAGTAATTTCAAAAAATCTTTCACCGTTTAATTTTCTTCTCTTTCAATTTTCTTTTAATTATTAATTTCCTAGGTGGTAGGTGACCAAAATACGTATAGAATAAATTGATCGATGCGATGCTTCAGATCAAAGGCAGACATGCAGACATGTACAATAACGCGGATAGTGGGGAAAATGTGAAATAGTTGATGCTTCGCGACCATTAGTAAATATAGCATCCATTAAAAACTATTTTAGATATGCGCATGTGACCTCGGTAAATGTAGAACGGTCATTTTCGATTTTAAAATGGGTATTCACCGATCGCCGGAGACAATTAACTGCAGAATACTTAGGACAACTGTTAATTATTTTCTACAGTCACTTTCCTTATGGCTAAGAAATTATTATTTTGTAAACGTTCACCATAGCAGCTTGCAGTGCACACTGTGTTTTGTAGGTACGAATCCGTATTTCTTCGTCAGTGTATCGTCCTGTGCATTTTCAGTATAATTTCTTATTAAAATAACTCAGTGGAGGTGAAAAATAAAAGAAAGGAATTTATTTCCCAGTTGAAGAGTATCGTGTTTATGTTTTAATATTCTGAAAATAACGCGGAAAATTTCAAGTTCCGCCCCTGCCTCCGTAAATTGTTACAGTAGTTCCGATAACAGAACTTTATAGGCTTATTTTTTTCTTGTAATTCTGTCTCAACAAAAATATCGTACCGACTATACAGGGTGATTCAGAACTTATCAAAAAAAAAAAAATTGGATGTACAGGGGACTCTTACAAATACAATTTTGTAGGGCGGTTCGAAAATGATTTAAAAATATACTTCTGCACGGCACTGGAAACTGGTCCACTATAAAACCTGGCCTCGCACAATGCGACCGGCATCATGGCGGCAAAGTGTAATAAAACTGACAAAAACTTTCGCAAGGAAAGAAATAAATAGAATCCGTTGTTATTATTAATTAATAAAATTAATTTGTGGTTTTAAATAATAAAATAATTTGTCATACCTAATGTTACAACAACTGTTCAAAATTTTATCCACCGACGTGTAAACACATTTGGGTCCGTCTTACTCAGTTTCTACTAACACAAATGTTCTTGTATCACCATAACACAAATGCTTCACCACAATACAAAATATTGTCTTGCTTCACCATACATTAAAACGATTTCCATCAACTCCGAGTTGCTATTCACGCAAGCCATTTTTTACACTAACTACTAAAAAAACTATTGTAAACACCACAGATAACAGGTAAACACTAACGCAACGACGATTGTAAAATTGGATTTCAGTATTCGGAGTCACGGGCCACGTGACTCTTCACGCGTATTGCGAATTTGCGAATGACGCTAGAGACTACAGTTATCCAGCTATGTAATGGTTGAATGTACTACAACTTCAATAATTTTTTTCGGAAAGTATAGGGATTTTACAAAAATTTTTTGTAAGATATTGACTCCATTTCTCATGCCGCATCTCTTCCCAATTTTTTTTGGATAAGTTGTGAATCACCCTGTATATTTTATGGTAAGTTCCATGTGAAGCGTTTAGTGTAGAAAAGTATACAGCGAACCTTTTTGTTTCTTTCTATTTTGACATTCCATCTAAAAAAATGCTAGACTAAAGTTTTTACAATCTCAAAGAAATTTATAAAAAAAACCTATTACATTCCACTCATAAATCCACTCTCGCGCTTTGTTTTTATAGGATCAATCTGTACATTTTTCGCTTTTTGGAAGCGCCTCCTTTCGAAGGTAATGTTGAGGCAACGATTCCTTTGAGTGGAGCGACTAACAATAAATGTTTTCTAATTTTAGATTGTAGCAATTTTTGGTATTACCGGAGCAGAAGAGACGATTTTTATAAAATAGCGTCGACGTTGTGGAAGATATTGGAATATGTGGATGGTGAAATAAATGTGAAGCGATGATTTTATTTATAGAAAATGCGCTATTTTTAGGTCACCTTCAAAGCGTATGATCGATTGTTAGCTATCGAAAGTGTTCTATTCAGATGATATGTATATTTGAGGAAATATCATTAGAAGTTAATTACATCTTGGATTGTTCAGTCTACGAAAGTATCATCTGCATCTAGATGTTTTAAAGTTGAAGAGACATGGTGACTGGAAATAACCAACGTTGACAGAATCTCAAAACAAAATTACGCTATCAAATGAAATAATAGTGCCAATTTTGGGCCCAATATGTTCATCTTAGAAGACTGTACTGTCCTACGTTTTTTTGGCATGCTGATTATAAATGTGACCTCCGTTTTGCTGTAAATAGAGTTGTATCAGAAATGAAGAGGAAAAACAGAACGTGCGCACTACAAGGGAAAAGCGACTCCCGCAGGAGGAATGATATTTTCTGTATATTCTTATAGATTTAGACAAGGCAGGTCCAGAAGCCATTCGTGGCTACTGTTGTCAATGTAAGAATGGACTTAGAACTATAGGATGTTGTGTGCACGTCGTTACAGTTATTTGGTGTTTAGGACATGGGCAATACCAAGAAAAATTAGACTACCCGCCGAAGATTTATCGCTATTGTCAGTTTTCTCAGGGTATTCTGATGATGACTAATAAAAAAAATACGATGTATCCTTTAAAGCGCTATTAAATGATATTAAACGCCTTAAACTTTAGAATAATGTAATGGGTGGTAACCATCTATGACAAAAATACTTTTTTGAAATATTTGAGAAATTCATGATGAGTAGAACCAAACCGAGGTCGGAATAGGTTTTTCGGACCAAAACACATGGAAATACCACGGTTTAGTTCGTTGCGCGAATTTTTTTTATTTGTGGGTCACTGTAATAATTGTTGAACTTCAGCACCTTTGAAAACCAATATCGTAGAAACCGCTCAATTTGGGGGTTATGACTATTGACTTTTCTTTGCTGGGCCTTAGTACTACAACTTCGTACACTTTTCAAACTGGGAGAAATATAAATACTTATAGGTAGAAATTGGTACAGTGAATTAATTTTTTTTATAAATATTTTTAATTAAACTTGTTTAATACTAGAAAATCATTAAAAAAATATAAATAACAAAAAATAAAGAAATTCAACGAAAATTAGGTAAAACAATCTCGAATTTTTTGAAAATTTGTCGACTACTTTATTAATAAAATATTTTTTAAAATATGGAAATGTATTACTTTCTAACATAAAATTTTATATTTTTAAATTCTTTTGTCGACAAATATTTATA
>NW_019416512.1:2388515-2481650 GCF_000390285.2 Anoplophora glabripennis
CAATCGCGTTGTGATAAATGAATGAAATTTGGTATACACAGCTAAATTTTGATGAGCAATTTGATGGACTAATCCATTTATTTCCACAAGGTCCATTGGGGTGGGTACGGGGGGGCCCTTGGTACTTTGCGTGTGTAACTTTTTCATCTTTGACTTTTTAACAAATTGGACAGCAAATTCCGTTTTCCCGAACTGTTTTACGTTAAAAAGGTACTCTTGTTTCAAATCGTTATCTTTAACGGTTTCTGAGAAAATCGCTCTTGAATTAATCCCACTTTGGTCAATTTGATAGTAATTTAAACAACTGCTTCACCTGTACGAATATTTGAAGCTCCGAGAGCTATTCACGTTTTGAATAATTGTGGCCTATTATTTTGCAGTTTGTATTGACAGGTACTTTTACTGTACTCTAACGATGCTAAAGTATTGATAAATGCTTTCTGAATTGTCATTAATTGTTATAGAGCTGTCTGTTTCAAATAATACAACAAATAACGCCAGAGGTGGTATGTACGCAACTCCGTTCGAGCTGTAGCACAATGTGCTGAACCATGTTTAGCAGCAGATGGTGGAAATTTTGAACAATTTGTTTCTCATAATTGTTTATCAAATGATTAAAAATTGAAAATATTTATTATTTTTGGATATTTAAAACTGCCGTATCTCGAAAAATATAGGTCTGATTGAAAAATGATAGAGACATTATTTTATGACCTTAACATGATCCCAGAGTCCGTGTCCGCGAATTTCGTAACACCCTGTATAGTACTTTTCCGAAAGGGGGCAAAAATAAATATAATACTGACGTATTGAAAGACCTTTTAATTGAAATTGTTCAATAAAAGAGAGCAATTTCTGTAAAAGCCAATATTTTATACTGGAAATGCAAAAAAAACACAAAATTAATGACATTCAGAATTAAAAGAATGTCTACGACACTGAAATTTTGTGCCTTAGTTCTCAATATCTTTCCTTTGGGCTTCTCTGCAATTTATGCAAGGAAGTAAAAAAAAATATCATTCGGTTATTACAAAAAGCTTGCTTATAAATAATTGATGATGACACCTTGTATAAATAAAATAAAAAAAAAATACTCTAAACTATTCTGAGATGAATGATTCTTCCGAGTGAGTCATAAATTCTTCGAAAATTATTTTTTTTATAGCTCGACGTTTTTAAAATAGAAAATCGAGACGACAGTGACTGTGGCTTCCAAAAATACTCGGACCGTCAAACATCATGCACGTCGGGCACATTTTCGCGCTACATCCCGGCTCGAACTTGACTTTGTGCGTAGCAATATCGATATTTCGCGCCCACCATTACATTAATTCAACCTTCAACTGTGTTTTATTAGTTCAACACTGCCAATTTCGCTCGTCATTCACTCGACGGCCTTTTCAATAGGTGGACGTGCCTCGCATATTAGTCGCCCATTTTTCAATACGCAGTTGTGACCCCGCGCTCGCTCTGTGGCTTAATTTAATGCCGTTCTCAGAAAGTGCAACAATGTGCCCGTCAATGGAATGCACCGCCTCTCCGAGGCTCCCGACAGATCTGATAAAAATTCGGGCGAAGCGTCGCCTGTTGTTGTCACATTTAAAAGACGGACAATGTTGCACATCCGATTAAATGTCGACGAAGGGGTCGTTTTTTTGCAAAAATCTTCCTAGTTTCCCCGCATCTTGTCTCTTTCTCGAGATACAGTCAAAAATTCATCGGATGGGAATCGTAGTTCTGCCTGATGATTCAAAAAAGCGTAATTTCTTATAAATTTAATTTCTACCACCAAAAAGCACTAAAATGTCAAAAGTGAGTTTTTTTCTTAATATCCAAAAATTGACTTCACCTTAATAATTAAATACGTATTATTAGGTGTTTACAAATGTGTATATTTCATCTTCGCTGAACACTTTCTTGATGCGGTTTCATATACAGGATGTTTCTTAAGTAGAGGTCAAAAATCCAGGGGCGTATTCTGTGGCCAAAAAATAAGGGTTTCTTGTTATATAAATGTGGGGTCTTACGACAGCCATTGTCCAGCTACAGCGTGTCAAAAATTTAAAAAAAAAATCAGTTTCTAATTTTTAATTTCTAAACCGCTTGATATAATTTAACCAAATTCAGTGTGCATATTTAGTATGACAGTAGCTATGAAACAAAAAATTACCAGCTTTAGAAACTTACCAGTGGCAGAGGTGTGGGGATCATCGATAATTATTTGCTAAAAAAAATGTATCACCCCGTATAATGTTACAAATAAAAATAGGTTATCATATGCGCAATTGTATTATCTTCACATTTTGTTTCTTTACACTTTTTTGTATTCCAAACCGATTAACAACAAAATTGATTAATAAATAGAGGCTTATTTAAAAATGTTACAGGTAAAACATGAAGAAATACTTCTTATGGTAATAATTTAAGTTATGAATTATCTAAAAATATAAATAAATGCGTAATATATTATATATACTTAAAAGAAATATAGACATACATGATAAATTAAAATATTTTACTTATATTTGTAATATATTTTAAAAATAAATGTTTTTTGGCGAGTCATACAATTACATGCGTATTATTAGTTTTCATTTTCGATCATATTTTCCCTATAACATATTATTATGTTTTGATTTTACAAATGTTTATTTATTTTATATGTTTTGATTTTTGATTTTATATTTTTGACGTTTTGATTTGTTTGTTGATTTTCAATAACTAGTTGGGCGCCTTTATATGATGAAGTCTGAATGTTTTAATGTTTTTTACAATTTAAATTTGACTTTTGTATTTGGTTGTTACTAATGTAGAGCAGACTCAACTTCTGGGTGAGGGTTCCTATAATTTTATTTACTTTTATGACTTGCTTAAACTAATTTGAAATGGAAGATGTTTTAAACATTTACAAATATGGATATATTTCACTTTTGTTTGTAATTGTGATTTTGACAACCTTTATTCTTATTCTAAATAAACAATAACATAAAATTTCCCCCTTTTAAAACTAATGTTTCAATGCTATGATTTGTTTTTGTACTGTTGACATGTCAATGTTTGGAAAATGAAAATATGTTTTTTGTCATATGCATATGCGTGAAATTTTACGAATTGATATTATTCGATACAAATTCAAAGTTTGCAAACTTAAATTGGCCAATGTGTAGACAACTTACAATACTTTGTGTGGTTTCGCTGGTTAAATATCTCCAATTTGGAATTTCAATGGGTTCCTTGGTATTGGTCTTTGACGTGATGATTCCAGCCACAAATGCACAACACTTTTTATTATTTTTCACTTTGTTTAATTTTCTAATTTTATAACCAGTTCAGATTTTGTGTTACACTTTTATTAAATGATAATAATGATCATGGACATCGTGATAATGACATTATATGAACACTGGGTGATTTGGACTTTTGACACTACTGGCTGTCAATAACGTTTCTCCTCACGGATGGCTGGATAGGTATATTTCCACAAACTTATTGATTTTAATTGATTTTCATTTGTTATTTTAGGAGCAAACTGACGATGTACTGCTTCAGGAAATTATGAAAGGCGCCCTACGATGACCTTGGATTTTGGTTATATTGAAGTAAAAACAAACTTTTGAGAATTTCTATTTTGAAAATATTGACTTTCTGCATGATCTTTACATATTTTGATTCCTTGAATTTTTCTACATTGTTTGATACCAGTAGCATCTTTCTAGGTTAACTTTTAAACTCTAACCAAACTTTACTTAATTTTGAAAATTGTAGTTAAATTACGTTATTTAGCTTAATTTTCTGTATTTTTACTTTTCAAACCGTTTTTATCTGTTTTTTGAAACTAAACGACTGAAAATTTCTAGGTTCCCCGATTCAGAAGTGTACACAGAAATTTGAACTTGGGTTGGAGTCTAAATACAGTTTATGAAGTTGTAAAGGTCTTTTACACTCTGCACATACTATTTTGCAGTTCTACAACACTTCTTATAAAACTAGAAATTTACAAATTCTGACGGAACAATAATCTGTCAATATTTAAACGATACATGAAACCTTTTACAATAGCTGAGGTTTAATTCTACACATAAATACTGATCATAAGTATGCTGTACTTTACTTTTATAAGAGATTTATTGCATGCTACTTCTTTGCGCTCATGCCTGTACATTTATATGTTATCTGACATTACAAAATAGTTCTTTAGTATTCCTTTTAACCTTTTTGTGATGCATGAGCGCATTTTAACAATTATTGATTGTGTAATTTAGTCACAATTTTGACAGTTGAGATGTTTCATAGAACAATTTTAATACTAAGTAGTACAAACTTATTTTATATGTAGAAATATCCTTTATATTACTTTATTCTGTATTACACACCCTTTTTGTGTCAGATTATACTATACTATAGTTAAATATTTTTATTTATTTCAAGACTTTTATATTTGGGCCCCTTTTTTGATACGTTTTAAGTTATCAAGCAAACAAATCATAACAGTATATATTAATACGTTTTCCTGCACAAATGAAAAATTCTTATTACGGTCCTGATCAAAGCTTTTCTGTCCAAGGGCACCGAAAAAGGTTGAATGAGATTAAAGTGCCGACAGCCCACTGAAACTGCTGGTTTACATAACCAACTAAAAACTCGACTGTTTTTATATGTTTTGCTTCAGCCTTTCTGATAAATGAGCTAGGAACATATTTTCCGTAAGATTCTTAGCGATTTTCAAAGTATTTTGAAATCTCTATCAAAACATTTTTAACTTGATATTTTAATTCAAATTTTTAGGCACTACAAAGCGGTCGTAAAACTTAAAATGACTTTTTACATTTGTGTCGTTAGTCACTGATGAGCCAACTACATATAAATCGGAAATATAATGTGAATTTCGTGTTAAAGTTGCGGAAATAGCAAATATTAGTGAGAAGAGCCATCTACTGAAAATTTCGTTAATTAAAAAAATAATTGTTTTTATGTATAAATAATTTGTAATATGATTACAATGCGCCTTTTTTAAAGTTTGCCCTTTAACGCTATATAAAATCAAAAAAGTAAGAACGTTTTCCAAATAACATTTTTTCGAAAGCTTGAAAATAATCAAAATAAAAAAACTGCCTTTTTAATTCAGGCCTGCTTAAGAAAGATGTTCTAATTTATCACCATTCATTCACACAAGCTATCGCTCGGCGTATTCGCGATGCGGTGCATGCTGTTAGAAGCGAGTGTTATTCTCGAATTGTTAACGCAATGTTTTCTATGATCGCTTAATTCCCCCACTGTGTTCACTTCAGACCAAATTTTTTAAGTAAAAATCATTATTGCGGTCTCTCTGCTTGTTGGCAATTCTTTATTTAAATAATTCTGCACGTAAATAAAATTTATATAGGAAATTTGCTCAGCTTACTGAACAACATAAGCAGAACTACGGGATGAAATTGCGAAAGAAAACGCTTGGCAAACGATCGCAATGCTATCGCAGCATTTTGATAACATTCCCCGTAAACTAATATCGCATCAATTAATTCATCACTGTGCAGCGTATTTATTGTTTAAAAGTCAAATTACCACTACATTTTTGAGCGTAACTTGCTGTTATAGAAAATAGGGAAACATGATATTTTTTGATAAGATTCTTCACAGGAATGTATTCGAATTATTTCAAATGGCTTTTCCGTAATTTTTGAAAAAAAGTGATTTTATTGAGTTATAATGTCGAATTAAGAAGGAAATCCTAATTTAAAACACCCGATGTTTCTTATGGCGACCTATCTCGAGCTCTTTTTGCATCGTATACTAAACCTACTGCAGGGTGGAATCACAGACAGAAACGCTTCGCATACAATCGCGATGCTATATCAGCATTTTGATAACACTCCCCTTATACATTTATCAATTCTTCACTACTACAGTAGAATGAATACTTGTACATCTTTGTTCTTTTTTTGATCTTCTATGTCAAATATGAAAAAAGACAGAAAATATCATTGCATGTGTAGATGTTTATTATTTTACCAACAGAAAAAATACACCTCTTTCAAATTTCGTTGCTTCATTTGCTTAATTATTGTACTGACCATTTTCTCATGTAATTAGGCTATGCATAAACTTTTCTTCATAAAATTAACGATTGTTTCTCTCGGTTCTGGCCATAAGAAGAATTGCGCGAACAAATTAAATTACATGGCTGGAAACTTCGCAGTTCTCTATCTCGCGTCCGAACAAATTGTTCGATCAGATAACCTGGAGAAAGACAATTGAAAGTATAACAAATGCAGCGAATTAATTATTACGGGAGATGAACGATTAGTTCGCCACTTTCCAGCGCTTATTAACTTAATAGCAGCTTGGTGGAAAAGTCGTTAGTCATAACGTCAATGTTAATGGTTTTCTAACATAATTCATCCATCAAAATAATGAGGGATTGTTGGTCATAACTACTACTTATATTAAGAAGATTGTTGTTTAGTGTAGGCAGCTCATTTTTCAGATTTTTATATAGCATTAGATGTAATATACAGGGTGTCCCGGAAATAATATCACAAGTTCATATAAAATTTTTTCCTCCGGGCTCACCCTGTAGAGTTATTAGCTCTTGAAGTTGAGAATTAAAAATGGTTTTTTTGCTGTAACTTTTGTATTTTCAATAAATTTTGAAAATTTTTTGGCTGGATCTATAATTTTTGAAGCTGCTTTGGATGATAATATGAAATCCTCGATAATAATTATGGGGGTCCGGGGGCAAAGCACCCCCACCAAAATTTCTAGAAAAAAAAAATTTGTTCCACTATACCCCAAATTTTCCATCATTTTATAAAAATTTATGGTATTTTACGTAAAAAAGGTATACTTGTTGAATATCCATAAAATAGATATTTTTTGAGATAAACCCGTTTAAAGAGGAAGGTACCATTTAATTTGAGACATTTTATTTAATTGAAACACAGATTTAATCGTGGTTGGCTTTGACATGTCAGAGTATGCCAAAGGCAATTAAATTGTCAAACTTGTCAAATACGTAGTTTTAAATCTAAGACTCATCTCATAACTCATAATTTGTTATAAAATATGGAGTATTCCAATGAAGAATATGCTGATATGCATTTAATGTACGGGCGGGCTCTTTGTAATGCTTCGGCAGCAAGAAGATTTTATCAGCATTCTTATCCTAATAGAAGGATTCCGGATCGCAAAACTTTCGAACGTATTGATCAAAGATTAAGAGAAACTGGTAAAATACGATTACTATTATTAAACAAAATGGATATTAAATAAATTTTAATGTCTTTAGGTCAGTTTGCTCCTGTTACTGCAAACAGGGGTGCCCCGCGAACAGCACGTACAGTTGAAGTAGAGGAAAATATACTGGACGAAGTTGCTGCTCATCCAACAGTTAGCATTAGGTCATTATCTTCTTTTACCAATGTTCCAAAGACCACTGTTGCAAGAATCCTTAGAGAACAGCTTCTTCACCCTTACCATATCCAAAAAGTGCATGCTCTTAATCCTGATGATTTTCGTGCAAGAGTACAGTTTTCTCAATGGTTTCTTCAGAGACATGAGCAAAATCCTATGTTTACGAGATTAATTCTGTATACTGACGAAGCAAGTTTTGGGAGGAATGGAGTTATTAACTCCCATAATTTACATTATTGGTCTGATGAGAACCCACACGCTATTATTGAAACTAGGCACCAAAGACAATTTTATGTTAATGTTTGGAGTGGAATTATTGGTCCTTACTTATTGGGTCCATTTGTGTTAACCCCTACACTGAATCGCTCACTCAATCATAAGATATTGTTAAACAGGTTATCTGTAATGTAATAGGTTTTTCTAATTCTCTTTTACAATGGATTTAAATCTGTTGAATCTCTAGCTCCTTCCGGCGTACCTCAGGGTTCCGTTTTGAGACTATTATATTTAATAAATACCATAACTGATGCATTAGACAGTCTTCTTGACTCATTTTCTATTTCATCACTTAGTGCTAGATGTGAGTATTTTGACCTAAATTTTTCTTTATAAAATTGTTCACAACAGTCTTGATTGTCCATCTACACTGGCTAAAATAAACCTCTCAGTCAATCGAGAAAATTCACGACAAATATGAACATTTCATCTGGAGAAAGAGCGAATAAACTGGTTACATAATTCTTTACATTATTCTTATATTTGAAGAAAAGTACTCGAGTAATGAAGGAGGGTGTACAAGGGGCCTAATAAGTGCCGTGGTGGAAGACAATTCCACCACTCCTCCGACATACATACATACATACATACTTATATTTAGAATTCATAATAAGTGTTGCAGCGGCATTGACATTTTTAATCGCATTAATTTTATTACTTTGTGTTAGATTGACATTTTTTATTTTGTTTCATTGTTAAAATGTATTTTTACATCTAAATTTTATGTCAGCACATTTATTCTGTTATTTTTATCTTGGGCTTACAATTATTTCATGTACTAATGGATATCATCAGTTGTGATTTATATAAAAATAAGTGGATTTTTATAACGGTCTTTTTGCGTTCTTTTAAATTGAGAAAAATGTATTTTTCCGCTGGCAAGTCGCTTCCAGATAAACAGATTTCGAAATACTTATCTCTGGTACTTATTTCAATGTGTCAACAGAGCTGAAATAACTTGCAAAAGAAAACAATAAATATACGCTTATCCAGGCGGTAAAGTTGCATACCGCGTTTTAAAAAAAGAATTGCCGTTCCAATTGAAAATAGGAAAATTTAGAAATGGTCAGCAAAACAGCGAGTTTTTATTAAATATGTAAAATGTTGAACTTCGAAATAGATATTTCATACTGTTTACACAAAAATCATAAATAGATGACCTCAAGAGGAAAATCAATATCAATAACTTTATTTAAGTAAGACCAAACATATCCAGTATGCGTGTAACATTTCTTCCCTTACAAATGCAATTTTTATTTCCAACAGACTATTATTGATGGAATAATTTTTTTCATTTGAAACCTTTCATTTCGATAAATAGCCTCATCAGCTACTAGTATTTACACCCATTCATTCTTCCAGTTCATTTTCTCGTACAGTTTTTTTATGTTCCACATTTATCTCTTATATCTCTCTTCTGCCCATGTTCAAACCATCTTAAATAAATAGACACAGTGAGTGCTCTACTGTTACAAGTTTATGATGCGTATTATTGTCGATAGCATTCGTATTTTCATGAAAATTTGGGACAACATATGACGATAACAACACAAAGCGCAACATTAAAAAACTATTTTTGTAACTACGAAATCATTCTTCAGATTTAGTAGATCTCAATTTAAAATAAAAAATGTTACCAGGGCGTATATAAATCTAAAAAATCTGGAAACGTCAGAGAGTTTGGAAATGAGTCAGGGAAAGTTACAAAATGTAACGTAATAGTGAAATAGTGATTATGTATGTGGAAAAATTAATGTTGAATTCGTTTTTTCTTGTGGTCTTAGGAATTAATTTTAGTTAATTTTAATGAATACCTACGGGCACAAAACATTGTACTACTACTGACAAATGATCTTTGCTGCTTACTACTAGATATTGGAGTGTAATTCAATGCTGGCGGAACATGCAGCTCCTTTCACAGCATTAATAGAGAAGTCAATTTTTTTTGTCGCTAGATACAAAGTAACTTGTCATTAATTTTTATTGCAAGTATTTCTAATAATGGTGCTAACATTACTACCACAGAAAATTAAGGCCACAGAGTGATTTTTAGACGCAGTTACTAGATTACATAAATCATTATTAATATTAATATTAACCTGAACTGCTTCAAAAAGATTGAATGAGTAATAAAGATGTGTATCATCCGTATGATAGTTACAGTAAGTCAGGAATTTAATAACATTTAAAGTGTAAATAGAATATAGTAATGGCCCTAACATATTTCCCTGTGGCATACCAGATAAAATTTGTAGCGGTTGTGAAAATTTATTATTTCCTATCGGAAAGGAAAGAAACTACTAGTAGCGAGGCTAAGTTTGTGAAATCTATATAATGTATAATCCAACACAGTAAGTACCATAGTTTCGCTATTATCCATAAAAATATTATCTGCCAAATCAGAAAGTGCAGTTGAACAACTGACTGTTCTACGCCTTAAACCAGATTGCTTATCTGGAAAAATGTTATTCGGTTTTAGAAATGCTGTTATTTCCGTAACTTTTCAAAAATTTTACTTAATGTTGGTAAAATTTATATTTATCGGAGATGATTAGGATCAGCAGGCATTTATAATAGAAAAAGTACTTATACCTGGGCAAATAAAAATCTTCACTGTGGAGGACGCACATCGTTTAATGTTTGGTGCGGTATATTGAGAAATAAAATCATTGGCCCACTATTTTATGAAGATGCTTTGACTGGGGGAAGATACCTGCATTTTCTTGGAAATCAAATAGAAAACAAATTGGAAGACCTGCCGCTGATCGATTATACCAATTTAGTTTGACACCAAGACGGAGTACCTCCGTATAGAACCAGAACAGTATGAAATTATTTAAATAATAGGCTTGATTTGTGAATTAGTAATGGAGGAAATATTCAATGACCTTCAAATAGCCCAGACCTTACACCCTTGGATAGTTTTCTGTGGGGTTACTTAGAAACTCTAATTAGAGTTCACCTAGAAGGATGTAAGTAGTAATTAGAGCTCGAGGAGTAGTACTTATTACTAACTAAACTCCTATTTTAATTAGTAGTATAGTATTTGCCATCCCAATAGCATTTAAGTTGAGAGTTAAATGTCTTTTATTTAACGAATTTTGTAACGCTTTTCGTCTCACATCAACTTAAAATTGGTAAAATAAAATGTAAAATTTATCAGAATTTACGTTTTCAAAAGTAAATTAAGAAAATTTTATAAAAAATTCGATAACAATTATATAAATCATAAATAAATCGATAAACCAAATCAAGTAATGGGTTTTTCTTTTAAAACTGGTTGATTTCAAGTCAAATCAAGCAGTTTTCGAAAAGCATCAGTTACTTAACAAACCTTTGCTGTTCTTGCCGAGCGTAGCGCTGCCGGTTGACCACCCTGTATGGTCTATGGAGTCGCGAATGCACCGCGGCCGGCTCCTCGCTAACCTTGGATTGATGCATTGCCCTGCATACCCGTGTTTACTTCAGTCTGGCTGCAAAATACATTTACACATGGATAACGTCTACAAATAAATATTCTGCCGTTTCTCCAGAATTCCGATATACACGCCTGCATTGATACGTTCACGAAAAACAAAGATTAAGAGGCCGGCCATTGTGAGTGTTTTTGCACAAGGGATCGGTGTATTTTTATCGCATCGTCCGGCTCTCTCTCTCGCGACGGGAGAGTAAACAGTTGAGAGCGTCGGAGGAAATGCAGTTGCGATATTTTTTATTTCACCGCAGTTTACTTAACGGAATTAGATCATCGCTTCCCGGGAATTTTGACTTATTCCTGTTTGATGATTGCTCAATCGGCGTTAGTCGGTGATATTGCTCTCCCTCTTATCAATATCGTTTTACAGGATGTAGGTAACAGAAATCGTGCAACGCCTAAATATTATTTGTGTTATGTATCTAGAACAGAAAGTGAATATTTTTGACTTACTAAAAAAAAATTTAATATGTATAGAATTTGTTGCTTGATTGTCATTAAGAATTAGCTTTTGCAATTTGGAAAGTATTAAATATACAGGGTGTTAATGATAAGTTTTGCCAAACTTTAATGGCATATTCTATCGATGAAAATAATCAACATATGCCCTATAAAAATTTTCCTAACGGAGATACAGGGTGTTAAATGTTTCAAATATTTATATGATTTTTCCTTAACTTCACTGGAAAAAATATTTAGTGATAAAATTTGGGATATGATATTATTTAGTAAAGATATTTTTTCATGGATAACTTATTCCAAAATACACTCCAGTGACGTAGTTATTGGGGGAGTAGGGAGCCTTTTTTGAAAAAAAAATCGTAGGCCACTGGTTTTTAAAATAATTTTAAATGTTTTTAAAATGTACAATCAATTTGTAGCAATAAAGTATTCTTGTACAGTATTCGTAAAATTTACTGGTCTTTAGATAATTGGGAAATCAAATAAGAAGATACTTAAGTACCTTCGTTGCTATTTATCATTTTCTATTGATTGCTAAATGTGTAACAATAAATTCAATACCTAATATTTTTGAGAGATTTCAAAACACTTATACAACGCCACTGTTTTGTATGTTGCAAAAAGTTTGTTATTTTGTCATATAACTAAAAACAGATTTTAATAAAAAAAAAATGGTATTTAGTTTTGAACATTTCTTGTGAATATGAATATTTGAAACTTTTAACACCCTGTATCTCCGTAGGGACGCGTCCTATCAAAAATTTTTATAGGGCAAAACTTGATTATTTTCATTAGTAGAATACTCCATTAAAGTTTGGTAGAACTTATAATTAATACCCTGTATAGAAAAGTTTAAATAGTCACAGTAGTGCAAACTTTAAAACTTATCAATATACCACTCGGAAAACAATAATTAAATTTCTATTATTTTTTATTTTATATAGGAAAAAAATTGAAAAATATCCTTTACAAATCAGCTGTAACTCCATTAACTCCATTATTTGCAGTCCAATCGTAAAAACGTTTGAACCTTTCTTTTTTCCTGTAATTTTTTTTCTTGAGATTAACAATTATGATTTTAAATAAAATCCAATATGGTATCCTTGCGAAAAAATTAAGTTATTTAGTCGAAAATGTTGATTTATAAAAAAAAACTAGCTCAGTGAAAAGAACTCAAAACATTACATCAGAATGTAAATTTTCTTTTCAGTGGAATGTTGCTAAATATTACATTTTTCTTTTATTATCTAGCTTTTATTATCTATAGTTCCTGAGATTTCTGTAGTGATAATCAAATTTGATTTACACAATTTGGGTAGTATTCAAAGTTGACACCAAGAGAAAAAACTTTGTGTGAGGTTTTAGAAAAAATAAATGTTTCTAATAATTTTTGCTCGTAACTTATTAGGTGTAACAAATATATTTGTCAATTTTTAATTCAGAAGTAAATGACCTTGTTTTATATTACGAAAGTTAAAAATAATATGTACTTATTTTTCAAAAAATTTAGGAAATTATTGGCTTCTATTTGTTATTGTTTCCATAAAAAATTGCAGTCATTTTTAATTTTTTTTTTACTATAGTTTTTAAAGTGAAATCCATATATATTTTTTAATTAGAGACAATTTTATTAGTATTACCGAAAGAGGTATTAACTCCCGTATAAAGTTCTTTATAATTTAAAAAAAAAATTGATTTTGTATATCAACTAATACAATTTTTCCAAAAATTCATATATGATTCGAAAACTGAATTTTTTTCTTAATTAATGCTGATTAAATTCACATTCTCCTAAACTATAAAAATTGTTATATTTATATTTCCCATATTTGGTATAGTCTTTCCGATCTCAACTGAAGACCAAACATCTAGGCAATATGTACCAGGCTCGGTCGCTACGCAGCAACTCGGCATTGAAATATTTGAAAAACTTGTTACCATATTTATTTAGCGATACCCATATACAGGTCTGGTTGAACTAAACGTGGAGGTGGTAAAAATGTATACGACCTGTTGAAGAATGCGGGCGCGGACAAACAGCGCACACACACAGCTGTACTGGGCGACTGGGCCATAAATTTCAGTTGTCGACAAATTGCCTAGCAGTGCAGTGCAACAATGCGGAATTTGGTGCGATTCAGGTAATTTTAATTTATTATAGGCATGTATAACCAAAATTTACCATCAATATAATAAAATTGTTTAAGGACATAAATAATTAAAATATGTTTTATTCTTGTTTCTGTGCATTCCTAAATTTACTGTCAGAAAAATGGAAAATCTGGATGAAATCGTTTGTAACAGATTTAAAAATTCGTATTAACAAAACATGGTAAATCGTATATCTCAAAAATATTATACTTATCTACTTTTTTGAAAAAGAAAAAATTTATAAACCTTCCCCATTATGGACAGAATATATTTAATGAAATTTTCTCAATAGTTTGTATACATTGTAAGTTGATCTAATTCCAGTCAATGTTAGTAACATTAGAAGTTATTATGAATCATGTTTGTTATGTTTTTATTACACTGTTACCAAGGCAACATGCCATAAAATTAAAAGTGGTATAAATAGTCACTTTTGGCACGACCGTAAAGAAAATTAAAACTTCCTGCGGACATCTGTTCTAAAATCTATTGTTTCTGAGATACAGAATGTCAAGAAAAAATATGTGTTTGTCTTAAACAATAGTTTTGTCGGTTTCAACTATTTATATATTTATATAATTGTGTTCAAGTTTGTAAATTTGCTTACAAATAGTATGGAATTCGTCCATAAATTAATACAAACTTAAAATTTATTTTAACAACCACTTGATGCTGCAAAAGAAACACGCGTATAGTATGAAAATAGTACAATGTTGAAATAAAACAATATTCAAATGCAGTCATCAAATAATTAAAGATAAATGTACCTTCTTACCTTCTTATGGCTATACATATCACTAACATTTTGTAGTTGGCAAGTGGCAACAAATAAGTAATTAAGCAAATCGGTTGTAATTTGTTTTGCAGAAATTTTATTCATAACCTGAATGATGCCACGCACAACAATTAGCACGTCTGCAAAGTAATGCTAATATAATCTCGAATATAATAAAAGGCATAAAAGCGGAATGTATAGTCTTTCTGCAGTCAATTGAACATGTATAAAAACGCCTAGCAACAAAATTTAATGAGTTTCATAGGTGTCCCCAAAAATGTTTTCTGCTAAAGGTAAGAAATTATAATAATTTGTATATAATGGGAAGAGAATTTCTATTATAGTTCATTTTGCCAACATATTTTAATTATTTATGTCCTCAAACAATTTTATTATATTGATGGTAGGTTTCGCTTTGTTCCGTTTCAAAAGGTCTCGAAAATGCCATGTTGTAATAATATTAGTAAACAAAATATCCATTTTATTTCTCCCTTTCGCAATTGTTATTATTAATGATTAATAGAAGGTGTCTATAATAAATTAAAATTACCTGAATCACACCAAATTCCGCATTGCTGCACTGCACTGTTCAGCAATTTGTCAACAACTGAGATTTATTGCCCAATCGCCCAGTGCGGTCAATCTCTTGGTTCTTCAATTGAGATCGGAAAGACTATAACAAAGAACTTTTACCACGCATTTCTTTAAAGTTAAGTAATTAAAAGTTAAGTATTTCAAAATTTTTTTTAAAATGTCTGTATTTAAATGAAAAGGAACGATGTGATAAAATATTCTCACAGTATATTCCACTTACAGTTTCAAAACAAGACGACATCAAATAGTTACTTTAAAATATTTTGGTTTATTTACTGACACTATACAATGTGTAAAGTCAAGATTGCCATGAAATTGCTGAATGTATATGCAACATTCAACTGTTTTTTTATTTATTTCTTTTTGGAATATAGACAATTTTTGTATTCATCAATTTTTTCGAGATAAAAAATAAAAACAGAATATTAATTAAATATCCTTATGTGTAAAAAGGTTTTTTTTTATTTTTTGCATCAGTTATTTAGATAATGTATAATTTTTTTGTTCTATTCGCTTTTAGAACTTTCGAAACCTCGTTGAGGCTGGAATACCCGTAGCAGAGAAGTACGCGTTGTCGGAGACCGGCACTTTTTGTGCTCTTTTTAAGATCGGAGCCGAGACGAAGGTTTTCCTTTCCTGTTCCAGTGTTTACAGACAACATCCTCCACGCTCGACAGGATCGTCGGACACGCAGACTCATAAAAAAGGGTTGGGCGCGGGGAGAAAGAGAACGACGTACAACTAAGCCGTGTATACCGTGTGTATATTGTAATTGTAGCCCGCTCGCAGCATCAACATCGACGAAAGAAACAAGACGCGGAGCGGTGGGCACGAACTGCACGGAGAAACGAAATTCAAATCCTTTATCAAGTTGGCTTATAGTTAAACGGATTTAATTAAATCCCTTATAGTCAGTATTTTGGGAGCCGATTAAGACTAGCGCTTTATAGACAAGAAATCGCATATTTAGTAAGACCATAATAGAACAAAAAAATGCGTCTAAGCTATAGAAATATGAAAAACAGGGATTCCTTTAATTTTTCGCAGTGAGAGATCACGGAGAACATGTAAACAGCAGAAAATGTACCTTTCTTGTTTTGTTCAGTAAATTTCTAAAGATACTCAATAATTATGGTTAATGCATGTGTTAATAGTTTCCTAAAATCATTCTGCGGGTTGTGATTATGTTTATAGTACTGTATACCATTTTCTGTAGATTTAACGGGCGTGTGAGACTCAGGAAATACAGTGACATAAGAGGTTCAAATATGCCTTTTTTCCTTATTCTGAATGTATTGTCAGCTTGTAAACTGTATTGTACCGTGAAGAGATATTGTTTCTAACTTTTTTGGATTTTCTAAACCCCCCCACCCCGTCAAAGAAGTGCTATAAATTCACTGAAAATTACGCAGCAAAACGCCCCCTTTGAGACTTGGTTAACTAAATCAGGCGAATAGACTATGAATAAACTTTTATAATATAAATAAGAGAAAAATTTTAGCATCTAAAAAAGAGAACAATTGTAGTCAAACGTGATTTGATAAATTTGCCGCTAATTCAACAGTGGGTAACTAAAATACTAGTCCAAACTTTAAGGGTGGATTTTACTTCACATTTGAATGAAAATGTTTATATCAGGGAACGGTTCATTTTCGAGATGCAGGGTTTTAAGAATTTTTTTAAAAAATTCTTTTTTTTTAAATTTAGATAAATGGTTGAAGAGATTCAATTCATGTATCTTTTTAGTTTCGGATAATTTAATAATGCATGTATGTGCTGCAATTTTTTATATATAGAGACTTAGTTTCCGGGGTACAGTGGGATTTTTTTTTTCTTAAGAATATTTCGAATTGGAGTAATTATTATTACAGAACACCAATGGTTTTACAGAAATGAGATCTACTACAAGTCGCTAGGATCCTCCGTTTTTTGGGATAAAAAATAAAATGTCATGTATATCTGAATGTACAGGGTTCGTAGCGGCCGGGAAAACCGGGAAGACCGGGAAAAGTCAGGGAATTTGTTATTCTTCATAAAAAACGGAATAGTCAGGGAATTTTAAAAATTCATGAAAGTCAGGAAATTGGATGTTCGCAACTGGAAATTTTGTGAAAGCCGGCCCTGGGTTCTTGAAAGAGGAAACTATTTGTAGTTTTGAAACCTTTATAAGAGGTTGTTAGGGTATAAAAAAAATGATGGAGTCTAGTCGAGAAAAAATTTTATGCATAAACACCAATTGGTATTTATTTTAATAAGTCAGGGAAAACCTGGAGAAGTCAGGGAATTCTTTATTACTTTTGAACTATGTTGTAGCTAATAGTAACATTCTGTCAATTTATTTCTGAAATAATTATAACAACAATTCAAGCAATCGCTTTATCATACCCATGAATAATATAAATCATAATTTGCTAGGCTTCCTTAATCTATTATTTAAAACTTGAAACAAATTTCTGTACGTTCTTTAATTTTAAACACTCTGTTCTCAATAAATGAATGATTCCGGACACATATTTACTGGAACTTTTTTTGGTTAATTTGTGTTTATTTATAACTACGTTATTAAAATTTGACCCAGTATTTTAATTTTTCCAATATAATGTGCTCTTTAGGAAGTATTGTGTATAATAAAATATCAATCGATTGATGATTAAACTAACTTACTGTTGAAAAAATTAATAATCTATATCTATGATCAACAAAATTATTGCATACAATTTAGAACACATTACTGCAATTAACAAAAAATATTGTACTTCAGTATCTTCAATCATATTGACGATTTGAGAAATAATTGGACTATCAGCATAATAGAATATTAATCAGTAGATAAGCGTTTTCAAGAGCAATCGGTTGGTGTGAACCCACCTTTAGTTTAAACCTGGCATTATTAGAGGTGATAAATGTGTGGTTTTGTGTTTTTTTTTTTGAAGTGACAATTAAAAATATATTTTTGAAATTTTATTTTGCAAAAAGGGACAACTTTTTGTTGAAATAGAAAACTAACAAATTGTCTTAAGTATTTGTTGTTATTATGCAGAGTGGTTCTAAGGTGTATAACAGTAATAGAGGAAGTAATTGTTTACGTTATTTTAAGTTAAAATATCATATAAATATAAATGTCTCTTCTTTCAGTGAAATGAAGAAATTATAAGTATAGTCTTTCCGATCTCAATTGAAGAACCAAGAGGTTGGCAGTATGTATCAGGTGAGGTCGCTGACGCAGCAACCCGGCATTGAAATATTTGAAAAACTTGTTCCCATATTTATTTAGCTATACCCATATACAGGTCTGGTCGCCCAGTTGAATGAACGCGCGGGCAAACGCGGCACAAACACAGCCGCACTGGACAATTGGCCATAAATTCAGTTGTCAACAAATGGCCTAGCAGTGCAGTGCAGCAATGCGGAATTTGGTGTGATTCAGGGAATTCTAATGTATTATAGGCACCTTCTATTAATCATTCATATCACAATTATTACGAAAGGGAGAAATAAGAAGGATATTACGTTTACTAATATTATCACATGGCGTTTTGGAGACCTTTTGAAACGGAAGAAAACAAATTTTACCATCAATATAATAGAATTGTTTGAGGGCATAAATAATTAAAATATGGTATTGGTCAAATGAACATATAATAGAAATTTTCTACACATTACATAAATATTATTATAATTTTTTACCTTTAGCAGAAAACTTTTTTAGGGACGCCTATGAAACTAATTAAATTTTATTGCTAGGCGTTTTTATACATGTTCAACCGACTTCGGAAAGATTATACTTACTTTTCGGGGCTTTTAATAACTTACTAGGTTGCATTAAAATAACTAAAAAATTACTCGTTCTGCAAATAGAAAAGAAGAGATATTCTATATTTGAAATACAGTGCGAATCGAATATACTAATTTAATTTTTAAAATACCAAGACGTCGAAATTCTGGAGTCTTCAGTGACGATATTTCCCCGTGTGGGATTAAAAATTGCTCCCCCCGTGCAGTTAGCGCCGCGCCGCAGCATCGCCGCGAGATCCGAGCAGGCCGGTTCGAAAGAAGCGGAGAGAAAGAAGAGCGGCGCAGCCTATATAATTGTAGTTGTCCTTGAGACCATATGTACACATTGGATGGAGGGCAAATCTATCTATCCGTGCATGGGATGCAGCCCGAGCGCAGTCTGCACCGCACAGCGCACTCGATCCTCCATCCGCGTACGCTCGCGTCCCTAATAAAATAATTGCGGTCGGCCGATTAAACAAGTGAAGTCTACACGGCCGACGTGGATGCGTCTGAGTAATTGCGATCGTATTTATGAATGTGTTTTTCTGTTGTCGCCGCGGCCGTTTATGTCCGTACGTATCGCCTATTGTAGCTGGCTGTGGCCGATTGTGTTGACTTTAGCGTGTATGTCAGTGTTCGGGAAGGGACCGTGTGCTTTTTTGTTTATTGGTGCCAGATGAGAGCGATTGCCCTGGTGCAGTGTGAGTATTGTTTACTTTTAATCTGTGTCATATGTAAACGGAAAGAGGCACAGGGTGATACAATATTGCACCTTCATATGACTGCCAAAAAAGTATTTAAATTCAAATTAAATTAGTTTCACTTTTATGAATGATGAAATTACTTTATAACTGTCATTATTTTTTGTAATTTAGGTGTAATTTTTTGCTACAATTTTATTTCAATTTTCAGACTTTAATAACTAAAAAATCGTGCTTGTTATGCAGGGCGTTTCAAGATTAATTAGCTAAACTTACAAATTTAATTCGAGTAGCGAAACTTGGGCTGTTGATTTATCTCTAATCAGATTAAATATCCGCCAAATTACGATATAAATGCCGAAAATGTCAAGAGTTACTATCACTAAAAACCCAGAAATTCTACGCCACTGGATATGTTGTTAATTGCTTGTCTAAAAAATGGAGCAATTTCGAGTTACAACTTTTTTAATTTAAATACCCTTAATTAAATGCACTCCAAAAAGCCTAAAACAACCCTAGAAATATGCTTTTAAAACAATGTAATACAGAAAGTCGAGGAAAAACATTGATAGAAATTTTACTTTTTTTAGAAGTAGCATAGATCATAGTCCCGCAAAAAGTCTCGATAAATGTCTCGTATTATTTTAATATTTAAATTCATATTAAAATAGACGTTTTCTGATTAAATTAATTTATGGCTGACATTTTTTACAATATATCTGTATCTTTTTTGTTAGTTTTATTACAGCTTTTATACATTTCAAAATTGTGGTTTTCCAATTGGCCATACGTCCTGCTAACGTTCTACATGTTGATATATGTACTAAAAAATAAAAATCATAGTTTTTTTAAAGATGTTTGACGTAAATTGACAAAATTTGGGCTAATGATTTATCTATAATTAAATGTAAAAATATGTTAAATGTCCATATAAATGCGTCACTATGCTGATCACATCAAGAATTACTAAAACAGTAAGGACCCCATAAATTTTACGCCACTGGATATTTCGGAAGTTTGATAACTGCTCGTAACTGCTAGTGGTATTTCAGATATTTCTTTTATTTTCTTTTGTTAATAAAAATCTAAAACAACCCTAGAAATATGATTGCAATGAACTGTAGTTACAGAAAGTCGAAAAAAAGTAGCATAGAGCGTAGTCTTCGTAGTTCTTCTTTCTTATTTTTATTACCCAAGATAAATTTGTAAGTCTTCCCTACTAATTTATAATCTTTTAACATGCCATTCCTTAAAATCAATAAATGCAACATTTTACAATAATGTTGAAAAATGACTTGCTTGGAAAGTTTTTACTTTGCTTTGTGTTTGTTTCCAGTACTCACTATATAAGTTTGTATGCATGTAAGTATATGCATTTTTACGCTTTACACTGTTTATTTAACACAGTTTATGTCTAGGTTGATGTAGTTTATCACATAATGTAAATATTTTCAGTTGTAAAAGCAACAATCGTGTAGGTTCACTTTTACATATTCATATTACAGATACATCGAATATCCTCTATTCTTTTAATTGTCACGATATTTTGCTGAGGAAAATAAAATCCTTATATAGAGTGTTTAATTTAAGATGGCTTAAATAGTTGGCAACAAGTGATTTTGGCAGTTGTGATATACGCTGCTTGTTTGTTTTTCTCTATGTATTTTGATAATGACAATACTACCGTTTAGTCAACAGTGATTTTCTCGAAACGGTTTGTTGTATCAAAAAAATGTAAAGAGCTAAAATTTAAGATCATTGCATTAGTGATTAGATGGTGAAAATAAATTTTAAAATTTTTCACCGTAAATACTTAATAAAATTTGAAAATATGGTGTGCATTTAACTGTTCAGCTAATATCTCGATAACGGTTGGTCTGAGAAATTTCGACCTAGTATGCCTTTTCTGCTTAAAGTTGATAGGGGAATAAACGCACAAATATGAAACGTTAGTGTACAGGGTAGCAAAAAAGTTAGGGCCAATTTAATTCAAGCGTACTCTAATAGCAGCTCTACAAGCAGCGTCAAAAGCAATGATATATTTAAATTTAGCATCCTAAAATTCTCCCGTTCTATGCCAACATTCAAATCTGTTTGGAAATTATTCTTAAAAATACGAAAAAAAAAATAAAAACTTTTAACACCCTGTATATCGAAAACTAAGCATTTAACCCACGTTAATAGGAAAAAAAAGGTCTTATTCTATCCTCTAAAGTACGCCCTTAAATTCTTTGTACTAAGTTTTGAATCAGCCTGTATATTTTTTTTATATAAAACGAATAATTTTGGAGTTACATTAAATATATTAAATTCTGCAGATAAGTTTACTACAAATTCAAAATATAATAACTTGAAATTGGCTCAAATTTACTAAAACTTTTGTTCTTTCTTAAAAATCAAACCAGGAATTAAATTCAATTTTAAAAAATAACCATTGCCGAAATCTTAGCGTTCTTAGTGACAGATCTTCCTAGTATTTCCACCACTGGTTTACAAATTTGATACCGTATGTACAAATTTTTACCTCTAATTATGTGATTATCCTAAGTTTCATAACTTTACGGATATTTTAAACGTGAAATTTTTTAATTTCGACATCCTGTGTCTCAACAGTTGGGATTTCGAGAAAAGTTTTATAGCAGAGTACCTACCAGGTGTCCCTAAAACAGGGACACCGTGTATGTATATGTAAGAGTAGAGAAATCTAGAGGGTCACGATTTTTTTCCCAATTGCCACTCGCGTAATCGTGGAATGCCCGGAACCACTTCTATTTGGTCCAACATATACAATGACACCAAAATCACTCCTCCCATACGCCTAGCAATTGCGAGCGAACATTTGTTACACTTTGAAAGTTTATGCCCCCTGTCAAATACCATAAACATATTTCTCTCACATCTAACTGGATTGTTGGATGAACAACTGTTTTTGTTGTAGTAGTCATAATTTTCTCATACACCGTCCGCTCTGACAAAACGTGTAGTGCGGGCTTAATCTACCACCTCCAACAGAATTACAGTGTCTTCTGCTTTACCGGCAGAGGCCGCTGGCAAATGCCTGCCCTAACCTGCGTAAAAAATGAGGAGTTATGTTCCTTGGGCATGACAATGCTCAGCAACAAAATAGCGGATGAATCATTACCTCGATAACGCTATCAATTTTTCAGAGCCGGCCGTAAACGGACAAGCCTATCATTGTAGCCGTATAATAAATTTCGAGATGAAACATGCATGCGCTGTAAAATTTATGTTCGTCTATTCGTCGGCCGTGCACATGCATGCATAGCACCTGCCTTATTAGGTGCAAATAATATGAGTCGGGTATAATGCGGGTTGATATATAGAGACGCCGTCCCTCCTTGCCTACTTTGAAAAGAATACCTAAGTTATGATAGTGGTTATTATTATTGATGACCCACATGGGCGCTGCTGGCGTCGCTCGTCGCTTGTTGTTCACGAAAAGGAGATAATTCTCCCGATTGGGCCTAATGAATCGATACGGGTCTGGCTATTCGTCGATGTTCTATAAATCTTCATTATTGACTAAATTGATTACATTCTTCATGAATTGTGGTAGTGAGAAGATAAAAACAGAATCAAATCTTCCTTTAATGCCAGTTTTGCCTGGTATGTTTTGGACAACGTTTTATAGTAAGTATTCCTGCAGCATTAGATCAAGGTTAGATCATTTCGATCGATCAAGCCATTGGGGAAGGCTCATCTATCTTGAGCCCCAATTACCTTGCTGCATCAAATCGTCTTTTAATTCCACAATATTGTTTGATTGTTCTGGCCATTACTTTATTTTGAGTATACCTGCAGCATTAGATCAAGATCATATCACCTCTTCGATCGATCAAGCAATTGGGCAATCTGTGCGACTTCTAATGTTAGCCCGAAAGTCTATAGGAACATTGCCTTGCTACAAATGCCGCATCAAATCGTCCTTTAATGCCACGATATTGTTTGGTATGTCCTGGCCATTGCTTTATTTTATGTAAGTATTCCTGGAGCATTAGATCAAGGTTAGATCATTTCGACCGATCAAGCCATTGGGGAAGGCTCATCTATCTTGAGCCCCAATTACCTTGCTGCATCAAATCGTCTTTTAATGCCACGATATTGTTTGGTATGTCCTGGCCATTGCTTTATTTTATGTAAGTATTCCTGGAGCATTAGATCAAGATTAGGTCACTTCGATCGATCAAGCCGTTGGGGAAGTCTCATGTATGTTGAGCCCCAAAATCTACTGCCTGCCAAATGCTGCATCAAATCGTCTTTTAATGCCACAATATTGTCTGATATGTCCCCTCCATTACTTTATTTTAAGTATACCTGCAGCATTAGATCAAGATCATATCACTTCTTCGATCGATCAAGCAACTGGGGAAGCATCTATGCGACTTCTGATATTAGATCAAGGTTAGATCACATTAAAACAACGGAGTACTTACTTCTTCGATCAATTGGGAAAAATCCCTTATAAGTGACTTCTAACATTAGTTCCAAAATGTGTAGAAATTTTGCCTTGCTGAAACTGAAATTTCAAACGGAAAATGATTTCTGCAATCAAGAAGAATCAGTTGCTGGAACGGTCATCTTCATGGTTTTTAGGATGTGAACATACCGATTTTGGAACACCTAGAAAGAAATTGAAATAATTCTGGAAAATTTACTTCGAAGGTGGTGCTGAAATCGGTCATACGAAGCCATTGCTTTTTTTATATAAAAAAACATTTTTTTTTTCTCAATGAAAATCTGCAGCTTCATAGACTCCAGTCTATTTCAAAACTAAAATTTCATATCTTTTACCTTTCTCTGTACATTTCTAAACTTGTCTTTGGACTGACTTTTAAAAGACAAAGTGAAAGAACAAGTGTATTCCAAGATAAAGACAAAACAAAACGACATTTCTGTTTAACTTAATAAAAAGGTCAGTGGAAAGGTATCGGCAATGTATAGAAAAAAATTATTGCATAGAAAAATGACACACATTGCATTTACAGTTGATGCTAACTTGGCTTTCTTTCCTTCATACTTTTGTTAAATCCGACGTTTTGTCTGAAAAATAAACGTGAATATGTCTCGGAATGCCAATCATCTGAGCGGTAGCAGCTCTTAACCCAAACACAAGCGTAGTGGCAATACAACAAACATACTGTTTATTTTTAAGTACAATAATTTAGGTGTCTGGCCGAGTCGAGGCGGGCCCATTAAGCCGTCTTGGGAGCCGTAGATTATAGTTAGTGCATTTCACAGGACCACGCTAGCGCTAGCTAGCAACGTCTCAGGCACTCCGACTAAATCAAGATGGCCTTGGCTCCATACCAGCGATGCAGTTATACACAAATCCGGTCGGCCGGGCGGGAAGCGCCAAATTGCGCACGCTTCCTTGAAAAAAAAGTAGTAAGGTGAACTTGAAATAAATTTGAAAAGATCTACCATTGCACTAAATGACATCTAACCTAGAACAAAAGAAATATGCATATTTTAAAGACAAATAATAGAGAATGTTATTTAAATTAATTTCTATACAGATAATCTTTACATTTAGGTAGTTAAAACACTATACTGCATTAATACGCCACAAATAAATTGAAACATGTGGTCTGCTATACCGCTAGCAGAGCAGAGCACCTGGTGATCATGTGTCACACTTTTATTTGAATATTTACTTCAAAATATATTAAAAACCAATAAAAGATTAGGAGAAATGTGATATATGTACACTCAAACGCATTCATTCATTTACCATGTTCAAAATCTATACTCACTTATAAACCAAATCGACTAGAACATTTTTTCAACTTATCAGTTTCAATTTCTACTTGTGCCAGCTTCACCTCTGCACTTTGACAAGTCGGATTACCCAGACCCAGTCGAATTTGCCGTTCCCGACAGCCGAGCGTTGTACTAGATACATAAACACAGCGCTCCGACCACCATTAGCTCTAATAATAAATATATTCAGCAGATGCAGTTCTTTACTAGTTTTATACGACGCGTTGCGATTTAAAACGTTAAACTTGCAAATTATTGCATCCTGAAAATGCTTCGCATTCTTTGTTTTCATTAAGGCCGGCTAGGTTTGCTGAATGCGGAGCTATTTTTAGCTCGTTTGAAACGAGAGGGTGTTAAAAAAGTCGCAGAGGTCGAGCAAAAAAGAATGACGGTCCATAATTGAAATGCTGAAAAAGAACGAATCATCGGCGGGCAAACTGATAGTAATTAACTTTTGTTTGGATTTTTGTTTTTGAGTGTTACTCAAATGCAAAACATATCTCCTTTTGAGTTTTATAAATACCTAGATCATATTCGTAACTAGTGAAATGTGGCATGCTGATGATTTATATTGGGGTGATGATACAATCTCTTAAAAAAAAGTAACTCGAGTCCAAATATCTTATCATTCCTATACAAGTTTCTGTTAGACTTTTTGCAAAATTTATTATGGATATATTTTAGAAAAACAGTGTTCTTGATAACTGTAACTCAGTTGCAAAATATTTGTTGCATGCTCCTTCAATCACTCATCTTAGATACTATATAGAAAAGCATCACTACATATATGTACAGGGTCGGAAAGTCCCCATGGTTCATCGGCCGTTACGTGAGAGCGATAAACAAAGTCATAGAAATCCGTGCGATAGAGAAAGATGGCTATAATGAAGGCGTCTAATAGTTACCGCCCATTTCGTCCTTCCACAAATAAGAAGTGAAATTTGAAGCTCTAAGATTCTAGTTTTTAAATTTTTCGGTCGAAATTTTTTCGGAGCTACAGTTGCCATGCAATTCTAAGTAATAGCGCGAGTCCACGGACTTGGAAAAATTTTTTCAGCTACGCCTTAGCATGAATCAGATAGCTTGTTTATTCAGCTTCAATTTCCTTTTTTTTTTTAATTTTAATACGACCATTTTTCATCGAAATATCGGACTTTTAATGGAAAAGGATCCTTTTGTCTTCAATAAATCGATATCTCGGCGACAAATGGTCATAAATCTCTATTGTTAACAAGTTATTGACAAATTGCCTAGCAGTGCAGTGCAGCAATGGGGAATTTGGTGTGATTCAGGTAATTTGAATATATCTGAATCGTAAAATAGGGACATCAGATTTTTATGATGGATATACTCGAAAAAAGCGAGATTTCTCGGAAAATCTCAAGAGAGCAAATTTTAAAATTGGGTAAAGAACACGTTGAAATTTTTTGGACCATTTTTTAAATTTTCGACTGCCAATTTTGACCAAAAAAAAAAACGAGGAAAAATTCGCGAACCTTGATCTTGTTTGAACAATCTTTGCGAGCAAATGTGTTTAAAAATTTTTATTTCCGTCGAGAATGGAGAACAAAAGTTTTAAAAACACACGTTTGCATTTGCGTAAGTGTTTTTTACGCAAATATTTGCAAATAGTTTTTAATAAAGTTTTTATCATTTTTGTACGTTTGCGGATAAAACCACATAGATCTGGACTAGGCTTAACGTTTTATTGCAAACCCAACGTTACCGTGTGCTTTTACTTTCTTTTCTTTCTGGTTCTGCAGCCTCCGATGTTACTTTTTATGAAGGCTCATACAAAGGAAATTAAAAGTAACACAATTTGCTCGTTCTACGATGGTCTTGTTAAGGCTAATGATGAAATAATTATACACTTAGGCGAGCGAGCTTGTAATGGTTTTTTTTGTTGTTGCAGGACTAACGGATGTTCTTTCCTGAAGACTGTTTCAATGTGAGTATACAATTTGTCCGTACACGGCACATAATAGTCATTTGTCTGAGTTTTCAGTTTATGATTAGATCGGTCTGAAACGTAATCAATTATAGCTGGGTTAAAAGGAATTGGCCTACAGCCTTTTTCAAATAAATGATTGTTATTAAAAAACAATCCTAGAGAAATAAATTGAATCGAAAAAAGTTCTAGCCCATCAATTCAAAAGCACAGGAACTAAAAAATAAAAAATAATATAATTATCGTTGTTTCAGTCTTACAATGTTTTTAATTCCGTATTTGTTTATAAAATTATACATTTTAAATGAGATTCAAACAGAAAATTTATGTTTTTTAAATCACAAAATTGTGTGATCCTCCATCACTGAGACTTCATTGATTCATTTACAATTTCTTATTGTGAAACAAAATATTGATAAACATTTGTGTACAAATTTGTTGCTACTTTCATAAGATATGTATAGGCACTTGTGGAGTCCCGATTAATAGGTAGGATTTTGTGACAAAAAACTGGCATTATCGTGTGTAAAATACCTTAAATATAGTGGTTGTATTTGTATAACAAGAAAAGGATATTTGAAGAGTAAAAAAATATAGGTGAAAAAATTCGATTGGCATAAATGAAATATATATTTTATTATCTGCTGGCCACAATAATACGAAGGAACATTTTGGAAACCACTGACTCCGCTCAACTAGCTCTGTTTTCCCAAATCGTTGTGCAGTTAACTTAAACAATTGTTCTTTTCACCACCAAAAAACGAAACAAATAAGTGGGCGGCACGCTATCTTTTCCCACAACTATTCACCTCTTTTTATGTATTCCAGAAGTTCTCGATAAGTTTTTAATGATTTTTAGTTGTAAGCACCATTTTGCAATTTTAACTGTATTAATTATTGAAAATACTTATTAGATATTAATGCATCCTACTTAAAATTAAAAAACCCTCTCCATTTTGAACACCGTGTAATAAAATGATTCCCGTCTATACAGGGCTTTTTTATTTTTTAAATAAAAATGACCAAAAATACCATCTACTACTAAAATATAGAATATTTGACAATTCTACTCGTAATAGAAAACAGCTGGCCATCACTCTTAAGACCCATTTTTCAAACTTTTCGAAAATTATGTAAGGTGTCTGTTGAAGATTTTTATTTATAAATATATTGTTTCATAAGTTATCAACAACTTTTAACATGAAACTTAAAATATATATTTACAAATCGATCCAGTTCCTAAAATATTAACAGAAATTCCTTATAATTCCTCTGTACAGAAAAAAACAAAATGTTGCAATGCCATATTTGAAATTTATTCTGAATATCATTGTCAGAAATCATTTCTTTTTTATCCCTTGTTTTTTACGCTGCTTATTTTTAATCGCGTAATAAATAATAAACTTAACCGGGCACATAATTCATTCTGCCCCAGTTTCCCCTAACAAGTTGATACATAAATTTAATCATAATCACTAGGCGTGGGCTGCTGTCGTTTGTCACGAGACGCGGCGTACACAAAAGACATATTTTCGTTGGTAATCTGTTGCTGTGGCCTCTGCCACCGAGATCCTTTGCACTGCCATGGGCGTCTGGGTGGGGGAGAAAGGGGCAATAAGTTATTTTCCAAATAAAAAGATGTTTCAGTTTTAAAGATCGTGGCTTTGTTTCTTGTCTTACCTCCAGATGTCTTAATTTTTGCAACGTCTAAATTTCTATATAAATTTACTGAATTTTGATACTTATGTTGGATGTACGGGATCTTCGCAAACAGGAGGAGAAATCTTACCGTTTGAAACACTAGTACTAGTTCTTTTAACGGATTTTCTAAAACTCACTGGCAAAGGAGTTACATAACCTCAAAATTATTCTTTTTAATTAATATTCTACTATAACTTGGTTAGTATTTTTTTTGTTTTGTTTACTTTGGTACACTTATTAAATATCTGATAGATATAACCTATAGAGCCGATGTCATTCATAATATTTAAATATAATTGCTACTTTATGCCTACTGAGCAAAGCATTGTTATGTACCTTTGTAATGATTTTGTCTAGATAGAAATCCAAATGATAAATCATTAAACACCTGCGTCACATTGTCGAGAACAAATAAATTCGAAACCGGTCTATATCTAGTAACTCTCCTGGCCTTAGCTATTTACTAGATATTGGAGGTGTAATTCAATGCGGGTCAGGGCATGTAGTCGCGGAGTAGTTTTTCACAATCATCATTAAATTAATTAAAATTGGAATTGTTGTTATAGGTAAAAATTGTTCGCGACTTTTTTACTTAATATTAAAATTATTAAAAAATCTTACACAAAGGTATTTTGTCGATAACATTAACACCGACATTTCTGAGAAAAAATGGACGTTTTGGAGCAACTCTTAGAAACAGTAAAAAAATAAAAATTATTTTACAATATGTACGAAGTAAAATTTGAACATGAAAGAATAAATTGTAAGCATTAAACTCTGCAAATTATTGTATCAATCAATTTATAAAAATGTGAAATTTGATAATAATGTAACATTTCAGGAGCAACAGTACTGTTTTTAAAATTTTTTAACAATTTTTTGATATTAAAAAAACAATTTCACTTTTCATCTTTTCACAGAAACAACAAATAAGAATTCGTTTTATTTTAATTTCTTAAACTGTTACGTGTCGAAGTTGATTATGCCATGTTTTATAAGTGGAAAAATATAAAAATTTGTTAATATACGAGTCTATTGTTTTTTTATTTACTTAATTCTCTACAACTACTTATACGCCAATGATAGAAAATTACCTCAGTTAATATTCATTTGCTCCTCTAGCCAAAAAGTTTTTCGCGCCACTGTCCTCTGTTGTAATTAGTGTTAATGAAAGTTGGGAACGTGCAAGGACGACATGACATGGAGACGCTGGGTCTAGAAATAGAGCAAAAACCAGCCAATTAGACAAGGAGAACTAGTAGTTTCTGAGAACAGACCGCAATATTTTATTTTGTACACGTGTGTATGCGAGTGTGTGTGTGTGTGTGTGTGTTGTTGTTGGTCATGGCGTGTGATTCACTAGTACTAGAGGAAATCAGACGAAAAATCGCAGAAAGTGGAAGAGACAGAGACAAATAATATCGAAGCGATCGGAAATAAAATGAAATGCCGATAGTAACTAGCAGTCAGTGTCGTGTCATCAGGATATTTATACCGAAATGAAAGATAATAGAGGCAGAGAGGTTATTACGTAACACCCAGAAAATAAAGTCAGGGAAAATTCAGATAATTAATTATACAGGTTCGGAAAGTCCCCATGGTACATCGGCCGTTACGTGAGAGCGATGAAGTAAGTCACAGAAATTCGTGAGATAGACAAGGATGATATATATGGATAGACATTGAAGACGTTTCATAATCTGAATAGTTCTAACCCGAAACGGGCGGTGACTATTCAGATTATGACACGTCTTCACTACAGTCATCCTTGTCTATCGCACGAATTTCTTAACTTTACTTTGCCGCTCTCATGTAAAGGCAGATGGACCATGTGGATTTTCCAGCCCTGTATATAAATTACATTTACTCAGAAAATTTGAAATATGGCAAGATTCACGTAGTGCAGCCAATTTGAAATTTTTTTCTCTGGTTTTAAGTATTTTTTTAGTTATCTTTTTCAGTGATCATTTTCATTTTACTATTATGTATGAAATTCCTTTATTTGGAATAACTTTAGTAACATTGCATGAAATATTCAAAATAATGAGACTTTTATGTTTTCGAAGGCAAGTAGTCATTTATGATGGCAGGTTTGAATATTTTGTTTCAGTATTTCAATTTTGATAAGTAATTTGATATCTTTATATCTGTATATCTCGTATTTTCTACAGCCAGTGAAGTTAAGTTCAATTGGTTCAGATTTCATTTGAAAATTATTTTGGAATTGTTTTACCACGATTTTAGGGACTTTTTGGAAATGATTAGGCACCTCTTTTTTATTTCATTAATTATTGGAAAAAGACTTTAAGGAATTTCAAAATCGTTGCTAATATGACTTTTAATCACTCCCTTTTAGTTTTCCAATTAGTGTAGTGTTGTACATGAAATATGTCTAGAATTATCTGAAGAATCCGAAATTTGAATAATATACAGGGTGTTGCATTTAAGATAAGAAAGTTGGTATTGACCACTGTTAAATGACACACCCTGTATAAAAAGTTTTGGTTGAAAAAAGATGCGCAACTAAAGATACCAATCGACGTGTCCGAGCGTTTTTTCGAACACGTCCCATTTATTTATTATTGAATTTATTCCATTTGACTGATACACACTGTATGTATTAAAAATGTACTATATGCCATTCATCAACATTTGCAATGTTCTTGAACCCTTTGAATGCTTAGCGGTCTTAACATACCTTTAGNACTTTTAATCACTCCCTTTTAGTTTTCCAATTAGTATTGTTTGTTTTCAACTTATGCGAATACAAGAATTAAGGATATACAGACATATACAGTGTGTATCAGCCAAATGGAATAAATTCAATAATAAATAAATGGGGGCGTGTCCGAAAAAACGCTCGGATACGTCGATTGATATCTTTAGTTGCGCATTTTTTTCAACAAAAACTTTTTATACAGGGTGTGTCATGTAACAGTGATCAATACCAACTTTCTTATTTTAAATGCAACACCTTGTATATTATTCAATTTTTGGATACTTCAGAAAATTTTAGACATATTTCATGTGCAATGTTCTATATCTACCTTCAACTGTTTCGGAAATATTAAGTGTTTTGAGATTTATTGCAAAATTAACATTTAAAAAAGAAAATTATTTGATACAGAAATGCGATACAATACACTCAAAAACTAATACTTATGTAATACTGTTAATTTAGTAAAGAAGTGGAGAAGGTATTTTTGTGAACAAATGATGAAAATGGTAGATAATAATGTGATCCAATTAGAACATGTTTTGTTTTCTGATGAGTGCACTTTTACACTTTACGGTCATGCTAATCGTCAAAATTTCTGTTATTGGTCTAGGGATAAGCGAATATGATATGGTTTCAGCAAGATGAAGCACCGCTCCATTACCAAATCAATGTTCGGCAGTACCTTAACCGAATATTTCCAAGTCGGTGGATAGGGAGGCGAGGATTGATGGAATGGCCAGCACGATCCCCTGATCTGACGCCATTAAACTTCTTCTTATGGGGATATGTCAAAAGTATTGTATACAAAACTAAACCCCTCACTTCGCTGACTTAAGAAGACGAATATGGCTTGCGATTACATCGGTCACGCCTGAGATGTTGAGTAAAGTTAGAAGAAATTTCTATTTAAGATTAGGATGTTGCCAAGACGTTTGCGGCGAGCATTTTGAACATATTCTACATTGACATTAATGTTTTTTTTGCTTTTTTACATTATCAATAAATAAACAGTATTACTTATTAATTTTTGAGTGTGTTGTAGCGAATTTCTGTAATCAAATATTTTCTTTTTTTAATTAAATTTTGCAATAAATCTGAAAACACTTAATATTTCCGAAACAGTTGAAGATAGGAGTATAAAACATTGTACATGAAATATGTCTAGAATTTTCTGAAGAATCCAAAAATTGAATAATATACAGGGTATTGCATTTAAGATAAGAAAGTTTGTATTGACCACTGTTATATGATACACCCCTTATAAAAAGTTTTTGTTGGAAAAAATGCGCAGCTAAAGGTATCAATCAACGTGTCCGAGCGTTTTTTCGCACACGCCCCATTATTGAATTTATTCCATTTGGCTGATTCTCATTATATGCATTAAAAATGTACTATATGCTATTCATCAACATTTGCAATGTTCTTGAACCCTTTGAATGCTTAGCGGTCTGAACATACCTTTAGTTTACTTCATAACTATGAGCACTTTGCAATTTTTACATGTACTTCCAGAACATGGCAATTACTTTTTTCTCCGTGCAATAATATGACCATTTTAAGATCTATCTGTATCTTCGATTGTATCTCGCAATTACAAGTATCATTAGTTTCATTGCTGGCAATACATCTGAGCCAGACTGGCGATAAGAGACTAGTACGTAATGATTCTACCTCTACTAATGAATGTGGGTAATAGTGTAATACCCGCATAGTTTTCCCAGTAAGCGAGTTTATTTTATTATGTAATGTAAATTAACTTCACGACTGAATGAATTACACACACAGCAAAAATATTTTGATAAAAATAGAATCCATGTCATTCTAGAGAAAGACAAAGAGCTGATTATTGCTGTACGTTGATAAATTTGTTGAAAATTAATACATTTTGATTTAGTGATATAAGTTGTTCCGCATAATGCGAATTCTTCCACAGCTCTGGTAATGTCAGTAATACAAGAAAGTGTTGCAAATAGTAGTTTTACAAAATCAATTTTTTCTTTCATATTTTAAAATTATTTTCTATTATACGGGGTGTCCTAATTCGTCTTACGTTGGATATAATCGAATTTAACTTTAATATGTCAATAAATTTATTTGGTTCAACTTTTATTAGAAACAGAGCTCGTTTTACGTGGGACATCCTGATTTAAGTATAGTTTGCGTTAAACATTACAGCTGATAGCCCTGCAATTTAGAATAGCATTGTAATGTTCGTAAAGTAAAATGCTAATTAGTTTATGTTATTGAGACAATTACTGAATTTATGAAGAAAATGCGTATTTTAACTGATAGTACCGTTAATTTTTAGCTCTGATAAATACGAAGTTGTTTGTTGTCAAAATATGTGTGTCCTTGCTGATTAAATAAACGGAAATATCCTACAGATAAGGCGCACGTTTTATTGAGACTATATTTAGTAATGTTTGGATTTTAGTTCATATCAACGAGATACATATTAAATTTTTCATACATTAGAAAAATAGTGTAATGAATTTTGACAATGAATAGCGCTGCCACGAAATATTTGTTATTTTTTTTTGATACTCTGAATAAAATTAAACTCCATGGTATATTTAACGCCCTGTAAATACCTTAGGGAAATATTTTGACAGTTGTAAAAACAAATACATATGATGATTTCGAAAACCCGCATCAAGAAAAGTGTTAAAAAAACAGCCCTTAATATTATAGCTAACTGATTCAGTGAAGAGGGAAAAAAACAAGAATTTGACTTCGTATTGACAGGATCCTATCCAGATTTTGATCTGCCGAAGAGTATCAAGTGCCGATTTAGTTTTATGCATAACTAGATAGATTATTGTGCGTTTCGAGCAATAAAATGGAAGATATTCTCAGTAGTTTTTATAATATTAATAATAATAAAGGGTCCTCTACATAAAAACATTTTTTGAGAGGAGTTGCACTGTTTTATTCAGAACAGTCTTTTGTTGTTACAATTAAGGAATAAGTGATTTTACTTGAGAGATATATAGTGTGATTTTAGCATTGTATGAAACAGAGGTATTTTAAAGTTGATTTATTGTAAAAATCGGAAAAACCCATAGAAGAATCAATCGTTACTATTGCAGCTGGGTAATATTAATACTTTTCCTACATTTATTTTTATGTGAACTTTTTACAGAATTATAAATATCACAATTTTGGCACCCATAATATAAGTAATATACAGGGTCATTAACCTAGCTTTTAATATTTGTTAACGTTTTCACTGTTTTAATTGGATATGAGTTTTTAGTACTATGTCAATTAATTATCCAGTTTGTAGTACGTATACCTACCTTATTGTGTGACTTATTGCTTTTAAAGACTAGTATGGTACCTACATATTTAAAATGACAGTACATACTATTAAAAAAACACTCACTCATTCGCTCATGGCACTTTGTTAATAAAATGGGAATCCTCTGCACGACTGAGGAAATCAGCTGTTTCGCTTCAACATTCGAACGCTCTGTAGTGCGCCGGTGCGTTCCCAGTCAGCAAATGTGATGCAAAGTAGGGCAACGGGAGTTTAGGTAGTTCTTATTTTGTAAAAGCTACAGTAAATTTCTGTTTTCGTGTTTCTATCTTTATTAGGCCTTCCGAATACGTAGTTAAAATTAATGACATGACTGAATCACCCTGCACAGTTACACTTGTTGTAGCTTTTTGGATATCAATAATTAAAATTTTGGTTATTATTTCAGTTTTATATAAATTTAGGTAGCACATATTGAAAAAACTGATATACTCCATATCGCTCAATTATAAATCAGCATATAGTTTAACACTAATATACTTTTAAGTTGACATGACTTTACAATTAAAACGATTGCTTTAGATAGTTATATTATAAAATGTAGTAACACAGCAATAGGAGCTGTGGTAGTCGAAGTGTCGAAGGCACGGCTGAAAAATTAGAACGGGTTGATGTAAGTATTCGTCTATTGGTTCAAATGCTGCTGCAGCAGATAAGTGCAATGGATGTCTATATGTGTTACAAAGTTGTAGGAATAATCCAAGAGGCTGTGAATAGACCCTTGAAAAAAAAAATCAATCGTAAAATATTATATCCTCAATCATATTTAATTATAACTCCTGTATATTGAGGAATACTTAATAGAGTGTATCTTTGTCTTGAAGGGTATGTCATTGAGAAAAGGATCCGTTTTCTCAGTGTAGAATTCTGCACCGATATTTCGAATTCATACAGCTTCCGCTTATATACGGTGGCAGGCTCTTGGCGCCGTGGTTATAAGCTAAATTAGGTACCGAACGTTGTCCCGAATAATAAATTCTTTACCTTATTCGCAAAAATGGTGCATTTCAGCGTAACTGAAACCGGTGGATAAAGCAAATGGATTTTTAAGGAGCACATTGCTGTTTGCGTATTCGGTTTTCATATTCAATTTGTTGCTTTGTTTTAGATCCATTGTATTAAAAATAAATTGCTACTTCGGTAGCTCAAGTTCTTGTAAGGGGTACCGGTGAAGTGGGAGTAGATTGCGCAGTTGACCAATAAAAAATTAGGATGTGTCCCTTTCCTAGTGTTTTAGTGGAATCTGTACTTTTTCTGTAACAGGTTTTATGAAGCGTGAAGCTGGCAGTGTTGGGGGATGTAATAAATATGCTATTCTCATTTTGAATGTACTATTTTTTTAGCTAATTTATTCTAAGTTTTAAATGTTTATGTTTAAGTGTTAAGTTTTCTGCTGTTTATGTTTCCATCGAACCATGGCCTTTAGATTTTGTTTGGTTTATCAGTGAAGGTGATCGGTTATCGTTAAGTGGATTTTTTTATCACTTGCTATATTTAAATTGAAAATATTTGTATACGCTTGATTTCTCAACTGGTTTTTGTTTTCAGTAAGGAAACTGTATCAAAATAAAACTTGCTGGAATCAGTAAGGATAAGTCTTTTAGTAAAAATAATTAGTTATCTTTATATTTCACGGTTCCACAGAGATATATTAAAAAATCCCTATCCAAATTTATGAATCTTTTCTGATATACAGTTTTTAAGACACAAAAGCTACCTATGTAAAATTTTTGACTGCAACACATGAATGTAATGTCTTTGAATGTGAAAAAATGACTCCTCAAATCTAACCTCTATGGTGGATATGGAGCAGGTATGCTAGCTAGCCATTTTTCCTTGCGCCGCTATTATTTTTGAAATAAAAAGTTTCACGATTTTGAAGCCTTTAACATCATGTACCTCAAAAATGAACACTGCAAGGCAAACATTTATATAAATAGGAAAATATTTGTAAATTTAGATGAGGAAATTGTTCTTCAAATTTAACATTTTACATGAAAACGGAGAAAGCAGTATCCTTTTTACCTCACAATCAGTGAGCCGATGCTACTCCCTATTATGTTCAGTATTCCTCGAATATTGCAGTCAATATACAGGACGATGCGGTCATAATGTCATTAATTTTAAGGGAAGATAGGAAAAAATGAGTTGTATGCGAATTCATGATTTTAAAATGCATATTTACGTTGGAAAAAAATATTTTCCCCTTTTCGAACCGCTTCTGACCACTGATCCACAAAAGTTTATCGAGAGGAATCTTGACCTACCGTAATATATCGGTCATTAACCTAGCTTTTAATACGTTTTACAGAACTTTTTACTTAGACACATGAATGAAATTTTTTTTTACATTTTAAATATTAACAAGTATTATTTATTTTTTAGTAAAAACAAATGTAAGTATAAGGATAATAACTGTTTTCGAATGTTAAGTTATCACAATTTAGTGTATTTAATATTGCGTTTTCACTATTATGTGACTTATTGCTTTTCAAAGAGTAGTATGGTACCTACCTATTTAAAATGATAATACGGCTAAAAAAATACTCACTTAGCCATCCATAGCACTTTGTTAATAAAATTGGGATCGGCTGCACTTTGATTTTGAAACCAATTGCAAAATTCAAGACCACTGGGGATATCAGCTGTTTCGCTTCAATGTTCGAGCGCTCTATAGTCCGCCAGCGCATTCCTTGTTGCGAATTAACGGGAGTTAAGGGGTATTTTGCTTATTTATTAAAAGGTCAGGTATTTTTTTTTCGACTTTTTGTCTTTATTAGGCCTTCCAAATACGTGCTTAAAATTAATGACATTATGACTGAATCACCCTGTATATTTACGAATGGAAATCAAACTAATCATTTGATTGAATAAAATATAAACTCCTTTTGGACTGACGATTCAATTATAAAAAGTAATGGATGATGTAATAACCTATGGTTGATTTCTTTTGCAAAAAAAAAACAATATTAATATCGATTATATGTTGACTTATAATGAATAAATTATGTAGTATAAAAACACTAAATCTCAGTTTCTTTCAATGCTCATTTATATAACCTGAAGTAAATACCAGTTATTGTCCGTGTAGCACCATAAAGAATAAATATTTATTTTTTTTGTTCTTTTTCTGAACCCTATATACATGCTTTAACGTTTATATAATTTCCTTCTAAATCTAAACAGCACAGTGACCAAATTCGAGGGTTGTTACTAAATGTCAAGTAATAACACTGAAACCTGTTTTTCAGGCAATACAATACACATTTTCCTTCTTATATCCTTCAACATTACCTTCATTCGGGGTAAATTCGAGGATGTAAGCGATTTTATCCGAAAATTCTCTCTTTTTTTTTTCGCAACTTTACCATGTTGCTACAAATTGTCAATTTATAAAACAAAGTTCGTAATAATATAAAAATATGCAGTATGTCCAACTTTATCTTTATTAATGAAATAATATTACTTTCATTTTGGACCACTGACCATGAATCCACTCGTTTATAATATAATAAAGGAAAGAAAGGTTTCTTTTTAATAAACAATTAGTTATAATCGGTAGCCAAACGGCCAAGCCGGACCTGTACCCCCATATCAGTGCAAGATAATGCCTGCATTCGGCGGCAGCACAACAGTGAGATAATTGTCCGGTGCAGTGGGCTGTGACCGAGCCGGCGTGACCTTGGGCGCGATTCGGTCAAGAGGTTGACGTCATCGACGTCGCCCTGCCCGAAAATATTGCATTGCAATTCTGAGATAGTGCATCCGAAAAAATCTTGCTTTGCTCGAGGTACACAGAAACTTGCTTGCAGTATTTTACCAGCGCACTCTACGATACGAAAATAAGAGAAAAAGTATTATGTCACCTTGAATTTTTTTCCAGATATCCATGCTATTCGAGATAAAATAATGAAATTTCGTACCGAGTATTATTGTTATATTGCGAACCGAATGGTTAGAAAAAATTCGTCCCTGGCGTCTCAAATGAGTGGGGGGGGAGAGCATTTATAAATAAATCTCACGTCAACTTTAACTTTTTCGTATTTGGTTGAAAAGTTTGCAATTGTGGACATTTTAAAATAAAAAGGTTCTCCTAACAAAATAAACAGACATTGTCTATTCCAAACAGTATAAACTAATTAAAAAATAACAATTTCCGTGTATATTTTTCTGGGGGTGGTAGGGACAAATTCAAATTTTTTCAACTTAAACTTTTAAAATTTGGTAATTGTCCTTCAATTACCTTTCAAGTCTGGAAAGGCACCTGAAATTCTTTTTCTCCGTGTTTTGTTAAAAAAAGTTCCTAAATTGGTAAAGCCTAGAATAGAAAGAGTTAAGTTGACAGAAAATTTATGAAAAATCTCATCGATTTTACTGATGATATTTGAAATTGGTCTATTACATTTATTTGGTACAAATTGCCAAAAAAAACATAACAAAAAAATCACTTATTCTAACTTGGAATAAAAAAGGACAACAAATCTCCCTTGTACTGAACATTGAATTTTTACTACTTGAATTACTTATATCTTCACATTTTCTCTGGCATATTTTGAAATCAACAACCAAAATATTCTCCTAGCCCCAGACAATTATTTAATGTAAAGTGTTAAGTACGTTGACTAAATTTAAGGGGTGATTCGAACACAAAAGTGTTATATGAACATAGGTCCGCAGATCGATAGTTTTCAAGATACAGGGTGTTAAAATTAAAAAGAAAGTCGCCATATTTGAATAAGATTTGATATGGAATAATGATTCTTAGGTTAAGGATTTAATTATTACAGATAAATATTCTGTGAATATTAATAAGGTTACTTTCATGAAAAACTCCAGAAGTTCCAAGTTACTGAATATTTTGAAAATTATGTCACTACTTGTAACTCCTTCCGGTGTTTCCAAAAGAAAAAATACCTGCCGCAGCTTTCTTGAATTTTTTTGAATATGACATAAATTTTTGCAATAATTACATACATCTTACCGAGCGTTTTACTTTTCAAAGCTCTCCCATTTGTCCTTTTTAGAACTTTCGTTGTTTGAAATTTTTTAGCACATCTGATATTTCACGTTGTCTTTGCTGACAATAAATTAGCAACAACACAGTTGGCATGGCTGACACGGCTTTTATTACAATTTTGATTTCATCGAATTAACTTCAAAATGTCAGTTGTGATTTTTAATTTCCATTACAATCTTTGTGCGAAATTTTCTTACTGGACACAATACAAATTTTCGGTTCAGAAAAATCTGAACAATTCGACCCTCTCAAAGCCATTCCTGGACGACCAAAACCAAATTCCCAGAGCTAAATTTGCTAAAATGGGTTGCCATAAAAAGCAACTTGTTTATAATTAATATGCAGATATTTATAATATATTTTTTGATATTTTTTGCCAAAATATACAATGCACAAAAAAACAGTCAGGATCAGCTTTTTAGCGGATTCAAATACGTATATATGAAACGATATTTTTATCTTAATTTTTAGCACTTATTTTTTTGAGAGTTTTTGGAAATTTTCATTTTCATGTCATGAAAGTTTATGGCTATTTTTTTTGTCTAGAAGAAATCTAAAATAATCGTTGTATACTGATTCAACCCTTCTAAGGTTCATTTGTAAAATTATTTTTTGTTTGACCTTGAAAGTACTTAGATTCGTATTTAAAAAAAAAAAAATCTGAAAACCCTTCTAAATCATTTCCGAAATGTACTGTTTTGAAGGTACTACTTGTTTGAATATCGTATCGACGTACCGTACGCCGTCGTTTGTTATTAACAGAACCATCAAGGCGCGCTGCGCGAATGCAGCTGCACCCGATGTGCAGTATCGCAAGGTAACAGGTAAACAAGATACCCGGCGCGTGCAATCTATAACGCAAATATTTTGCAGTCTGCTTTTGATTTTCGCAATGCGCTAATGAGTAAATCGAGTCGCAGGCGTTGCCTTGAAAGTTTCGTTGATCCTTGGCGCAAGTCTATAAATAAAAGTCCGATATTAAACACCAATTTAAATAGTAAATAGGTGTTAATCGATCGGTGGCGCAAGCGCTCTATTTCGCAAAACACCAAGTTGATTAACTGATACCTTTGTTTGCTTATCATTTACATTATTTGATTAGATATAGGTAATAATTGTATTATAGTTAAATTTTAGTTAATCCTTTATATATACAGGGTGATTCATTGATAATGTTACACTTAAGGGAATATTGATGACACTGACTTTATATTATGGCAATTCCAAAAATGATTAAACGTACAGGGCTGTGAAATATAAAGGTTTTACGTATACAATAATAAATAGAAAGGAAAGAAAATGTTAATTATAATTACATAATTAACTACAAAAGATTCTCGAAATAACCACTATAAACTTCGCTATATATTCTCAACCTCTTAATCAAATTGAATCTTACATTGAATTAAGTTCTCTGTTGCTCTTTGATACTATGAAATGAGTCTTGTGTTATTGCTCAGCTATTCTTGAATATTAACATACCTTTGTAAACTAGAAAGGTGATTTAATGTGGGATCGTCATTTTGTTGCTGACACAACTGTGATCTTGCAGGAAGATCTTGTGATATCAAATATTGGACTGGAGTTAGATGATACAGTTTCACTTTTTCAGCTGTCTGAAAGCGGAGGATAGCGCAAGTCGCAGCTGAGATTTGTGGTGTGTTTACATTTTTGCAATGTTTATTAAAATATCATATTGGTCTGTTTTTGTTCAAATGGTACATTATATATTTTTTTATCAATTCTTGAAGATATTTTTTTTCTGCGTTCAGCTATGTAAGGAAGTTTATAGTTTCATTAGAAATATTGCTAGAAAAACAGCAAAAAATGAACCCTACTTTTCGTAGCTTTATTCTGAAAAATTATAGCCAGCTGCGGAAACAAGCTACTATGTTTTTTAAAGTAACATATTTTATTTATTAATATTAATACGATAATAATATAACAATTTAAAATAATACTTATTTCAAATGTTCAAAATGACCTCCATTTGCTTCCTAACTCAGAATATCTCTGTTTATCACTCCTCTACAAACACATTCTAGTGTTTCTTCATTTAATCTCCGACATTCTACTCTTAATCTATTTTTAAGGTCGTCCATATCATTTAGGTAAGTAAGGCCAATGAAAGAAATCTATAGGAGTGACATCCGAAGATCTAGCAGGCCATTTAACATCTTTATCGAATGTTCTTCGTCTCTTGCCCTTCTGGGTTTAAAAACTCTTCTTTTCTTTTGAAAACTTCCATATGCCGACAAATTCCTGGCTAACTTTCCGAAAATTTTATCTGATGGAAGTTGTCTCTGCGGAAAACGATGTTGGTATAAATACCTGGCAGCTTTAGCGTTCTTTCGACCCTCTCCATAAATTAAAATCATATCTAGTTTTTCTTACTGTAAGTATTCATGTTATAATTTAGTTAATTTAGTCAATTATTTTGACAAATCGTTCTTTAGAAACGTAAAAATTCAGTTGTTTCCGCAGCTGGCTATAATTTTATGGAATAAAGCTATTGAAAGTAGGGTTCATCTTTTTTGCTGTTTTTCTGGCAATATTTCTGATGAAACTATAGACTTCCTTATATAGCTGAACGCAGAAAAAAAGATATATATCCAGAATAGATAAAAAAATATAACAGGGTGTCCGGAAATACCGTTCGAATAATTCTATGGGTGATTCTACATGTTAAACTATGAAGAAAAGTTCATATGAACATAGGTCCGCAAATGCGTCATAAGGTTGCTATGGCGATTCAAAGATTGCACCGGGATATAGGTTTTATTTTATATCTCTGGAACCGTTTCAGATAGCCATCTGAATTTTGGCATATGAATTGCCTTTAATAGTAGGTACTTTTCAGTGTTTTTACTAAATTATTATTTTAATCAGGGGCGTACCGACAGGGGAGGCCTCGATTTAATTTGTTCACATTTTTATTAAACGTCATATTTTTGCAGTTTTCTTTAGAAATTCTGATTCCGCGGTATAAATGACATAAAAAAGGTATTCTTGTAGAAAACCTGTCAGGCTAGCCGTTTTCGAGAAAATACTCTCCAAAGAAAATAGTGCATGCATGGTCGCCCAATAATAAAAATTTCTACATCAAAGTAGGCTTATGTCGGTGCTAAGTTGAAAATGGAAAAAGGTCAAATTACTGTAGTTACGGTAAACGAATTTGACATAAGGTTTAAAAATAAAGTTTATTCGATTATTATTGTGTTAATAACAGTGTAATTGAAAAAAATCATTGTTCTCGTCTTTCAAAAAATGCCGGAATACTCTTTTGCTGAAATGGCCGACATGCACTTCATGTATGGCAAAGCAAACGGTTGTGCTTTGGAAGCTCGGAGGTTGTACCAAGAAACTTTTCCAAATCGCCAGCTTCCTTCTGATAAACTGTTCAGCAGTTTACATCAGAGATTAAGAGAAACTGGTAATTTTACGCCAAATAAGAGAGATTGTGGACGAAACCGTACTACCCGAACGGCGCAGACAGAGGAAATTGTTCTACAACANAATTCAGATGGCTATCTGAAACGGTTCCAGAGATATAAAATAAAACCTATATCCCGGTGCAATCTTTGAATCGCCATAGCAACCTTATGACGCATTTGCGGACCTATGTTCATATGAACTTTTCTTCATAGTTTAACATGTAGAATCACCCCTAGAATTATTCGAACGGTATTTCCGGACACCCTGTATAGTGTGCCATTTGAACAAAAACAGTTGACTATAGCAATTTTGACATAATGTTACTATGGAGACGATCTAACAATGTCATTTGATTGAGTTTAGCGGCGATTTAAAAATATATATGGTTTGTTATAGCTATTTGTTAAAATAAAAGAGATACGAGGCCGCGAATATCAAACTGAATCACCCGATAATTATATCGGGTGAACAGTAAATGTCGGTAATTTTTTTTTCAATCCCTGGCCAGGGGTAAAAAAAGATTAAATAAAGGGATTTTTCAAGATGCTTAACTGAAAAGGGGGTAAGTGCGTCTTATAAAAGTTGTAGAGCTTAAAATTCTACATAAAAATGGTCTATTAGCTTTTTGTTGTAGTATTAAAATTAACAGAGTTAGGGTGGCTAGAAGTTGAGGGATGGTTTCAGAAATTAAAAAATCATAACAGTCAGAAAAATGAATGGATTTTATATATTTTTTAATTTTTAATAAAAAATGTATAAGTTTAAATTTTTTAATCGTTAATTTTTATGATTTAACACAAAAAAATAAAGAAAAGTTTCTTTCGTAATTTGTTTTACGACAAAGATAAAAAATCACATTCGCTTCGTGAAATTGTTGTGTGCAACTTAAGTATTATTTTTAGGAAAAAAACAAATGTAAATAAAAGTGGCTTTTTTCATTTCATATTAAACACAAATAGTTTTTTCTCGAAAACAGTTCATTTTATCAGTTTTAACCAAGAGTGCTTTTTTAGTTTAAGAACAAGTTATCTAAAAATATTATTTTTGTGCCCTTGTCGTAAATGGTGTGAAAAAATGACATTACTGTGCTACAGCTAGTCCGTCCCTGGCAAACCAAATAAGCCAAATTGTTTTCATGAGTAAATTTTTAAAGAATTTTATCTGTTATTCATCGTATTAAAAAATAATTAAATTACACAAAGTATTTTAAAAGTCAAAGAATCGATTTTCTTAGGCATCCTTTATGAGCCTGTATCTCCGTAGAGAAAATTTTTATAGGAACTTGTCATGTTGTTTTAACATCCCCTATATACATCCGAGAGATTGTCCACATATTCTGCGACACCCTGTATAGAAATGTAGAAATAATTATAGATTTTAATTTGGAAGAAAGCAGAAATAAGTATAATAAAATTAAACAGCGGTACAAGGGCGGCATTTCTTCATCCTTTTTTTGTTCTACTTGAGCTATAAAGCAAAAAACATATTACCATTTCAATTTCGTTTTCACAGGTACATAATTTTCGTTGAAATTGACGTAGACGCGTGTTTATTAAAATTAAGAGAAGTTACTACTTTTTCGCCCAGTCAAGTGATCCATGGCCTGAAAATCGTTAAATCCGGGTAATGTACCATAAACTTAAACTCTATATCAACGTATAATTTTTTTACAGATGCCCCGGGATTTTATTTCAGGCTTAATTCGCCCGTAATTATCATAAATAATCCGAGGTTAGCGAGCATCTGTTCATTCCAGCAAATTTTTAACTTGCAAGGCCGCCGTTGTTATTTTTGTAACACATACGGCTGTGAAAAATGCCTAATGACCTCAGATGTGCCCATGTGAAGGTTGCGTCGCCGTGTAGCACGTACGGGAATGTCGAGTTTACAATTTAAGTGCGTAAAATTCTAAAACTTGAGCGAGGGATTTCAACTTCATTTAATGACGATCGGTTGTAATGAATAAATTGGTTTCTTGGCATCTAGAATTAACGACGCCATTCTCAAGAAAAAGTGGTTTCAGCAGAGAAAAATTAAATATTTAATAGCTGAACGATTTATTGCTTAGCAACTTTATAATATTCCTGGCTATTATCAAGTATGACCGATAATTGCGAACTAAACTGAAATACACTTCTTTAAATCTATATATTTTTTGTAAAATAGCTGGTTGGCACTTTATTTGATAACGGTGAAATCTAGGTCAAGAGTGGATTTAAGTGAAGATATCACTAATTTTTATTTTTTAGATTTTTAATATGACCAATTAATAATTTAAGATTGTGTCAAAATTCCATAAAATCTCACATCTACAATATTTTTAAGAAAATTGTCAAAACGCTGAAATCATAAGAATTGCACCAAATGTTTGTTAACAAAAATTGGTTATGAATTCGATCAAAAAATAAAAAATGCAATAAATAAGAGCATACCGTAGTATCGCTGTCATTTTTTTCAACTTCGTCTTTTTAACACATCAATCATCACTTTCCTGTTCAGTCAAGATCTTTTTGTCTGTTACATCAGCATTATGTTAATAATAATCCCCGGGTATTTGGCAATGGCACTGAATTCAGTAATCTCCCTGACCTTCCCCTATTTCAGTCTGCTCCCCTTCTCCAATTATCCACGTCCCTTGGCATTGTGTCGAGGTGAGGCGGGCACCCCTATGTCGTCGCTTGACCGCTTCATTTAACATCGGGGCGAATTAGATTGATGGCGGGCATATTAGACACCATAATAATATAAGGGAGGCCATGGACGAGCCCATATTTCCTAAGAAATGAGTTTGAGATCCCTACGAATTCACATCAAATACAACCGTTGTTAAAAAAGTTGAAACTTATTATAATTAAATATTACTTTCTGGTAAATGATAAATATTTATTTATATTATTTTTTTTAAATCTGTGAAAGCCGCCACGCATCTGGAACGTAATTAAACACTGAGCACTGCCGGTTGTCGAATTGGTCTAGTTCTAGTTCGGAAGGCGCGGCTCTTAACATAGTCGTACTCAGCTCACTCTTCCAGGATTCATTTCAGTCTTACTAGACCATTCCGGCTATTCCATGCTTTTATTTTATAGGTCTGTATATTATAATCGTATTTTAATATTTATACAGGGCGTTCCAATGGCCATTAACGAAATAATTAAAAAAAAAATATGTACAATTATATATTTTTAATAAACTTTAAAAAGGCACATATTTGGAAAATGAGGTACTAGCAGCAGCAGCAGCATTCATCGTCTTGAGAGGAAAAAAAAGAGCAAGAAGAGAAAAAAACCTGTTTAGTACGGCTTTTCTTATTGAAGATAATTCGGGGAGAAGCAACAAATATTATCGTTGACGATAAATTAATTTGTGGTGGTGGTCATCTAAAAAAGGTCTTTTGCAAGTAGTGACTTATAGACACCAGTAAACAAAATGGCGCGGACTGTTTCAAAAAATTACGACTGAGGAAGCGTCATCTGTACATTTAATAAATAAACAAATAACTTGTGGCTGTAACCTGTGACCCGCGACTGATGATAAACTGTCCACATTAAATGAATCGGTCTCATTTTGTCGACGATTGTTGCTCAGTATTCTTTGAAGTTTACCGCAAAGTTAGAGCCAAACATGAGACAAGGAGGAACATTTGTTTAGTCGACATAAACAATTAGACACATATCGACGTATAGCAACTTTATTTCTTAAAACTACCCAACAATGATATATGTAGCTTCACATTTCTTTTGTCTGGACGCTTCTTTACATTTTTAGTGGATGTATTCGACTTGGAGGTGTCTATGTTATAGTTCTTCCGAAGTCAGTTGAACATGCATAAAAAACGAGCAATCAAATTTAATGAGTTTCATGGGCGTCCCTAAAAAAGTTTTCGGCTAAAAGTAGAAAATTATAATAATTTGTATATAATGTGTAGAAAATTTATATTATAATGTTCATTTGACCAACAACATATTATAATTATTTTATTATATTGATGGTAAATTTCGTTTTGTTCCATTTCAAAAGGTCTCCAAAATGCCATGTTGTAATAACATTAGTAAACCAAATATCCCTCTTATTTTTCCCTTTAGCAATTGTAATATGAATTATTAATAGAAGGGTGCCTATAATAAATTAAAATCATCTGAATCACACCAAATTCCGCATTCCCGCACTGCACTGCTAGGCGACTAGTCGACAACTGAATTTTGACAACGCAATGGACCAGAGAAACAGTGCGCATTGCTCTTTGCCCGCACGCTCATTCTTCAACTGAGCGTATACATTTCTACCACATGCACTTTTCGTTCGACCAGATCTGTATATGGAGATGGCTAAAGAAATGTGGGAACAAGTTTTTCAAATATTTCAATGCCGAGTTGCTGCTTAGCAACCGAGCCTGGTACATACCTTGAAGATATTGGTTCGTCAATTGACTTCGGAAAAACTATACTGTAAAACTTCATGTTTCTGAGACAATTACTGATCACATTAGGCTTAAAACCAATATTTATTTTTATACATCGTAGAAGTGCGGAACCACCATAAGTACGTTCTGCAAACTCTGAATAGTGAAAGGAAACAATCCGACTTATTTTTTAAACATTGTTAACTCTTCAGTCATAATGTAATTAATGTTAAGAGAAGATGAGGAAAAATGAGTAGAATACGAATACGCTATTAAAAAATTTTTAGAATACATATTTTCGTTGAAAAAAAAATTTTTCAAATCATTATTTAAACCCCTTTTTGGACCGCTCCTGACCTCTGACTCACAAAGATTTATCAAGAGTGAATCCTGACCTACCATAGTATGCGGTCATTAACCTAGCTTTTATTGCATTTTTAATGCGTAATAAAGACAGCTTTTTAGCTGGAAACATGAATAAGATATTTTTTTTTATATCTCAAATATTAACAAGTATTTTTTATCTATTTCTTAATAAAAACAAATGTATAAGGATAATAATTGTTATGTTATACAATTTAGTATTCTTAAGATTGCCAATGTATTCAGTACGCTTTATAATTGAGTATGAATCTTTAGTATTACATATGTTCAATTAATTATTCAGTTTGTAGTGCGTATACCTTATTGCTTTTCAATCAATATGGTTTATTGTACTTTCCTATTTAAAATGACACTACGGCTGAAAAAAACACTCACTCATTCGTCGAAATGTTTTTTATCGTAGAAATGTTTAAACATCAATATTTCATAATTTGGTATATGGTTAGTACGCACTTTTCCCGTAAAACTCTCGACAACTAATTATTTCAGTTACGAATATTAAGGAGTGTTCCATAGATGACGCTTGTTTCCCGTCCATCGAGTGTACGGCCTCCTTTACCGTCGCTCATCGCGCCACCAGTGAAATGAAAACCAAACACATCGTTAGCCGCATAGCCGGAGCCGTCGAAGGGCGCGGTCCCGGCCGACGTGACCTACGCCAAGCCAGCACCGGGCCGGGGTCATCCGTTCCCGTTGTCGCAGTCGGCCGCGTTGCAATCGGCAAACCGCCGCTGCCTGTGATGCACTGGGTCAATGCAGCCAAGCACTGGATCCGGCCGCCTGTGATTGCATCGCCACTCTTACTACGCTACTTAGAATCTCTCCGTGAATTTAGTAAAGTTTTGATATTCGATGATTTTATCAACGGTCGTACTCGATAGAAAATTAACACAATTATTGTTCAGGGTGAATCAGTAATAATAAAAAACAGGGAACGCGCCGACGGACTACAGAGCGTTCGAACGTTGAAGCGAAACAGCGGATTTCCGCGGTCTTCTTGAATTTTGCAATTGGTTTCAAAATCAAAATGAGCAGGTTCCCAACTATATTAACAAAGTGCTATGGACGAATGAGTGCTTCTTAGCCATACTCGCATTTTAAATAGGTACTCTTTGAAAAGCAACTCTCTACTCTTTGAAAAGCAACAAGTCACTAGGTATACGTACTACAAACTAAATAATTAATTGAACATAATAAAATTCATATTCAATTATAAAACATAGTGAAAATATTAACTATAATAAAAATACTAAATTTGAAAACATTTGAAAACAATTATTATCCTTGTACATTTGTTCTTATTAGCAAATAAATGATACTTCTTAATATTTAAAATGTAAAAAAAAAATTATTCATTCATGTGTACGTAAAAAGGTCTGTTTTTTCCTTATCGTTCACTACGGATTAAAAATGCATTAAAAGCTAGGTTAGTGACCGAATAATAGGGTAGGTCAAGATTCATTCTTGATAAAGTTTTCTGGGTCAGCGGTCAGTAGCGGTCCGGAAAGAGGTTTAAATAATGATTTGAAAATATTTTTGTTTCCTAAATTATTAATATTTTAAAATTGTTTTAATGGCGTATTCGTATTTTTTCCTATCTTCCCTTGAAATTAATTGAATCACCTTGTATATTGGTAGCGCAAAATAATACAGGTGCCTATTGTGTTTAAATATTATTTTTATAAATTAAAGTGCAACGAGGATTGTCAGTCATTTGAGGCAAAATAAGAGAAGTCTATTTGATGAGTCGAAACAAAAATAAAAATATCGAAAATCAAGTTATACAGTGTTGTCCTAAAACATCCCCAATATTTTCAGGGCGGAAAATACATCTAAAAATAATGGTACCTTCTTGTACAAATTCTTTCTGAAAATGGATAATTAGGAAAATGATAACATCCCTACCCTTCATTTTAATCGCGAGGTTCAGCCCAAAAGTCGAAAATTTGTGCGGGGGAGGGGGCGGCATAATATTATTCGATGGGCTGCATTTGCGCTCAGGAACTTCTTAAAAACCTAACCACTATTCAGTGCAGGCATCAGGGAAATCTGGAATCAAATATTTTAGCATTAGAGTTTGTTTCGTTTTTGCTTATTTTATTTACATTATTTACTATTTCTTTTTATTCTATTTTTAAATAAGATCATTAAGTCTTAAGAATCTCTACTTCTTAATGTAAAATCTGTGGTTTTCGACGCTTCTACTGGCGACTAGCCGTAAAACAGGCTCAAATGGTAACTCTCGTTGAAACCATGCGTTATCTGTAGTGCTTTGTATTGCTTTTGCTCCGCTACTAAACTCTGATGTTTTGATTACGAAACCGACCGGTATCAGCTTTTGAAAGTATTCTCCCGTACTAAATGCAATTGTGTAAGAAGACGACATTTTAAAGATAAGAAAACCACGGATAGTTTTCTCAGTGTACTCGATTATTTCATTAACAACAATTAAAACCGCATGTAATGTGGTAATAATGTAACCAGTAATAAAAATACAGTCTATTCACGAAGAGAATTGCAAGAAAATATATAAAAAATGAAAATAATCTTACGAAAATTCTTTTTTTTTCAAATGGTAACTGCAGGACATTTTCAAACATATGCGATCAATGTTATGAAATTTTATAATTATACTCATACATAAAATTGAATTTCTCGAAAAATTGGAGTAAAAATGAAAACGTTTGGATATGATAGTATCAGCTTTCTCTAATAACTATCCTTTACACAAGAAGTGGGATTTGAATAATATTGCATAAGTGTATTAGTATTTAAGACGGATTTTTTATAGTTTTGATATGAATAATACAAAAAAAATGTTCCAAATAAAAGTTCTTCGCATTTTAAAGCTATTTTCAATTCTACAATGTGTCTCTTTTCTTCGGTACGTTGCCCAACTGCGTATTTTCATGACACATACAGTCGGAAACTTTATTAATCCAAGAACATTTAAATACTGTGTTCGCTCCTTAAAACTAATGTGTTCTGAAATATCGGTTATTATTGTTATTAATTACACAGATACACAAAAAAAAGTCCAAACCAAAGAGACCCACTTATCATTTTCGAAGGAATTCGATACGCTAAACACGATCCTGTAGTCAAAATTCATTACTTGCCGATGACTTCCGGAGAAAAGTGAAATTTTTTGGTGAAAACTGTCCCAAATGTGGTTCAAAACTGATTTTTTCTATGAATTTTGTACAAATATATAATTTTCGTAGCATTTTGGGCAGTTCACCCAAATAGTGGATTTTCTGAGCTATATAGAAATCATGGTCAAATTTTACATGGAAAAATTGTTGAAAAAAATCAGTTTTGATCCCTATTTGGGCGTTTTCAACCAAAAATTTCAATTTTCTCCGAAATTCATCGGCACGTCATGACTTTTGACTACAGAACGGACATGATATGTGGATCTCTTGGGTGTAGACTTTTTTTGTATGCCTGTGTTATTTAAAATACATTGTATGGTAGTAGGTAGTACAAAAATGGGGAATTATATTTGCGTTTCCGATCATCCTGTGTAATAATAATCTTTTGGATTTTTTTCCTTTTAAAATCCTTAACACTTCTTAAATAAATTCAAATAAACTAGTTGACGTTTTGATCAATTTTGAACCAGTAGATGACCTATTAATGTTTACATAAGACAATTTCATTTTCCGAAACAGCAAGATTCCTCAAATCAGACCTCACACTTGGAACATATTCACAAATTATATATTATCTCGCACGCCTACACTCGAAACTAGTATAAATACACAACGTATTTTCCGCGTAAGAAGAGAAAAATCTGCTATTTTACAAGTACATGGGAGTGACGACCCCAATGATTACATTCAAGTCTATCTTCGCTAGTCGCGTGCGTATTTCAAGATTCCACGATGACGCAATGCCTATTTTGTCCCAACGAAACCGAGTAATAAAATTACAGCCTGTCTGTATGAATAATCCGTCCAGAAATACGCGCTAGTTTGGTACTAAATTAGTGTAACATCCGCCAAGTAACATGGTCGTGCCTGACCAGAGGGCGTTGCCGCTAAGATTAATCTACTTGGAAAAAAAAGTAAATATCGTTTCATCGTCTAATAGAGGAGATTGCCGCAAATGGGAGCTATTCGTCTGCTAAGCTGGGTTCACACGAGCGTATTTTCTTTCATGTTCTCGAGCAAGTTTTACATCTGATTCACATTTTGTTACACTTTGTTGTCTGTACAAAAACATTATCCTGTTCCTAGTATAGTTATTTAAAAGAACGTTCGTACCGATTTTTTTCTATGGCGCCCAACGCCATATCTTTTCCAAAATGATAACGTATTGCACTGAAGTATGGTAAATAACTATGTCGTTGTTGTTAGTTTTCGATCATCTGCCAGAGGTCTCAGTTAAAATTTTTAAGAAAACTTTTTTGGAGTTAGGTTTTTCACAATATATCTCGCATTTTAGAATGTAATTACGCAAAAACGTAATTTTGTTAAAATCTCTAAAAAGGCGCTGTTTTTTTTTAAGATGAAGACAAGGTTAACCACCTTATATTCCTTTTTGCTTCTTTAAAAATGTTACGAACCTTAAAAAAATAAACAGTAACGTACATACCTGTATATAGCATCTGCAAAAATTTGATTTCTTTAAAATTCTTTAGAAAATTTTATTTTTTGGTGTTCTATTACTTCCCATTTTTTTTGCACTCATTTCTGGAACACCTTGTATGGAGTGGGCTTAAACTGTCTCCCGGCTAGGAGTACACATTTTTGAATAAACATTTTCCCAAAAATTGATACTACAAGAGAGGCACCATAAGAGTATGATAGATGTCAGACATTTCGCAATATCTTAAAACCTTGGAACCTTAGATATATTTGGAAATAATCAATTTTAGAAATGTTATGGATCTTATTTTTTGTGTTACAAACACATTGTAAGTTCCCCACTTACGAATGGACGCAAAAAACGCAAACTATTGAAATTAGAACTTATTTTAAGAAAAAAAAATATGTTACATCAAAAATATATCTTAGTAGTCTGTAAGATCGCCTCATTTTTCAATCAATTGGCTAACGCGTCTTGGCATCCCTTAAATCAAGTTATCAATAAAATAATCAGGCATATTATCCCACTCTTCTTGAACAGCTGCAGTCAATTCCTGGAGGGTTGTAAGAGCGTTTTCGCGATTGGATATTCTCACACATGTTCAATAGGATTCATGTCCGGTGAGTTTGCTGGCCAGTCCATTCTTTGGATATTGCCTTACTGCAGCATGTTCTGTACGATGCAATGTGGTCTGGGATTATCGTCCTGAAAAATGAAAATTTCTCCAAATTCGTTGCACAAAGGGTGAACGATTGGTTCAATAATGTTTTCAGCGTATATGATATATTTATTTTTATTCCCTTTTAAAAAGTTTTTGAAGAGTATTGATCTCTGTTACTGTTAGAGAAAAACGTAGACACTCTTATTTAATTTAGGTAAATCGCAACGTTTTCGAGAAATTTAGGTGTACATATATGACAGTGCATTTGAAATATAATAGTATTTCAAATTTCATAATAGTGTCGGCCATATTTGCATTAAAATGTCAGCAATCGTCCAGAGTGATGATAAATAAATTCAATGACTTGCTTTTTTATAGTAATTCGTTAATACTATGAATTTAAAGTACGTAGTTTTTCGGTGAAGAAAATAAACACATCAGAACTTTTCTTGTTTCATAAAAATACCCTAAGCCTAAATTTAAAATTTCTAGTTATTTAAAGTTCTTCAAAAATACGATTCATGTCTCATCTTTAAAAAAACGTGTCGTTTATTATCACTTTTCGGAAAAAGTTCAGAACATTTGTAAAAAAAATTAATTGGGTGCACAACTGGTTTAAACAAATGACAAACGCCTAAGGATAATTTAAAAAGAAAACATGTCACTATTACCAATTTTTAAAAACCACTCGTACACCACTAGAAAACTGATTTTTTACAAACACCCTCTAAACTTAACTTTACCAGAATTAACTAATAAATAATTAAAAAAAAGACCCAGAAACGGAAAGTTAATTTAGTCGAGAATTATCAAAAACAATAATCTAGAACCAACAACAAGAACCGATTTGAACATCCTGCCTAGGGGTTCTGACAGCGGGTCCGCCCCCACAGAGTCTAGCCCGAGAGCAACAAGAGCAAATCAAAGATTCCTAGCTAATGTAAATGTAATATAAATCTGTAACAACCCGAAAAATCATCGTTGTTTAAATCTATACTATTTCACCTAGAAGAAAGTTTCTTAAAATTCAATTTGACTATAATTATTCAAGTTCCTTAACGATAAGCAACTAAACGGCTCCCCCAGAACATCGAAAACAAGCTCAATTTAGCACAATTTAAATCGATAGGAGGGAGATATGGTAGAAGACGCCTCCTTGTTGATTTTGCTAATTACTCCCTTGAATAATAGGCATCAACTCGGTGAACCGGTTACTTCGCTAATATAATAAATTTACTAACCCTCCCGCAGCTTCGCTTTATAGCCGCCAATCTATCTCGTCTGGTATAAAAATGTAGGTCACACATAAGCACAATGAGCGTTGTTTCGAAGTAATATTGCAATATTACTATAATACATTGCTTTATAACCAAATAAAATGTGTTTATATATTTCATGACCTAGTTTCTCCCCGTAGTGATTCAATAAGCGAATTGAGTATTTATTTTCAGCGTGCTTCGCATTTTTAAATAAATCAAATAGGAATTACTTCAGCGCTTCGTGCAGGAAGAAGGAAAATATTTGCTCTGCCTCATTTAACCATAAGACCTTGAGTTGGATTTAAATCCGCACACATTTTCCCATTGTTATTCATTTACTAGGTACACGTGCGAACAATAAAAAATTTTATTTAGCAAAGAAAAACGAATTTCGATAAAACCGTCCTTGCAAAAACTTAAGGGGTGTTTACTCTACTCAAAATAAACAAAAAAAAGAGCAATGATGGATCTTATGGATTTAACGATCTCTCGCTGCCAAATTCTGTTTTCCAGATAGTTTTAGCACAGCATCAGCAGAGATGCAACACAAGCAGCGACGGCGGACTCTCGCTTTCGACGTCGGTATCGAGCTGGTTCTAGAAACAACTTGCGCTTAGAATAGTCCGCATAACCCACTTTGCAGGGAGCTCGCCTAGTCTAGCCTAGTTCTCGCAAATAGTCGACGTTTTAATGGAAAATTCTTGGAAATTCGAACAGGTGACGCTCGTATGTCACTGCGACAAACGATGGGATTTGCTGTAATATACGAGGTGGCGGGGTGTTTCATTGAAAAGGGGACACAATTTGAAGAGAAATTGTTGAGGTAAAATTTTGGCAATTGGGCCAAACGTGCCTTAACCAGGGGTCCTCAAACTGTTCCAGTGAATCGAGCTGCTTAAACACATTACGGCACCCTATCCAGGTTTTTCAATAATTCAACTAATGAAAATATAATAAAGTGTTAAAATGCACAGTGAAATAAGTCGTTTTTTGATGGAAATGCTTTCAAAAAATTTTTCATGTTGGAGAAATTATTTTTTTGCTACTTTTTCTCCGAAATTATTTTTATAGCGTAACCTTGGTTTCCTTCGTTTTTTGGGAATTTCAGTGTTCATGAAAGGAATCGTTTGCGTCAAAAGCACCAATTAATGATGTAAATGCGATTATATTCTAAACGAAACCAAAAATCTCACACTAAAAAAAATTTTAATCAGTCAGTTTTATCCAAATCTTCATCAGCTTCATGCCTGCATTTGCATAAAAGTCAGTGAAATTTTGTTTTGTTTAAATTACTATGAAATTTCCAAAGTGGGATTAATTCAAGAGCGATTTTCTCAGAAACCGTTAAAGATAACGATTTGAAACAAGAGTACCTTTTTAACGTAAAACAGTTCGGGAAAACGGAATTTGCTGTCCAATTTGTTAAAAAGTCAAAGATGAAAAAGTTACACACGCAAAGTACCAAGGGACACCCGTACCCACCCCAATGGACCTTGTGGAAATAAAAGGATTAGTCCATCAAATTGCTCATCAAAATTTAGCTGTGTATACCAAATTTCATTCATTTATCACAACGCGATTGAGAGATATTGCAAAAAAATGATTTCCATTCCTCCCTCTTCAATGGGTCCCTGTGCCCTTAGGAAGCATTTCCGGACCCATGTTCATATGAACTTTTTTACTTAGTTTTGATCATAAAATCGGCTTGTTCAGGGTTGGCAGCTAATTATGAGACACCCTATATATTCGTCAGACGTTCTAACCATTCTGGAGACAAGATGAACACCGCTTTTATTGTATAAAATAAAAATTCCTGACACTTTCTGAAATACTCATGGAAATGAAGTACTTATACATTAATTTTTATACTCCATACTATACTCAAAATTTAATCTGTACTGCATAAATTTTTCTCCGCTACGCCGAGTGCATGTGGAAAACATCATTCATTCTCGACTGTTTACTGACTAACACCGGCTCGTAGAATTTGACCCCAAAGGTCAGCAGTAAAACGTTAAAGCCAGATGCTGGTTGGTAATGGGTTATTTTCAGCCGAACTTAATTGGTTTCGATCAATTATTTTTATTACCCCGGCAGTAAGCTTTTGAAATAGCTCTATTAGAGCGGGAAAAGCCGTCATCGAGACAAGCAGTAGTACAGCGAAAAAACATACATTTACAGCACCACAGCACTGTATCATTTCACAAAAAGACAATATAGTTGAAAATAAGGATCTAGAATTTAAATTAATTACATTTGTTCACTAATAATTTTCACAATAAAAGATGCACTTTTCTTGAACTAGCAATTTCTCTTGTACTACTAATAAACGGGATAAAAACACGCCACGCATTTGCGACTACAACTATTTACCTTTTTTTATGTAGTATGTAAGTCTGGGTCGATTCCAGAGGTTGCCAATAAACTTTAACAACTGCGATTATTATTATTACTATTAATTTTAAGCACTGTTTTGTAGTTTCAATGTTCCATCTCAAATTTTGTCAAAAATTTGCAATGCCATGCATAAAAACATCTGTGTTTTCTCAAAATCTCTGCCAACAAACTAGAATACTAGAAAAAACAAAAAACTGGATAAGATGTTCTCAGTGATTTCTGTTTTAGGTCACAAAAACCCCTTATCAAATTTCATTGATATGTCAAAAAATTATTAAGTTATCTAAAAGAATTAAATAAAAAAATCGTCTTTGAAGGACGACAGTTTTTTAAGGAAGCAAAATTCCAAAAACAAAGCTACCCTTGAAAGATGGACCGTTCGCTTCCGGACATCCTTTGTATGAATTCATTTATTACAAGTGCGTCGCACAATGTGAAGAACTACAGCAATACACGAATTTGTTAGAAGACGTTTTTTCGCAGCAGGAGATTCATTAATTATTTATTTATTCCCCAAACAAATTATGTTGCCTACAAGAAAAAAATGTTTCCGTGAATCAATAATACCTACATTTATTTTCATAAATTTGTATTGAAATATTGAATGAAGCTATTTTTCTTTCACGACGAACAGTTAAAATTTGGACAGAATAATGATATAAAAAAACTAAAATATTAAAAAACAAAGAACAGTAAAATGTCACCTTTAGGGATATCAATGTGATCATTGTGATCGTATCTTATTTGAAAAATGACATTATTATCACCAGAAACCCAGACTGATTTATCACTATAAGTGGGACAAAACTTGTAGTACTATGAGTAGGTAATTAATTATTGAGATCTGTTATTCCTAGTAGAAACAATAAACTGAAACAAAGCCAATAAATTGGATTCATGCACCAGATCATTTAAAATGTATTAATCAAATGTTAATGTTGCTATAACACGCTTGTTGTACAAAGTATTCATTGCAAATCCGAAACAAAGATCTCCACTGCGAACAAAACGATTATCTGACGGTTTTCGAGTACCTCTAGATCGATTATCTTGAAAATTTACACACCCATGGTTTTTAAAGTGGCGATTGCGAATAGGGTAACACGTTCCAGTCACTTCTAAGTGGCGCTAGTTACACTCTCCTGATAGTGTAAAAGTAAGTTTAAATTTTTTGTTCTTCGAAAATCTGAATTTCCGGCAAGAAATTGTTAAACCCAGGTCAATTCTAGCAAAAGAGGTAATAGCATCGATGTACTTAGAATTATATCAAAATAATAGACAATCCTCATGTCCAAAGTGAGATGTTATAAGTATTAACAGTATAGGCGAGGAAAAAGAGCTGGGAAATGACATTTCGCGACTTTTTGTCACGAATATATTATTTTCAAGCGAATTTTGCTTTTTTAACGGCAGGATTATGAATATTATCGTCATTTTCAAATTTGTTGTTCACCTCCCTAAACAGAGATTTTAACGAAAACCTCGAAAAAGGTCAATTTAATGTTGTCAATTTGTTTACATAAATCATATTTTTAATTCTTTTTGAGTAAATATATTTTTTTTATAAATAAAACATTAGTTTTTCTGAAATAAAAAATAAAGGTAGCAACCCCCAAACACAGAATCACTTGCGAAATATTTGTTTTTATCATAAGTAATTTCCATTTTGTTTCATTTCAAAATATTGATTAGAACCCCAGAAATTTTGAAAAAACTGTTTTGGGGGGCGAACTTTGAGGGTGTATTTCACCCCGTAAATATGTTTTTCCGCCGATAAAAAAAAATACGGGTATCTTTATATTTTTTAGAGTAGATTGAAAAATAAGAATTACAAAATTCATTCGTTTTTCTGCTTGTTATGATTTTTTTAAATTTCTGAAATCTTCCCTTAAATCCTAGCCTCCCTAACTCTGTTAATTTTAATAATACAAGAAAAAGTCAAGAGACCATTTTTATGTAGAATTGTATGCTTTACAACTTTTATACGAAACTTTTTTTCTAACCCTTACCCGTTTAGAGTTATCTTTGTTTTATCTTTTTTCACCCTTGGCCGGGGGTTGAACAAAAAATTATGTCACTTATTGTTATAACATTCCTCAAACTAACTCATATAAAAAATTCAGGCAAGTTCACCAAAATTTCGATTTAAAGGCTTATTTAATTGGACCATTATGCACTTAACATACTTCCACAAATAAAATATTTTTATCTGGGAAAGTACTCGGGTTGCGGTTATGGTGACAGTTTTTTTTTGCTGCTACCAACCTAATTTGTTTAACAATACGTCAACTTTGACAGTCTGTAACTCCGTTGTTTTTCAACGAAATCTTGACGATTTTTTTTACTTAAATCTCTTCATAAGCTTTCCGAATATGTTATAATATATAACTATATCACGCGCGTGCGTCGTATATTTCATTTTGCAACTAAGGCTAAAAAATAAAAATAAATTTCAGGTTGCAAATTTGAAATTAAAAAAAAATATAAATTTCAATATATTATTATGAAATCTACCATGAAAAAAATCGGTGCGATTGTGGAAGATGCTCGGGATCGTTCAGACTAATAATTAGTTAATTTGTTTATAAGGCCATAACTTTTAAACTATTCAACTTACCGATTCCAGATTTCGTGTGAGTTATTAGACAGTGATATGGAATGAGAGGATGCGATGCCAAAACGTTCTGGTAATAATAACGTAGTTTATAAATGTTTAATTCAAAAGTCATAAATAAACTTCTTCTGTCTATAACTTTTGATGTAATCAATATTTTTTGACGCTCGAGGGCTAGTTTTGTAGGTCGTTTGAAGACGAAAAAAAGTACTTTCCTGTTTCCTCGTGAATTTACGTAAAAATTATACAATTAACCAGCCTGTAAACAATCTTCCCCCCCATTTTTATGAATCTGGAAACTAATATGTTACTGTACATAATATTTAGCATCTATAGTGACAAATTCAGCTTGCCGAAACAAGTCGTGTCCAACTCTGTATTTCCTGGCCTAAGTAGTCCAAGAAGATGTTTTAATACGGATTGGAGAAAATATAAGATAGACGTAACGCCGAATCTCAGCTACTACTTGATGAAACTCTATGCCCTCCATTTTCAAAACATTAATAAAAAAACAGTATCCGTGTCATCTAACTCCAGTCTAATATTTGACACCAGATCCTCCTGTGAGATTATGGTTTGCACAATTTATGTGTTAGCAATAGAATGACGATCCTACATTAAATCACCTTAAATCTCTAGTTTGCGAAAAGTATGTTAATACAGTTGGGTAAAAACACAAGAAACAAATAGTATCAAAGACCAAGAGGGAACTTTGTTACCTAATTGTCAGATTTATTCGAATAAGATGTTGAGAAAACACATCGAAGTTAATGATTATTAATCATAATTGTAATTTTTTTAGTTTTTCCCAATAAAATGTTCTTTCCTCTCTGTCTATTAATGGGTTTGTATTAATCTGTAATGTTTTCATATTTCACAGATTAATTCGACACAAATAGTTGTTTAATTTAATTTTGATCTATGTCTCTAAAACCTTAAGGGCGCTATATTCTTTAAATAGTGTTTTCCACAAAGACAAATAATTTCAAACATTTAATAACTGAATAATCTAAAGCTTATCAAATAATAGGAATGTTATGTCATGCCATCTGGGTATTTTCAAAGACGCCGCAGTAAAACGAATAAACAGGTAAAAAAAACGAAAACGAGAAAGGTTTTAGGTACTGAAATCTACGAAAATACTAACTTTTTTACTCCACATGTAAATATTCTTATAACATTTACTTGCTTAGTCCTATATATAAAATTGTTTACTTTTATTTATAAGTACGTGAAAATAATTCTTAAAATGTGGGGTTAGGATAACACCAAACGCATGCTTTACAAACGCTTTTTTTTAGTTATTATTTTATTTGAGTAAATTTAAATAGTAACAATGAATAAACAGAACATCAAGGATTTTATTTTTATGCTTACACGTTTTACTTTTTAAGATTTCAGTACCTAAAAACGCCAGAAATTTGACTATTTCTCGGCCAGGGATATGGCCACCTTAAGGTTGTTTGATTCTAAAATGATTGAATTAGATGATTTTTACACTGGCAGGAGAGAGTAACTAGCTCCCCTTAGAAATGACTGTCACCGGTTTCGTCATGGCCATCTTAAAACCTATATTTTCAAGATCATCTGTCCAGAGACCAGAGATATTCCTAAAACTCGAAAATATTTTTTTGACTTTAACTCTCTGTATCCATCCAATTGACGTAATTTAACGTCAGCAGTTTTCCCTTAAGATAAGTACAATTATTAATAAATCGCCCAGTATGTAACATCTTTAGTCCACGTTCCAGTTTTCGGCATTTCCGAGGCGAACTCGCCACCCGCGATCCTTAGTGCACCGAGAGCAGTCGGTGGTCCTGCTGAATCACGGCTGCAGTGAATTATGCCGAGGTCGCATCTCCGCCAACGCATGCCCGCTGCAGCTGCATCCCCTGCACCAGATCCTGCCCCGAAGGGCATTAAAACCGTGCACTCGGCACACCGGAAAATGGGTCACTAGGCCAAACCGGAAATCCCTCTACTACGCACTACTCCCGAGCCGAGCGGGGCCGGTAATTTATTCATAACGCTCCCAAGGACGGAACGAATCCTTCCAGTAAACAGGGTGTATGCGCGCCGCGCGACTACGTGGGGATTACCAGATCGCGGTTTAATTGTTTTGTATGTACGCGAACGTGGGTGTTTTTTTTTGTTTTTACCCGGCTATTGGTCGTGGCCCAGTTTTAAAGGCTGCCGGTGCGGGAACTGAAATGGAAGCAGGGAAAACAAAAGATGTAGAGTTTGCTAAGTTCGGGTAGGTGCTTAAGCTAGACTCACGGAGAGTTGTAATGTTTAAAGACTGAAAGTATATATTGATTTGATTACTTTCCTTACTAACAGTAGCAAAACATAAATAATTTTAATTTGTTTATCTTATTTGCTAACAAATTTTAAGACATAAAGGACTTTGCTTATCAATTTTCTTCTCTGACAAGCGTCAGAACATCAAAAATTTTGCGCTTATGACCTTTCTTTACTGGCAAGTATCAGATCACAAAGAATTTTACTTTTTTTTCTTTGTTAATGGACCGTAAGGCACAACGAACTTTATTTACATCTTCAATTTTCTTTGCTGAGGAACACCAGAACACTGACAAGTGTTAGATCACAAATAATTTTAATTTTCTTATCTTATTTTCTATCAAACCTTAGAACATAAAGAACTTTGCTTACCAATTTTATTTTCTAACAAGCGTCAGTACGTCAAGAATTTTGCTTATGAACTTTCTTTGCTGGCAAGTATCAGATCACAAAAGAATTTTACTTTTTTTTCTTTGTTAATAGACCATAAAGCACAACGAACTTTTACATCTTTAATTTTCTTTGCTGAGGAGCACCAGAACGCTGACAAGTGTTAGATCACAAATAATTTTAATTTTCTTCTCTTATTTGCTAACAAACTTTAGAATAGAACATAAAGAAATTTGCTAATCAATTTTCTTTTCTGACAAGCGTCAGAACGTCAAGAATTTTGCTTGTAGACTTTCTTTGCTAGCAAGTGTCAGATCACAAAGAATTTTACTTTTTTCTTTGTTAATAGACCATATAGCACAACGAACTTTATTTACATCTCCTATTCTTTCTGCTGAGGGCCACCAGAACGCTGACAAGTTTTAGATCACAAATAATTTTAATTTTCTTCTTATTTACTAACAAACTTTAGAAAATAAAGAAATTTGCTAATCAATTATCTTTTCTGACAAGCGTCAGAACGTCAAGAATTTTGCTTGTGGACTTTCTTTGCTAGCAAGTGCCAAATCACAAATAATTTTACTTTTTTCTTTGTTAATAGACCATAGGGCACAACGAACTTTATTTATATCTTCAATTTTCTTTGCTGGGGAGCACCAGAACTCTGACAAGTGTTAGATCACAAATAATGTTAATTTTCTTGTCTTATTTGCTAACATACTTTAGAACATAAAGAACTTTGCTTATCTATTTTCATTTCTGACAAGCGTCAGAACGTCAAGAATTTTGCTTATGAATTTTGTTTGCTAGCAAGTGTCAGATCACAAAGAATTTTACATTTTGTTTTTTTTTTTTTTGTTAACTGTCTAGAAAGCACAACGAAGTTTACATCTTCAATTTTCTTTGCTGACAAGATCTTAGATCACAAAGAATTTTATTTTTGTTTACCAGCAAACGATTACTCTTTCTGACAAACATCAGATCTCAAAGAATTCGAACTAGCAAATGATAGAACACAAAGAATTTTACTCTACAATTCCTCTTTGCTGATCACAAAAAAAATATATTTATTTTTACTTTGCTAACAAGCTATAAAAGACGGAATGTTATTTTTGAACATATTTTGTTGACAAGCATTAGATTACAATTTTACTCTTTTTTTTCAATTGTTAACAAACAATAGAACATGACGAATTTTACTTTTCAACCTTTTTTCTTGATAAGCACCAGGTCACATATTTACTTTTGAACTTCCAATATTGACAAGAGGCACGACATATCGAAAAAAAATGTAATGAATCATTTTCTTTACACAAGCAAAAGAATTGAAATTTTTAATCTGCTGACAAATCCAAAAAATTTAAACCAATTTTTTTTCCTGACGGACGTTAGAATTCTAGAAAATTTAAATTTTCATTATCTTTACTGAGAAACATCAGAATTGTACATATTTAGCGTCGTTCAGTTAAAGTAAAAAAATAATGCCAAAATATGTAAACATTTTATGAAGTTAGGTCTGCAGAGTGTCCCGAATTACATACGCCAAATTAAGAAAAAAGTTCATATAAACGTGGGTAGTAGAACAGTTTGTTTTCGAGACACAATTTTTTTTTATTTCGTTGACGAAAACAAACGTCGATAAAAAAGCAAATTTATTTGAAATAATTGCTTGGGGATAAACTTAACTAATGATGGGCAAAAATTATACACAATGACGAAGACTAAAAAAAGTTACTATAATTTTTTTTGTGAAACGAATGGTTTTAAAGTTATTTTTTATTCAACTGTCAATATACAATTTATGTTTGGAACAGGTTGTGCAAAATATATTTTAACCTGGATTTGGAACAGAAACTTATAGAAAAAAAAAATAGCTTCCCTATCATTTATTTGAAATAATTTGTTCAATATTCAAGACCTGCTATTAATTTGTGTACTGATGTCTTGATTTTTACTATAAAGTATCGAAAATTACAGTTATTTCGAAAACCATACCTACTGAAAATTTATTAGTTGATTTATTTTAATAAATAGAATGCTATTCTTCCAAAAAATTTTACAAGTTGATTAACCCCCATTCGTAATACTTTATTTATAAAGATGACACCACTTCCGCCATATCTACGCCACTGTTTGCTTTATATTTTTTTGGTACTACCATTAAATTATGTCTATTCATCCTCGCACTACGTCTGTAATTCAAGTTTATATTTCAAACAATTCCGGAATTATTCAAAAAAATTCAATTTTTTGTTAGAACTTTGTAGGGACGTACTTTTGTAAATAGGCCCAACTGTCCAAAATTTTGGTAAGAAAATTTTCATAGTTCTCTTTGCTTATTACCGCAGTATCCACCTGTATATTGTGAACATGAAATGACTTTCTTGAGCAGGCTATTAATAAAAATGGAATTCCGCAATTTCCAATTCTATCTTCTCATACGGAAAAATTCATACTGTGGCGTTGCCGCCGCCGGCACTACGGTTGCGTCCCCGATGTCGATGCCGGAGCGGGCAAAAAGACGACCGGGACGAAACGGGAGCGCAACGGAAATGGAAAGGGGGCGGCGAGGAAGGGGGCGGCGCCGCGGCGGCGGCGGCGCTATGCATCGCCGGTATTCAGGTCACAGACTGCATCGGGGCGAGCGAAACCGATGTGGGTGGACGACGGCGGTGCGCCCAGGCCCAGCGGTTGGCCGATGGCGGGAATTGCGTCGTTATCTCTTGTCGAAGGACGAAGTAGATGGAATCGATTTTACCGACGGTAATCTGTTATTGTCGATTGAGCACAAAGGGATGTTTAAGGAAAGGGGTTTTTGGGATAATTACCACTTTGTGCACGATAAAAGGGATTGCCGTAAAATTACAATCATAATATGTAGGTTACATGTTGCTACTAGTCCAACACAAAATAGATTTAAAATTTTAGCAAATCTATGATGAAATTTCTTAAAGAGATTTGATCGTAAAATTACATTAATCGTCTGTATAATTGGAGGTATATTGGACAAAATAAAACTACAAAGTTGTTATAAATTCCGGGTAATTAACTCCATAGAATAAACACCCAAATTTTTCAGTCGCAGTGTAAAATTAAAAAAATATATGTTAAAAGCGCAGATTACTTACTATGTAACCTTGTACATCCTTTGACAGTCGGTGGGTTGTATGAAAATAATAGTTGTCATCGTGGTAAAATTACATTTGTAGCGAGGTACAGACCGCATATTAAACATACAACGCCAGTTGTATAGAAAATATCAGTTATCGATGTAAAATTACATTAAAATGATATTAATACACACCCGGCTGAGTGTAAGACTTCATTGGATTAATTCTCACGTTGCACCGAGAATTACAGCAGTGATAAGTGTAAAATTACAGTAAAATAATATCAAAGTAACCGTAATGCATAGATATTAGACAGCCAATTATAAGACAGTAACAGTAACTGAAATTGACACTCACGTTGTACGGAAAATCTCGGCCTACGTTACTGTAAAATTACTGAAAAATTACATTAAAAAAAATCGTAATATCAAACCACGTATTTGATAGGTGTTTGTAATTCTTCGGTAGTAGCTGACAATGCCATTCAAATTGTAACAAGAATTAGAACAGTCATCGGTATAAAATTACATTAACAGGGCAGTAATGCATATTAAACAGCTGACTTCATAGTAACTGGAATTGACACAAGTTAGTAACGAATTAACAATCATCAATGTAAAATTACATTGAATAAACAGTACAGACTACTTATAAGACAGAGCCGAGTGAAATATTTCGGCAGTAATTGGGATTATGCTTAAGTTATTGTAAAATTACATGGACATTACTTTAAAGTATTGTAGGAGAATCACAGCAGTGGTAGTGTAAAATTACAGAAAAATTACATTAGACAGACTTCGGCAGAGCTGGCACTGGTACGCAAGCTGTGCAGAAATCTCTACAGTGGTGAATGTAAAATTACATTAAAAGGATTATGGGAAAATCACAGCAGTCGTAGTGTAAAATTATGACTTCGGCAGAGCTGGCACTGGTACGCAAGCTGTGCAGAGATAATTAATGTGGTCAATGTAAAATTTTAAAAGGATTATAGTAGAATCACAGCAGTCGTAGTGTAAAATTACAGAAAAATTACATTAGACAGCCGTTTATATGACTTCGGCAGAGCTGGCACTGGTACGCAAGCTGTGCAGAGATAATTAAAGGGTCAATGTAAAATTACATTAAAAGGATTATAGTAGAATCACAGTAGTCGTAGTGTAAAATTACAGAAAAATTACATTAGACAGCCGTTTATATGACTTCGGCAGAGCTGGCACTGGTACGCAAGCTGTACAAAGATCACAAAAGTCGTTAATGTAAAATTACATTAAAATAACATTAAAAAAACTGACGCACGTATTAAATGACACCAGTCTCAATATCAGTCACCAATGTAAAATTACAAGAAAAAGTACGTTATATTTTACAGAAAATAAGTTTGGGCATTATATTTATATAGTCATTTATAGCTGTAATGTAAACGTAAAATCACTAGCACAGTATGGTCATTAATGTCTGTTGTAAATGTAATAAAACTGAGCTCCTTAGAGTTAATTTTAAAAAAAGAGATTTGTTTTTCACCACAATTGTTACAAAACAAATTTAATAAATTACATGACAGCTTCATTATATTACTTATTACATTACTACTAAAAATATGAGTGGTAATTTTACTATATTTGTGTATTAAAATATTTGTAAAATAGTGGGAATTTTTCAAATATATAATCATAATTTCAGAAAAGAGTAAATTGAAACAAACCGCAAAATACATAAACACATTTTGAAATAACACTTGCATAAAAGCTTATATCTGAATGACGGCAGCTGGTGGAAGATGTCTACAACTTTGCCGCAGTCGAGGGTTGTGTACAATTCAGCTTCTACAACCTACGCAGAAGAGCTGTTCGCCCACTCCTTTGTCAGGCAGCGTCCTCGCCTTCTGGATTTAGTTTATATCAGCCAAGAAGATGCAGCCTTTCAAGCCCGTGAATACAGAATGGCTGTTTGTCTCCTTTGTCCTGTTCAACGATTCTTTTATCATCTGCAACAAGGGCGTAATAAGAAGTTTATTGCGACGATTCTTATACAAAAGATATAGATAATTTGTAAATAATTTTGAATCAGTGACAAAATTAATGAAAGACACTCAAAATTAGGTTTTGTGTGTAGAAGGGCTGACACCTACTATTTTTAGTAGGTATTTAAATGAAAAACGTAAAATATCGCTGTAGTAAAAGCTTTAATTCATATTAAACAGTGTGAATGGAAATACAATATCTAATTAAATCTTGACTAATACAGAATCTGATTCAGGTACTATGTATACTTGTTGTTAATTTAGAAGACAGATCCAGACGACGAATTAGTGAGATGAAAATGGAAAATTTACTTAGCCCAAGTTCCTAGGGAATTCTAGCGACTATAATAAGACTTCATGTCACAGATCCTAACTAAATTGAGGCCATTGTTGAGCAAACTTTCCGAAAATCAAATCTGGTTACGGCTTCCGGGATATATGAAGTTACACTTATTCGTAGAACTTCAGTTACAGGCAGTGGGCGGTGATATACAGTGCGGGAAACTTTGACTGTTTCACCAATTGAAGTGTTTTTGTAGGTAGACCATGAAAAATTGAATTGTATTTAGAGAATAATGCAATTTTCATATTGGATCTAAGTCATACCGTTTTGGCATGATATTCAAAATTTATTTAATACATTTCAAATAGAATTTATTTCCAATGATTATTGAGATAAGATTTTTATACAACTGCCTTTAATTTAAAATAAACTAATTTTCTAGACTTTCAATAAACTTTACGTTTTAGCCAGGACCGTGTTAAGAGTTCACGACCTAGAAATATAAAGTTGTCTATTTAAATTTCGTGTTTTTTACAGAGTAGGTACTTAAAACATATTCAGCCGAATAACCTTTACATTTATCTTTAATAAAACACCCCGAGTAAATCTCGTCTGGTTTCATACTTAACCGTTCACGCTGTATCTCATGCGACGTCCTTCCACGTAGCCCAGAAACTAATTTAATAAAACGAGATCCAAATATGTTCGCGAAGTAATTAGGACGCCGTTGTGTGAAAGGGTCCGGAAAATAATGTTTCGCCATAATTTTATTTGTCGAAACCGTATTTTCGTGTTTAAAACGGAGAGAAACAATTCGTTCGGGAGCGAAAATTAATCCCATTTGTGGCGAAGGGGTGAACATCCGAAGGATTTTGCCACGTCCTGCTTTTCGATATAATCCGATAGGGAAAATGTAGGAGTCTGTTTCGCGTTCCTAAGAAAGCACCAAATTAATGTTTCTATCAGATGAGTATTGTTTAAAGATGCGTTTTGTTATATTCAGGCCCATTTTAGTATTTAAATTGCACTATTTTATTGTGTAATTCTTAAAAAAAAATTATAAAGAAAAATTAACCAGATGGTAACAAGGGCACCTTGAGCACCTGGACAGAATAATTTTAAATTTTACTTTTTAAATTTTTTACCAAATATCATGAGACATTTTTTATCCAGTGCCTAATACTAATGTATTAATGTTAACAGCAAGTTCTTACTTAGAGCATCATGTGTAGCCTTGAAGAAAAAAAAATATCGACCTAAAAAAATTGTCAAACAAAAAAATGTTCGTTGCTTTTAGTGAGAAATATTTGACACGTGATTATAGGACAGCCTGTATATGTTGTTTAAAACAGTGCAAATGATGAATCTCGTTTTTTTGTCGATTAACTTTAGCGTGTAGATTTGGCAAGCACCGTAACCAGAACATAATTTCATCTTTTGTGAAACTAAAACACGAACTTTGGTATTCAACATAGACTAACCTCAAATTTACAGCTCGATTTAATTAATCGAAATTACGCGAAGTATTACAACAAACGTGTATTATAATACAAACCCTGCATAACAATTATGTATAAGGAGTGTCCAAAAAGTTAACACACTTGCCAGAATAGTTAAATCGACCTTTGAGTTTTCGAGATGGACACTTTTTTAAATTCATGAAAATCACTGCCTATGTGAATGTTTCAAGGGTCTCAGTTACAAAATTAAGTGTTGTGTGATTGTTTTTAGCAAATTTTGCAAAGGGGATCTTGCTATGAAAAGCCATCAAAAAGATTTCTATCACTGTTACCATTTCTCTTACAAAAAAAAATGTACGAGACAAACTGACATGTATATTATAAAAGGGTCTATTGTCTGCATTTGTCACATAAGATAAAATATAGGGCTGTTTTTCTACAAGAAGAGCTCATTTTGCCTTTATTTCGAAATTATTAAATTTCAATGAAAATTTATATCACTTTTGCATGTAAATAATAGTTTATTATTTTTTCACTTATATTTATATTTTAAATAATTTAAGTTTAATAAATTCTTTAACTATTTATCAAAGTAGATTTAAAAAACATTAAAACTAGAGAAAAATTGATAAAATTGGTAATAACGCGCATTGTATTGGTTTGTTTTGATATCAAGATTAATCTGCTATATTTAGCAAAAAACAGAATCTTATAATAATAATAATACCTAATAATAATATGTAATACATAATAATAAAATGTCTTTATTGATATATACAGGGTGTAGCACGGTGACAAGACATAGACATATTTCAGAGACTACTTCGATTTTAATTTTGAAAATTTGGGCAATAATGTTTTCGAGCATGCCCTTCTCAACTAAAAATGGCGTCCACCTAACGCTTCCGGTAATACCTACGTCAATTTTTAGGTGAACGTTCATGAAGGTTTCCTATTCTTAAAGTTAACCGTTTTTGATATATTTTTGAAAAAAAATTAAAAAAGTACTGCCTAATTCAAAAACGTGAATTTTACAATAATAAAGTTAGAACGATAAAATTCTTAGGGGACATAACTAAAACTCTAAGCTTCCCTGCCATAATTTCAAAATGACTTAATTTCATACTGGGTGGTAGAAATTTAATGCCGAATGTAGTCAACTTTAACCATTTGAACTTATTATTTTTTTTTAATGGAACACCCTGTATATTTTTGCGCATCCTGATGAACAATTTTATTCTCTTTCGAATTTTATTATGGTTCCCTATACCTATCTCTTCTGGTTTTTAAGGTATTTACTGTTTTTCGTGCAATCAACGGATATCTCATAATTTCTTACGAGGATGGCTGTGAAATTTTTAATGGAACTTCAAAACAAGCACCTAATATGTCACCAGTTTATTGTTGTCAATTTAACACATACAGTGAATGTTTATTTGAGTATTATTTATTGTTAAAGAATGGAAAACGTTAACATTTATTCAAATGCTGACATTCTAAATTTATTATTTATTCATAGAAACAAAGAAAAGTGAAAACGAATATGCATGAATATTGTTTCTGCTTTCCGACAGATGGCGTAATGAAAAGTATTACATATAACAAAATAGTCAATGCTACTGAAACGATAAGAAAAATTCTTTAATTTTCTTGCGAAAACTTTACGGATTTTGTTCATCATTCAGGCTATTGTAAACTTTAACCGAAACATATGTAGATGATCTTGTGAACATCGCAATAGAAGTAGGAGTAGAAGCTTGAAACAAATGATTTTTAAAAAAGATTTTTGAGATATAGGTAGATAAAACAGAGTTTATTTTTTTAATTTCAGCACCCTGCATATTGAGGTTAAATTGTATATCGTAAATTTTTATTTTAAACTACTGCCATTAATTTTCATAGTAGAATTTAGCGGTAAAATTTAGTCCATTCTTACAATATTAAATACAAATTCTGCTTACAATATTAAATATACGTCATACATATTCAAACTAAAAATTGCTTAGTTTTTAATTACTTATTGAAACAGTAAGGTTTAGGTCATTTATTTCAATTTTTTTGGTCACTTTCTTTTTTTAATATTGTAACCCTCACCTCAGCTTGGCGTTGACACTCTATTTTGGGACACCCTATATAAAACCGCGCTTTTTCAAAACAACTTATCTTGTAATAGTTGCCAAATTATTTAATTAAGTAACAACAACACTGACATCTGTGATTTACAATTATTAGTGACGTCACTGAACAGTGACATCGTATTTATCATAGGTGGTCATGCCCGTGAGCAATTGAGGTTGGAAATCTTTATTGTCCACAGCTGTACGTTACGTGGTAATTTTTGGTTAATAAGCATACTGCTCCGGTCGCAATCATATTTGCCACAGTTTTTAATCGAAACAAAACCCAAAAAAGGAAGTACCGCTGTTGCCTACAATGCCGGCCGAAATTGGTGTTGTAATATGGGACGCGGATTGTTTTAAAACACAGAGGGTGACATAATCGAACAAGAAACAGAGTATTGAATGGCAGATTACGACCCTAATTGGCACTTTCACATCCACAGCTGGTATAGTAGAAAGCAGCGCTTGCGTCGCCGTTGCATTTTAGAGGATTGTGCAAAAATTGGGGAAATCCACAATCAACCGTGACATTAGTTTTTGCCTAAAATTGCGCAATCCTACACGGCTAACTAGGTTCAAAATGTAATTAAAGGTTCGTTTGTGTACAGAGTGAGACAATTTGATGATATTTATTTGAAAGTTACGTTCTAAAATGTAAGAACACAGTAATAGGAGCTGCAGTGGTGGAGTTGTCAAAGACATGAATCAAGAATTAGACTTGATCGATCGAAGTATTCACTTGTTGGTTCGAATCCCGCTGCAGCAGATCTGTACCTACTCTCAAAAGAAAAACAAAATATCAATGATACAGTACTTTATTTCACCTATTACTTTGTATCATTAAATTATGGTATGGATTCCAAAAGAAGTTTGTATTTTATTCAAAGAAATTAGTTTAATTTCCAATAGTAAATTTACAATCATTATAACTATATTCCAGAAATACTTAAATGAAGTACCTATATTAGTTGACAAGTTGTGGATTATCGTCCCATTATTTCGAGGACAAATAACTTTTGATAGCGCCTATTTATAACATTTATGCAAAATTCAGTACAGTTTTTGTAATTCATACATAATGAGCTTGGAGGATTTTAAAAGGAACTACTAGAAAGGCAGGCAAACTCCGCTGACGCGGAGTTTGACCTTTCTCTCGGGCCTTCGGCCCTTGAGCCGCGCTGCGCGCAGACCGAACACCGCTCCGCGGTGCTTTCCTCGCTGGTTAGTAGATGTAACATTTTTTGAAACACCCTGTACTTTGGTTTTTAAACACCCTGTTATACAAAAGTTTGATGCGAACGTTTTTTTAAAAAAAGTTGGCCCCGCTAGAGAAAAGAATAATAAAAGTTTCTTCCAAACTTCCAAAAAACCCATCTGGTTAGTAAATACAAAATTTTTCATCCAAAGACTACGTAGGTAAGGCAGAAATGGTAAAAAAATAAGTTTTAAGACATCTGGTTAATAAATAAACAAATTTTCATTAAAAGACTGTAGTAAATAAAGACAAAGTTGAAAGTGAAAAGAAAAAACTGACCGTAATTCAAACCTTGGTCAATTCTCTAGAACATCTAGTATATGGATTTTAAAAAAAAGCGACTTTTCTTCAAAAGATTTAAAGAAAAAATATAAAAAAATGAATAAGGAAAAATCTAGTCCACCTTTTACGAAACATCCTGTACATAAATTGCAAAAACACCTGGTTGGTAGGGTATAAGATTTTTCATGAAAATATTGCAGACTTCAGTACAAAATATGGACATGGAAAAAATAATAAGGTAACGTTTCGTTCTATTCGTAATTTTTATCTCCGTCAGTATTGTGGAACATCCAGTATAAAGATTCAAAAAGACATCTGATTAATAATTATACAAATTTTAATTAAAAGACGTTAGTAAGACAATGTTGAAAGTAAAAAGAAAAAAATTGCCCGTAATTTTGACTTGGGACAATTCTGTGGATCATCTAGTATATGGATTTTCAAAAAAATGACTGGTCAGTAAATATACAAGTTTCCTTCAAAAAAAAAATGAACAAAATGAAAAAGAAAAAACCTAGTCCACCTGTGTCAGTTTTATGAAACACCCACTGCATAAATTGCAAAAAACATCTGGTTAGTAGGGTATAAGATTTTTCATAAAAATATTGCAGACTTCAATACAAACTGTAGAAATGGAAAAAAGAATACCTACGGAAAGTTTCGTTCTGTTGGTAATTGGATTTTGTGGAACATTCAGTATAAAGATTCAAAAAGACACCTGGTTAATAAATATACAATTTTTCTTCAAAAGATTTCATGAAAAAATTAACAAAATGAATAAGGGAAAAAAGATTTTTTTATTTTTTTTTAGTAGAAGTAGGCAAAGAAAATTGCTGTACAAAAAAACAAGATGAGATTTCCCTTCAAAATGATGCGTTTTCAAAAGTTTTTGGACTAATATTGAGTTATAATCGGTCAAACTTATATATTTTTTAGATTTTCGTCGTTTTTAACATAATAATGATGATTATTCTTATTATTTTTACAACTAATTGGTTCTTTACTTAATAAAAAAATATTTCAAAAGTTTTATTTGCTAATAATAACTAGATTTTCACAACTTAAGTCAAAAATAAAAAAATCTTATTTTTTGTTTTTTTTTTAATTGTTTTTTAACGATGTCTTGCATAAAATTTTTCTTTTAAATTTTTTAAATAAGCTATTTCGATGGGAAATTCAATTCTCTACAAAATTTTTCCTATGAACTATACCGAAATTTGGCTTCGTTTTCGTGCTATATTTAAAAAACTGCAAAAGTGCATTTTCACCCCTATTTTCAATTTCAACCCTCGAATTTAATAGCATCCCGCGGTTTTTTCATTTTTAATAACCATTCGAACAAGTCATGTTATGAAAATGCTTGAACGTCTTATTTCCTTCCTTTTTTGCAAAAAAAATGAGAATTAAAACGTTTAAGGGTAAACGCGACGAAAATCGAAAAATTGGCTAATTGCAAGTTTGAGCGGCCATATTTCGGTCCAAAGCGGTCAATTTTCATCCAAATATACTTTACAACCTCTTATTTTGAAGGAAATTTTATCTAATTTTTTTCTATCAAGCAATGCCTATACCTATCTTTACTCAAAAAAAAAACTAGAGGCAAAAAAGTAAAAGAAATTAAATAATCGAATTTTTTGCTTTTTTTCAAATTGTTTATTTACTATTTTTTGCATAAAATTTTCCTTTAAAAATTTTTTTAAATAAGCCATTTCGATGGGAAATTCAATTCTCTAAATAATTTTTCCTATGAACTACAGCGAAATTTTGCTTCGTTTTCGAGCTACAATTAAAAAACTGAAAGAGGTGCATTTTCACCTCTATCTCCAATTTCCACCTTCTAATTTACTAGTACTCCTCGTTTTTTTTCATCTAAAATGACCCTTTGAACGATTCATACAATAAAATTGCTTGAACGTCAGTTTCTTTTAACCCTGTTTTTTTTTTAAATAATCAATAGCCTCCTACTACATAAACATCATGATTTGTCTGCCCAACCTACGACTTTGGGACCATGGTTATCCATGATAATCTTCGTTTGGTTATCAAAAATTTTATAGCTTTTCCTCGTGTTCGAAACAGAACTTATGCATAATGCAAGTACTCAGAGTGTCAGTACCCCACAAACTAAATAAAAAGACAACTCTGACACGAATAATCCTACAGTCTCTCAACGTAGTCGCGACACATTTCGAGTACATTTCCACCGGCCCCTCTTTCCCCCTCGACCTCCTCCTGCACTTCAAAAACAAGCTTTCCTCACTTGTCGCGATCACACGATAACTAGGTCGTAGCCTTCGAGGGTTCAGAGGTCGCATAAAGCTGATTCAGCTGCACCCCGCGGGAGAGGGGCGGTGGAGGGGTGATCTAAATACCGCCGCTGGCAGGGCGGTCGATAAAGCAGCTCGCCTTCAGATCGACCGGCACTGATACAATAACAAATAGTTCGGTGGAAACGCGACTTGTCGCTGACGGAGTTGGTTCTGGGGTTGTTTGTGAGAAAAGTGGTAGGTTAAATGTCAGCAATATTGCAAAAATAAAAGCTCTTATAAATGGAAAATTTACCTGAAAACTGTTTCTGATCCTATTAACTAAACACAATTCATAAACAGAACATCTAAAGTGTTTGCATTTTGAACTTTATGTACATTTACAATTTTAACTTCTAGCTTTTTAAATATCTCTTCTCTCTTCTTAAGTACATGCTAATTTTTTAGATTCAGTTCATCTTTCCTTGCCCCACGTTGGGCGCCAAATTCAAGAAACGATGATCAATCGCATTATCTCTTCAGTACGCTTTTAGAATAATGTAATGAGTGTGTATTATCTTCCTGGGGCTTTTAACTGCTAATAAATAGGTAACAACTCCCCCAATAATGTTGTCTTTGCCAATTCAGTTTCGTTCACCTTGTCTCAGCAATTCCTCCGACAGCTCGTCTCAACTCGCCTGCCTGCTGACTGCCTAGCTGGTTTAATTAAGTGAATAATTATTAATCCCCTTCCTAATTAAACACATTCGAGGGTTGGCGTCGTTTACTTTGAATATAACTGGGGTGATTATTCCAAATTTGGCCAAACTAATAAATGCCACCACAAGGGAAGTCGATATAGTTGCCATTATCCAATCGCGGTTGTTAAGGAAACAATTGAAATTTTTGGCATGGAAAAATTCAAAATTATTAATTATTATTATAAAGGTTGTTTTTTTTTCTACACTAAAAAAATTCACTCAAATTGACTCAATTTTTAATGTATCAATTGTACGTAGTATATTGTACTTTACGTAAGTAAGTATCCGTTTATTTAACCAAATATTAATTGAGAGTCAATAATTATTGTTTTGTAATCGAACTACTGCATTTAAACATAATTTTCACCAAAATAACCGAATTAACGGACACTTGTTCAGCACTACACGCCATACACCACGCCGCGAGATGACCTATTGGGGACGATGGGAATAAACAAAGACAACGCACGACAACCATAGAATGGGGTGGGGTTACTCAATGATGACGACATTTACGCCGATTTAGCTACAGGTGCACCAAATACGAGTTTATCTGCAGAATTTATATAAGTGAAAGGATTCAGTTTTAGTTGAAATATTAAACAAATGAATAAAATTATCAAAAAATTGAGTGGAAATGTACTCGCAGCGACTTTTTTACAGTTTTTTTTTATGAGATGAATTGATGGATTTTAAAATTGTAATTATCTTGTATGTTCTAATCCTGCTTTGTTTTTACGGCAAAATACGCCTCCAAAAAAGGCGTTTTGTTTTTTTTTTTTCTGGAAAAAGGTCAGTGTTATAGACTTAAAACAATACGACCTTTTAGCGCAGCTTATTACCAATTTTGAATATAGGTACATACCAAATTAAAAAAAAAAATAAGAAATTATTGCAAAATATGAACTAAAATAAAATAATTTTGAGGTTATGTAACTTCATGATTACTGAGTTTTAGGAGCTTGTAAGTACCATTAATTGTATATTAGTATAATCATAGTTTCCGAATACCCTGTATGTATCATGTTTTAAGTTTTGTCAGCCTACGTCAGATATGAGTAACAATGATTATAATAAAAATCCAATTTTATCCAAAGCTTGTATGTGTAGAACATGTGCAATTGGCTCTTGCTTTCATTTGTAACCTGCTGACATACTTTTTTACTTGACCGCATTTCAATCTCTTTAGTAAATTCTGTAACAATTCAACAATGCTAAAAATAATAAAGCGCACATTCCTTTATGTACGATTTAATAAAGTAAAATCGCTTTTAATTGGATTCTTCAATTTTCGCAGTTTGTAAAGTTACAATTTTATTTTATACTTTGCAATAGTCTTGGCGTTTTCTGAATAGTACTGTATGGATAGAAGACAAAATAATTCCAATAGATTCTTAGTAGTCCCTAAAATACACTACTCGAAAAAATTAAGGGAATAAAAAAAATTCGCAATTTTGTTAGTGCTTTTTGAAAGACTTGGTGAAAAATTGTCATATCGAGATAAAAAAATGCATTTTGTAGCTTTAGGCCTTTCTAGATATTTTGACAAACATTTTTTTTTGATTTATGATTATCGAGCAATCAAAAGAAATAAAAAAATTAAAAAAATCAGTTTTTTGTTTCGTTTAGGGCGCTCAGGAAGATTTCTTCAAACCCAATCAAACAAAGGTCAGTTAGTTTTGTTTATTTAGCTTCTATTTGATTTTTGAAAAGTCACCATATCATTAGTTACCGAGATATCGATGGTTGATTGAAAAATAACCTTTTGTCTTTAATCGTCGATATCATAGCAACCAATTATTACATAGGAAATCCAAGGGCGGTTTTGAAAACTTGAATAGATTCTCTACAAGGACCTGTCATGGTTTCCGAAGAAATTTTTTTTATCCTTAAATTAGTTTGAAAAAAGTGCAAAAATATTATTTTACTTTCTTTTAGAAATTCTACCGCTAATTTACAAATATTAATGATAATACTGATGTTGAGAGACATTTTTATAGCTCAGTGTGTTATTTGATACTTACGGTTGAACGCATTCTATTTGTTTTGTATTGTATATTAATATATTGTTTGTTTAATACAAAATTGAATAGTTTTGGTCAAATAATTGTATATATACTTGTAATAAAAAATATTTTGTTTCAAACTCTCAACACCTAGTACACCAGCTAGGATCATTCGTAAATTTAATCAACCAGACATAGGTCGGTTTGGGACGTATTGATGGTCCTCATCATTATGTCGTTATAGCGATCCAGCTGCTTTGGTGTAGTTACTCACAAGAAGATGTGTATACACAAAACGTAAGTGGCTCCATCTAACGTGCTACTTCCCACCTACGACATTAAGTGACCTGCTGCAATTTTCTTTCAAGAAAACATAAGTTTGATTATAATATGCTACATTTGTCTTGAATAATTCCTACATTAATATTACATTTTATATATTTTAAGGAACTGGTAGTTTTGAAACAAATATGTTCTATCTAAGAAAAATTATGGATTACAGCAAATATTTTTCATAGTTTGACGAAAGTATATGCATTTCAATAGGATAAAATAACATTTACGGCAAATAATTCCATTTAAAACTATCTGCTCATTTAATCGAAATACCGCCGCTTTCAGTGTATTTACTGTTGTACCGTATGATAACAATCTACTATTACTGTTGTGGCTTTACAGACTGATCAAACTCATCTTGTTTGCGAGAATGCTCAGATCAAGAAGAGAGTCCATAGTAAGAGTGACAAAGGCAGGAGACTTTAATAGTATGGCAGGTACCTTCTATTATTATTTAGTGAAGGTTTTATATTTATATATTTAAATATTTGACCAAATTACCTCTGCGCATTTGAACTCGCGCTCAAGATAAATTTGGTCAAGCCGTAGTTGACTTACCAAACTTCTACTGTGCCTCTTATATCAAAACCCCCTAAATAGCGTCAATGCTCTGGGACAATATACATAATTCAAGCAGCATTTATACTCGTATCTTAACTGGTAAATAAACTTTCTGGAAGTTTAAAACGCGACAGCCCGGCTCGAGCTCAGTTCTCTCAAGAGGGTAACTGAACGACGCGTCGTTCGATCGTCCTGGAAGCGTTCTAGCGCAGAGATTGAAGCAACACGGATGAACAACTGCCATTGCGGATTAGACGGCGTTCCTGCTAAACTGTCTGGATCCGTAACAAGGAACTGCTTCTACATATCCAACGTTATTACATCTCGTCCAGGACTCTGGATATTTAGGTTAAAAATAGTTCGCCGACTTATTAAAGTTTGTCGAGAGTTTCGCGATAAGTTTGAAGTGTCCTTAGTACAGTAAAATGTATCTTCCCAAATCGTGTTCAATTTGAAAGCACACAAAGGATACATAGCCCGGTCAAAATAGACATTTCAAATAACGAAAATTCCGACAGAGCTAAATTTTGGTGGAGACCTTGGTTACACGATTAGAAATAAAGTGTCAAAAGTCCCCATCGATCCCATGTATGCTAAAAAAGTTATTCGGGGTCAAAAGTCAAAATTTGAAGTTTTTTGAATTTTTTTCGAACACTGTATGTTTTATCAAAAAAGTAGCCCTGACAAAAATTATAGATCTCAAAATTATCTACAAAAATGGTCCTTATACTTTTTTTTAAGAATCGCCATTCCTGAGTATCGCGATTCTAATAGTTGAAGGAGTCACGTTCTACATGACATGCACACATTTCCACACCACCTGTGAGGTTTCCCCGGTAGGCCTACTCCACGAACTGTTATGACGGAATTTTCAGGGACAATACTCTTTTAACTACATAATGACTATTGATATTGATATTTGTTATTGACTTTAACTGCAGTTCTGATTTCTTTTGATATTTTAATCTGATTCATACTCTTCAAAGTCGACTTCAACAGTCATGTCTTCTTCGATTTCTTCTTCAGCTTCTTCTTGCTGAATGTTCATAAATTGTTCAAATGAAGATGAATCAGCTGTCTCTTCATCGAAATCACATGAATCTTCGTCTGTTGCGAACATTGGACATTTGAGCAAGACTGGCTTTGGCAATTAGTACACACTGGAGAACACAGTAACCCTACTCTTCTACAGCCACATTTAGCACTACTACCTTTTTTGCAATTGCAAAAAATTGTGTTTAGGAGTTTTTCCAGAGCAGGTGGAAGTAAGGTTTGAATTGGTTCCAAAGTAGTATCTGTTAATTTCCAACCCCAGTCTTCTGGGTTCAGTTGATTGCCTAGCCATGTCTGAACTTGATAGTATACTCGATACAAGTGTTGATTAGCAGCAGCCGATGTTGGAGGAAGACAAGATAGTTGTACTTGTTTCATGTATTTTTTACAAAAGTTAAATATCTATATTTATCTATACAATCAATTTTTTTTGGAGCTCCTTAACAGCCAGGAGAAAGCGAATTCCTTTTGTGGTTATTGTTTGAGGTGAAGAATCAATTTCTGCAATTAATCAAATCTATTTTTTCAGAAAATTTTAATACTGATGTTTTACCCCTTCTGAACATTGCTGATGTAGTAATTGGATAAATATGTGCATGGCATTAATAAGATTAGCCTTATTGAGGTGGACTGTATTATTGTTATTTATTTTATGTATTGAATAATATACTACACATTTATGCTCACACGAGCGTTGCAATATGTCAAAAACTAACTAAACTAAACTAGGTGTCCCCCTTCTCCTCGACATGTACCGCCATCTGTGCGTCCGTCGACCAACCGCACAGTAGGGCACGATTCCTTTTGTCTACGCTCAGTAGGGCACGTTCCCTTTTGTCTAGTAATTGCAGCCGGTTATAGCATGTAAAAATAAGATATGGTTTTGGCATTTTGGATAAGCGGATAAACTTTTTGAAGAATATATTTCTGTTCGCTGTTAAGCCTTTCCAGGTTTTAAAAAATATATAATTTTATCAATTGGAGTCATTGCAATGAGTAGTAATAATAAGTCAACATCTTCACCAACTACAATAGTTGTATTTGTTGCATTAAATTGTTCTATTGCTGTTTCAATTATAAGGACTCTGCGTCATTTTGACTAAGGGACTGAGTTTCTTTTGAGTGTATATTCTCAGAATATTATAGTTTATATATATAACATACACAAATAGGCATTTTTACTTGCATTAAGTGCCTGACTATGTATATACGTTGCATATATGTTCATATCATGTAGAAGGTGACTCCTTCAACTTTTAGAATCTCTGGAATGGTGGTTCTTAGAAAAAAAAGTATAAGAACCATTTTTGTAGATAATTTTCAGATCTATAATTTTTGTCTGAACTACCTTTTTGATAAAACTTACCGTTTTCGAAAATAATCCAAAAAACCTCAAATTTTGACCTTTGACCCCGAATAACTTTTTTAGCACACATGGGATCGGTGGGGACTTCTGACACTTTATTTCTAATGGTGTACCCAAGGTCTTCACCAAAATTTAACTCTGTCGGAATTTTTGTTATTTGACCACTATTTTTATGACTAATTTGACCGGACTATACAAGAAAAATAAGTAGATTCAAATTGCAAAATACCTGCGTATACTAACCGTCCGTTATAGATAGCAGTGTGATAAAAAACTACATTTTCTGTAAAATTTCCTGTAAATGTTTACTTGTAGAAGTCTACAATGTAGAATGTTTGAGACAATATTTGTTAGTGTTGCTAAAGTATACCATATTATGACATGATAATTTCACGGTTAATGAATGACGAAATTCTTTTGAACTCATTATTTTAATCAAATCGGCTGTGAAGTGGTTAAATAGTTTAATTTGGTATGAACTTGGTTTGTAATTTTTGTATTTATAATAGACGATTATGATATAATTATGGCTTAACACTATTCACATGTGAAAAATTGGTTTTTAACTTTACGCAAGTACTTAGAAATTTACCCTAGATTAGTACTAAAATATGTACAGAGTAATTCACAGAACATTCTGCCCCCCCTGTTTTTTTTTTAATTTTTCTGTCTAGGAAAAAATGCTAAGGAATGAAAGAGCGACCGAAATTTTCGCCCCTTTGTGAGACCTCATAAATTCACTCCAAATGTGTGCCAAAAGATAGTCTATGATGAGACTTGAATACTATATAAGTTTTAGCTTGAGGCTGCATTTTGTTTTCAAGTTACGGTTGATTAAAGTTGTCATTTTTACATGGATTGTTATAGGGTTTTCAAAGTCGCTGATTTAAAATCAAAGGTTCGTTAATCTCTATGACTACAGGTCATTTGGAAGTCAAAGAATTAATCTTGGAATCTTCGAAATTCTTCATTTTTCTGAAGCTTTTCAGTCATTTCATGAAGACCGAAGGGTGATGAAGCAATTCTAATAGCAAATTCGTGCTCAGCGCGAAAAAGTACTTCGGAATACATATGCCACATGTGAAGTACAAGCAATTTTTTTTTTAGCGGCGTAACCTCGATCCAACAATCCATGTAAAAATGACAACTTTAATCAACCGAAATTCGAAAACGAAATGTAGCCTCAAGCTAAAACTTATAGACGATTCAAGTCTCATCATAGACTATCTTTTGGCACACATTTGGAGTAAATTTACGAGGTCTCACAAAGGGGCGAAAAATTAGGCTTTTTTTCGGTCGCTCTTTTATTGAGATATCATGTCCTGCCCAAATTTGGTTAGTGCAGCTCTCTCGGTTTCAAAAATTCAATACCAATGTATATTTCTAACCACGAAAATTGAATAATTCCAAATATTTTCAATTTTCACCACCAAGAACGGCGGTGACATCATTTTTACGATAAGGCGATGTTTCGCATTGTATTAGCTATGTCTTGTCCAAATTTGGTTAGTGCAACTCTCGGTTTTGAAAATTTAATACCTATGTATGTTTCCTACCACGAAAATTGAATAATTTCAAATATTTTGAATATTCACCACCAAGAACGGCGGTGACATCATTTTTGACAGTAAGGCGATGTTTCGCATTCTATTATAAACTCCATTGTCTGGAATACGTCTCAAAAATATATAGAAAAATTTAACACTCGCTAATGTTTATCTGATAATTATAATTTCAATTGCAGTTTTTGATTTCCCTAATACGGAAATATTGAGATACAGAAAGTATTGGTAAAAAATCAGGTATAATTGGAAGATTTATTTTAAGAACTGTTGAAATATAGGGAAAATGTGCTCAACATTATTTTTTATAGAGAGAGTTCCTTCTTCCGAGTTGTCAATTACTTTTTCATAAAAAATAGGTATTTCCCGCACCATTGATTTTTCAACAGATAGCATAGCAAGTGTTGTTAGTGTGTCTTTACAATCTAATTTAAACTTTTAAAATTAAAAAAAAAACAAATAGGTATGTAGGTAATACAATTATACACAACACATAAACAAATAACGTTTAATAAGAAAATAAAGCTGGGAATAGCTCCGAACTGCATAGTAAATATGCGCTACTCACACTCCGTCTTTCACTGCTGTGCGACGGATAACCATGACCACCGCTGTAAACACTTTATAGATTTAGGGACGAGCTACGAGGAGCTCACGTATTCAGTGTTTTTTCAAATGAATTTTAAAATTGGCTGCACATTACTTTAACATTTCCTTTTTAATGTGTTTTATAAGACTTATCTATTTACTCCCCCCCCCCAGCATCGACCACCACTGTCTGATTTTCAATAGAGAAAAGCAAAAAAACAACTACTGTTCCACTGTTCCTTTCTGCTCTTGCACAGCCCGTCCATTTGACCCATTGGTTAAACCAAGAGAAACAGAGCACTTGTATAGGTTTTAAATATCAATATGCGTAAGTGTGATACATTACTACAAAAAGCACTGCCCGCTTGGCGGGATTAGGCCTTCAGCCGGTGTAATGGAAAAGCTTTTCAGCTGTGGATTTTCATTGCGGAACGAGGTCAGTTGTTCGTGGTTTCCCCCGGCGCGCGGCGGCGGGTTAATGCCGTTACATCGCTGAGAAACTTAACAAAGTGAAGTGCCATATCGTTTAGACAGTGTTTTGTTTTTCCTTCTTTGCGGAAATTCGTTCCGCCCTGATCAAATTTAAGGAAATCGGAATAAGATTCGGTTCCTTTAGTAATGTGGACCTCGAAGAAAAAATATCTGTATTTACTAATGTCGTAAATCCGTGAGTTGCTTTTTCATTTTGAAGAGCATATTAACAAAGATATTTTTCTTCAATTCTGCTCGCTTCCTCTTCTCAATTTAAAATTTTACTATACAGAGTGAATCTCAATTGTATACATATAATGTAACTTGTAATTAATAGTTTTTTTGGGCAAAAAAAAACTGAAAAAAAATTAAATAAGTACGAAAGGTTTTTTTTATTGGAAAACTGTTTCACTGTGGACACTGTGGTGTTTACGAGTTACATAAAATAATGTTTCTCTTCTGAACGGGAGATGAACTGATCTAGCTTGTACACTCAATATTCAATTGTTCTCATGATTTTCAAGGCAAGCGTTGCGATTTGCGGAATATTTTCCTGTATTAGTGGGAAATGTCTTATTTTATTTAAATTGTATTAGTTGTACATACTCAAAATATTCAATTCTCACTTCAAATTTAACAAATATGTATGTCATTATTTGTTTGCAATCTGTTTTAAATTAATTTTTAACTTGATGTAGTTGGAGGTTATGACTTTGACTATGAAAGTCAACGAATTATTAACCTTTGTTGTGTAGATACATGGGAATGTGAAAATTATAACAACTATAATTGACTAAACGTATTTTGTACAGTCCTCATAAATGTTTACAAGCCACATGACCGCCGAACTTAGGTGAAAAATTGCACCAATTACAGACGATGAAACAGAATGTTGCGTTTTAATATGGTCTACATCTTATTGTTTTAATAATAACAGGTCAACATTTAGTTTGAAAAAAAAACACCTAGGTACCCAGGGGTTTTTGGGGTCGCTTATTCCGATGCCAAGGTCGGTTAAGCTTTATCACGTCAGGTTCTAGGTCATTTGAAAGTCAAACTAAGTAAAAAAAACAGACAGAAACATTTTGTCATTTAGTCAAACAGAAAGATAGACAAAATTACCGACAGAAGGGCAGGTAGAAAGGCAGGGTGTCAGGTAAATCGACAGAGAAAATACAGGCGAACAATAAATACAGACTATCAAGCAAACAAACAGGTGTGAGGGTAAACAGGCAGACAGATAAACAGACAAAAGTAGGCAGGTGAGCATTCGTAAAGATTTTTCACCTCCTATTCTTACTTTAACCTTCAAACGACCTTGAACATGAGGATAGAGATTAACCGACATCGGATTCAGTCTTAGCGATCCAAAAAACCTGTATATGAATATTTTCAGATTTTTTCAGCCACCTTTTCATAGTTTAATCTTGAAATAACCTTGAGCCTGACGTGGTAGAGCTTAACCGACCTCGGCATCGGCATCAGCATGAACGAAATAAAATTACTTATTTACATTGTAGATTACCTATATCCACAGTTAAAATATCTCATCCTGTATATCAAATCATAAATGTATTTGTAAAAATTGTTTGATGTTGAAATCACACGGAAAAAATATATCAGTTGTAGAGAACACTGTTGATTGTAACTTATGTATATAGAAAACTAACTAGCTAGCTAACTACAATTTGTGCCACATTACCAACACAAATTGTATTTAAAATGTATCTAACTTTATTACCATTTTTAATTTTTCTAAAGAATAGTCATTATACTGAATAAATACTGACTAAATATCATAGATTTTCTAGTAAGTTTCTATACAGGGTGTAAGAATTTTGACTGCCATTACTTCAGCGTGAGTTAGAGTAATCATAAATGAACAAAAAAGTTGTATATTACAGGGGCGTAAGATTAACAATTTTCAAAATACAGCGAGTATTAATATTGGGGAGTTTCATCACAACGTGACAACATCGCTTAACCTGCGGATGCACATACGTGTACACGCGCAGACTTGTCCTACGAAAAAAATGTAAACAACTATTATTGTGAAACATTTAGTAAATTTCAAGACAATTGATTTCCAGTTTTTAAATAAATTAAATTAAATATTTAGATTTTGTATTACGAAGTGTTGTGCTTAAATTTTAGCTCAAATTTTAGTAATTATGTGTCTGTTAAAACAGGGACTTAACTTTTAATCAAATTACAACTTGAAAAAAAATGTAATTAAAGTACCCAAAGATTCAAATAATCATACGTATTAAAAATAATTTAGGTACTTACCAAAAAGCAAAATTCAGTAATTTTTAGACGCACAAGTACAAAACAAACTACAACATATGCTCAAAATATCCACCACCATTTTCGATGCACGCACGACACCTTCGAATCCAATTTTCGCGCACTCGCTGGAAAACGCCTCAAGAAAAGGAAATAGTGGTACGCAAAAAACACTCGGACACGGTCCAATTCCAGATACCAACTGAATTGCACGCAGTTATGTCAATATTCCTTAATTAATCGAACTTTCGTTCATCAAGTTGGATATTTTAATAATTTTTTTCTCGGATATGGTTACCATGTCATATAAGGTTTTTTTGTTTATTTTAATGTATTCTATTGTATGTAAAATTAATGCAGTCAAATTTCTAACATCCTGTATATTGTAGTTTCTACCACTATATTACTATTGAAAATTTTTAAAATGTTTAGAAATTTTCTAGAAATGAACTTTCAGTGAAAAAGTGTATATCATAAACGCTTACGTTTACGTTTTATATTAACCAATCTTCATACTTTAGTTCAATGACTGAAATTCGTTAAGTCCGGCCTTGTACTTTGGCTTGTTTACGACAACTAACTAATGCGAAATATTGCACTTAATCAATTGAAGTTGCACACAAACAAGTAAATAATTCATAAATTTCCTGAATTATTATTATATATGTTTACCAAAATAAAAATGATTGTCTTTCCAGACAGTATGCGTACTTCTAAAAATATCCATTACAGCTACGTGACATCCTCGACAGAAATATACAAATATGTCGGTAAAAAACACGATCGATGGTAGAAAAATGCCATTTTCAGCGCGTTGATACAGAGAAAGGGCAACATGTACCCACCCTTATAGGATTTATCGGGTTGTATAAATCAGTCTGGCTGGAATATAATCCGGGACGCAGCAATACACTAATGGAAGTTGTTTTTTCAATATCGCAAAAATTTATGACAACATGCAAATGCATTTACTTTATAGAATTGGAAGAGATTCGTAAAATATTTATGTTTCTCAATGACTTGCAGTAGCTACGTATAAGTAAGAACCAGTGGCGTGAATTTTAGGAATTTTAAAAAGGTACTTCTAAAAAAATACGTTCATACATGTCTTATATCTTACCTAATATTTTAAATTTCGTAAATTCGTATACATATATATATTTTTGACATAAAATTTGGAAACATCATGTAGTATAATTTATCAAGTATTTATCTATACTTACTTTATACCGAAATGTGATGAAGACCCAAAATTGCATAAACCTGCTGTTACGTAATTTGAATATTTCTTTTTTATTTGTTGACGTTAAAATGTTTTTGGTGTAAAGAGATCAACATTTCAAAGTTTTGTTCTTATAAGTGGAAAAATTTCACACCAAGAAGGATAAATATCTCCTCGAATTAAATTAATTCCCCCCTTCCCTCTAAATGATTATTGGTGGTAGTTATCATTCGTTTTATAAAGAGCACACAAACTTGTTAAAAAAAGAGTTTTCAAATATATTAAATTGGAACACACTATAGGTATTGGAAACTAACGTTACCCATGTTTTATATTTTGAGGAGTTCTATTGTCAGGAAAAATTTCATATTTGCTGTTCGAGACACCCCGTACAAATCTCTTAACTCTCAAAGGTCACACTAGTGCGAATTCGCACCACCCACCGTTTTTTTAAACAGCTGGCACTTTTCCGGTGGCAGCTACCGAGGGTTCCCCCATCATGATTCCTTCTATAGCCCAAACAATCGAGCCGTACCACAACTGGCCTCAGTCTGTTATTGTCGGCCAAACTAGAGAGTCTGAAAAGTCCGATCGGTGTGAATTCGCACTAGCGTGACTTTGGTGTGGGCAATAGTCAATATTTATGGATAATATTGTTTAAATTAATATTTTTATACAAAATAGTGCAAAATTAACATCAATTTACAAAAATAGGGGCAAGAAATGACAACTGCAAAAACTGCCTATATTTTCAATGGAGAAAAGAAAATTGTAAAATATTTTTTAAAAATATTCTCATTTCTATTTATTTTAATATCATATGTATATATTGAAACTGTTGACGACTAATAATATTTATTTTTTCTACTAAAATTACCATTATCTCAAAAACTATTAATTTGACATGATTTCTCCCAATGACCTTTTTTGTAGAGAATTGAATTTCCTATAAAACAGATATTTAAACAATCACTTTTTATCCATAAAGAAACATAAATATTGTGAAAAACGTCAATTTTTCTACTAAAATTGCCATTATTTTCAGAAATTATTAATTCGACAGATTTCTTCTAACGACCTTTTTTGTAGAGAATTAAATTCAATATAAAGGTAAATACAAAAAAAATTCTGACACTTTAAACTTTGACGAAATTTGACAAGCCTAAGATATCGATCTAAATTTTTTGCCTTTCGCATATTTTTTTTTATGCATAATGAACAATATTTTCGGTATTAACAATAAAAATTCAAAAAAAGCGGATTTTCGACCCACCCTATTAAATGGTGTTATACGAATTTGAAGGTCCTTTTCTCTACCCCTCAGAAGATTTTTTTTCATTACTTAACTTATCTACAAACAAATTAGGATTTTCTTAGTACAATTAATACACTTTTTAGCGAATAAAATTATCCTTTTATTTCATTCCGTCAGTGCATCATATACCTATGCTTAATGCAATTATTTTCTCATTTTGTGACGGTGCACACTTTTTTATGTTTGGAAGGAGTATAATGCGACATTTTGACCTGTTTTACTCACAGTTTATTTTTCCCGTACACTACTTTTGCCACAAACACAATAATACCTCAACTGATTTATCTTTATTTCCTTTGTTAGTATATCTCTGAAATAAAGTTGTTCACTTTTAAGATTTCTACGCGTATTAAGAAATCAAATATGCCTAAAACATTTTTTTATGATAATTTTTAGAATTATATTGAATTGGACAAATAGATATTAGATATTTATTAATACCTTATAAATAAAAGAAAAACGAAAGTTTTGAAGTGTATTAAAAAAATGTAAAATGTATTTTCTGAAGTCTAAGCTGAGCGTGCTTGTTTATTTTTTCAACAGTTCAAATGATTTTTAAAAATATTTTACGGAAATTTCCGTTAAAGAAACACCGAAGTTTTCAGCCGCCTCGACTTGTTTGTGTACTTATTTTTTGCAACAGCTCAAGTGATACCGACGCTATCACGATCACGGGGAATTATAACACTTCTCTTTGTGTACGCGCCCCTGCGACCTCTTTAGCATACCGATTCTGAAAGAGACATCCAACAGAGCGGAGGGAGAGGGTGCGTGTGTTGTGTCTGGCACTATCGATCGCGCCACCGCCGCCGAAAATCCTCCCCCCGCCGCCTCCTTCCCCCCGACGGACCAGGAGCGCGTTGCATCCGGCCGGGCCGCCCGCGACTGCGGGGGAGAGCGGCGGTATAGTTTTTATGCGTCGCGGATTTCACTTTCCCAGTTCCACGACCTTCGTCCTTGTCCTGGTGCTGTCGGCCACCCTTAGGAGTGCACCGCACCCGAAGTCTAGACTACCCCATCGGTGCCCCCCTCCCCACAATTCTGACTGAGGTACGGGCTAAACACCGTATGCGGACTTCTGCGATCGACTATGCAGCTTATATTTGCTTCTCGTATATCTGCGTCAGGATTTTCTTGTCTCGCACAAATAAATTTGGTAAACGTGGAACGGACACAAGAAATTCATCGAAAAAGTTTAAAATATTTGGTTTAATAATAATTTCACTCCACTTCCCTCATCGAGTTTTTATATATTTTCTAAATTCCGCACATCACAAAATTTTTGTAGGTTAAAAAAATACAGCGTCAAATGAACTCGTTGGTATAGTCTTTCCGATATCAATTGAAGAACTAAGAGATTGACACTATGTACCAGGATCGGTCGCTGAGGCAGCAACTCGGCATTCAAATATTTGAAAAATTTGTTCCCATATTTATTTAGACATACCCATTACGCAAACGTAATACAAATATAGCAGCATTGGGCCACTGGGCAATAAATCTCAGCTGTTGACAAGTGGTTGACAAATTGCCCAGCAGTGCAGTGCGGCAATGCAGAATTTGGTGTGATTCAGGTAATTTTAATTTATTCTAGACAACTTCTATTAATCACTGATATTACAATTGCGAAAGGGAGAAAATATTATTACAACATGGCATTTTGGAGGCCTTTTGAAACGGAACAAAACGAAATTTACCATCAATATAATAAAATTGTTTGAGGACATAAATAATTAAAATATGTTGCTGGCCAAATGAACATATAATAGACATTTTGTGCACATTATATACAAATTATTATAATTTTTTACCTTTAGCAGAAAACTTTTTTAGGGACGCCTATGAAAGTCATTAAATTTTATTGTTAGGCGTTTTTTTACATGTCCAACTAACTTCGGAAATACTATACATGGTAATTTTATAAAATGTTATGTCTATTTTAGTAAAAGGTTAACAACTTTTAACTTATTATTTTCAGGACAAAACATCTAAAAATTCAGAACAAAGGTAAAAAACTAAGGATATTTTTATTTGTCTTATGAAACAACCAAAACTATGGACTTTTTTGTGGAAAAAGAACTTGAATGCATAGAAAAGCTATTTTTTCATTATTCGTAACTTATTTCCCAGCTATAAAAAATACAATTAAAACAATATAAAATAAAAATACGCTTAGTTCGAGATCAACTAAAAATGTAAAAATGTAAATATTAAAATTACATAACAAACTAAACATTAATACAAAAAGATGTTTATTTTTTTACGAGAAACAGGCATACAAACGTCATCTACGCCAGGTCGACTATCTAGCAGTTTTTTTTTCCCTCAAAACGCAATTGCCGGATTGTGCAAATATATTGTTTATTTTGGGAAAATTTACAAAAGTGTAAAATTAAGAACGTTTGGCGTCTTGCAGAGAGACATGACAGAACACAGGACAATTGATAAAAAAATAGCTCAAATGGTGGACATTCACCAAAATTCAGGACAGTTGATATAGTCTCTCCGATTTCAATTGAATTTACCATCAATACAATAAAATTGTTTGAGGACATAAATAATTAAAATATGTTGTTGTCCAAATGAACATATAATAGAAATTTTCTACACATTATATACAAATTATTTTTCACCTTTAACAGAAAACTTTTTTAGGGACGGATGCCTATGAAACTCATTAAATTTTATTGCTAGGCGTTTTTATACATGATCAACTAACTTCGGAAAGAGTATAACCCTAGTTGCAATGGCAACATCACTTCTTTCTCGTTTTTATGAGCAATTCCTAGTGTTGCCAGATTCATCCATTATACTAACAGAAAATAAGTTCTTGTTAGAATCTTTTAAAATAATGTAAAATAATATCTACCTGCAGATTAAAAATAACACAAAATTATAAAGGATATTCAGTATTATGCCGACATAATTTATTGCTTGAAAAAAATTTTAAATCATTCGCAAACAACAACATATTTTTTAAACAGCTTTATGACCAGTAAGAAAAATTGAGAATATAAATGTGTTAAAATTTGAACCTTTAGGAACAGAAAAATCAGTTCTATTTATCCCTAAAGCTTCTGATAAAAGTTGAGGGAAACTAACCAAACTAGTGATAGTTTCCCCATAAATTCATGTTGATTAATTGAAGTAAATAATTTGACTGATCTGAAACAGCTTATCAAATTTATATAGAATCCATATTGAATATGAATCTATAATTATGCATACTAGAAGAATCGCCACTGTGAAAAGTTGGACAAATTTTACTAGTTTTCCAAACATCAGGATACTTAGCAAAATAAGATCAAATTTTCCACAACTTTAAATCTTAAGAATGAGTTACTTCTGGGATACCACCTGGGACCACTATAGTTTTTAATATTTGTAATGTATGTAACACAAAGTTTGGCAGTCGAATCAATAGGCTGCTACGCTATTCCAGCCTCTATAACTCTACCAATCAGAACTCAATAAATGTCATAGCTGGAAAGGCAGCACTCTTAATCTCAGGGTTCAATTTGTCTTAAGTTAGAGCACACAAGGTTACCTGTGAAAAGGAAGTTATTTATTAATAAACTGTGTTTACCTATCGTTCACTGATGAGTCTGATGATAAAAGAAAATTACTGGTTAACTCTGTATATAATTTACTAATCATGTATCAATGAGATATATATAAGGTTAAACGTCAAATTTGTCACAAATGTCGTTAGTTATATCCCCCAAAGTGAAATTGCAAATTGTGTACAGTTCGGTAATTTATAAATCCAAAAATCCTTAAAACTAATATCATCAAATTAAACTATAATACTACAATACAGATATTAAATAAACAGTGAAGGATATAGAGGCGAGGTACTTATCTTCATTCGAGATGTTAAAACTGTGTATACAGGGTGGGCCACCAGTAACGCCTCGGTCGCTAGTGACCAAACGGCAAATGTTACAGAAACCTGTTTAGGTGGGTATGTGTAGGTTGATTACGGCTACATTTTAAAAATATTTTGAAATATACAGGGTGTCCAGGAAAAGCGTACCATATCAAAGTTATGTTTTTTTAAATGGAACACCCTGTATTTTACTGCATTTTTGAAAGCACCGTAAAAAAATAGGTGAACTTTATTAAAGGTTCTGCATACCTAGGACTTACAGTTTGTGAGATATTTCAATTTAAGTGAAAATGCAGGCATAGCGTAGAAATTTAATATTAGCAATAAAAAAATAATTTTAAGGAAGCAGCTTTGGAGGGTCTATTGTAGATCCTTGAAGTTATAAATTGTTATATTTGTCGTCA